>NC_051863.1:89129953-89729953 GCF_015732765.1 Culex quinquefasciatus | reverse complement strand
GTTGGTGTACTTGGTTTTCGTAAATTTCAAGGAACACTCCAGATTATCCAGCATCATTCAAACACGACCGCTTATTATATATTCTAGGGGTCATATTCGAGTTCAGCGACCACAAATTAGTTAAATTTGAGTTGTTGATTCGAATACTTTTACAGGTTAAGTGCACTTATGACATGAGTTCAAAAAATATTTCCTTCGGAATGTTGCCCATCAGAGATCCAGAAATGATACACATAAACTCTTCACCAGAAGCTCCTCCCCCGAAAATTCGTATTTTGGATGCTCGAAGTCGTGAAGTAGAAACTGTGCGTATTGGAGATCGCCTGACATTCCGCATTGAAATTCCCGAAGACAGTAAGAATAAGTTTTAATATATGTTTCTTATATAATAGCTTCTCATTTCATTTACTAAGCAGCTCCATACGGAATATTTGCACGTTCATGTGTGGCTATGGCTAAGGACTCCAAGAGTACGTTCCAGATTATCGATGATGATGGATGTCCAGTTGACCCAAGTATTTTCCCTGCATTCACCCAAGATGGCAACGCATTGCAGTCAATTTACGAAGCATTCAGATTTACTGAGAGCTACGGAGTAATATTCCAATGCAATGTGAAATATTGCTTGGGACCATGTGAACCTGCAGTTTGCGAATGGGGAAGAGATTCTGTCGAATCATGGGGTCGAAAGCGCCGTTCCGTGACCAGGTGAGTTTTTAGTCGAAGTACAGTCAAAAACACTTAAATCTTTTCTAAAACCCTGTTGTGATAGTTACCCAATCAGTTCAATTCGAATTCTGAAGCGTAATCTAATTAGAGTCGTATACGAGTTCCGTTTCAAACTAAACAACCGGTTATTGCATTTGTAATCGAATTCGTATACGATTCTAATTAGATTCCGTTTCAGGATTCTAATTGAACTGTGCTATCATAAGAGGGAGGGGTTCCCGTGGTCAGAATGAGCTCAAATTTGGATTTTAGAATAGTGATGGGACAATCTATGATTTCAGGGGGTAGCCCCGAGAAAGTCCACCCTAATACATACCCATTTCATGCTGTCATTCGGGAAAAAGAAATTCTAGGAATCGTAGATAGATGACGTTAGTGAGCACACAAAATTCAAATTTTAACTGGTACCACTATTTAAACAAGAAATTGTTCTAACTTTCATGGCTGTTTGTCTGTGGATGTACTAGAGGATCGGTTATGAGAATTAGTGCCGTGAATGCCGTAAACGAAACAGCTCTAAAATGCTCAAACGAAACAGCTCTAAAATTCTCAAACTTATCAAACAGAAAAAAAATAATCTATCACAGTTGCAGTGATGCCACATTTCAAATGTCTGAAAATATTTTCTTAGGGACACTATAAAAAATACTGATCCAAAATTATTGTTGTCATAACTATTGTTTTTTCAATAGTAGACTTTTCGAGATAGAACAACAATCAATAATTTTGTTTTCTAATGTAGCCATTCTGAACCCTTTATTTATCTGTGGTCTAGACAAAATGTGTGATAAGGTGCTATCATGATAGCACAGTTCAATTAGAATCCTGAAACGGAATCTAATTTTAGAATCGTATACGAATTCGGTTTCAAACGCAATAACCGGTTGTTTAGTTTCAAACGGAATTCGTATACGACTCTAATTAAATTTTAGAAGAGATTTACTGCCGTTCTACGCAAAACTGTCCCATGTTCAAAAAAGTGCAACTGAGAAAAACGCGATTGAAATTTTTCGTCCGTTTTTGTTTATCTACGCATAATTGTCCCGTGGGTCCCTATTCGCCCCATAGGTCCCTAATCATGCCAGTTAGCAGTTTGTCACTCTTATTTATAATCCTCTTGCTATACAATTGGTAAACAAGACACAATACGTCGTAAAACTGATAATTTCGTGAAAGAAAATTTTGATTGTCCCACCAAGTAAATCAAGCGTGAAGTTCAACGATGGGACGAACATACTTGGTGTTGTTTTCAATGAGTTTCCGAACAAAGTACTAGATTTTATGTGTTTTTCGAAAAGTAACCGTCATACCAAACCTAAACTGACAAAAAGTCAGAATCGACCAAAAAATGACATGGAACAATTATGCGTAGAACGGCAGTTTAGGTCATACAAAATTGCTTTAATTTGTATAACCCAATCTCTTCCCCCAGACCCAATGTCACCCCTGATGACGGTATCTAAATGTTGACCAATTTTGAAAACAGTATTTAGCTTGTGAAGCAAGGTTTTGAACAAAAGTCTCACATTTTGGGCACACTACTGATGCTGCTTTGGGAGCACTTCCTAAACAGCTGTATTCTTTACATAATAACGCACATTTTTTTTTCAATTCCAGGAATGAAACAATAGAAAATGAGGAAGAAGACATGAATATTTCTCAGGAAATACTGGTTTTGGATTTCAGCGATGAGAAAAATCGAGATTTTCTGCGTAGTGAGGCCAGTACGGAATATGGAAGAGGTAATATCGTTTTTTTCTTTTCTGATATCAGAATGCAGAACATAACTTAATCATGTAAACTCAACCCCGGTGGTTGGTCACTTTTTCGGTTGACACTTTTTTAGTTTGTACTCCGTTGGTTGGTCAAAGTCAAATTAAAAAGTGACGAAGTGTCACTTTTTACACAGCGCTCACGCACACTATCAAAACCGAGTTGGGTGGGGTGTCACACTAAAAGCGTTTGACAACAGTTGGCGCCAACCCCGGGGTTTGAGTGTATCTCTGAAAGAATATGACTAAATACTTTTTATGGAAGTTCAGCAAGGATGCAATCTTGATTTTTTGTATTTTGTTTAATTTCAGATAAAACTGTAACAATTATTGAGCCATGCCCAACAAAAACATCAGTATTAGCTCTCGCTGTCACATGTTCGTTGATGGTTCTTGTATACATGTCAACTTTGTTCTGCTATTACATGAAAAAATGGATTAAACCTCACAAGACTATGGCCTGAAAAATCAATCAAGACATTTGACGGTAGAATTGTATAATTATTTATTGTGCTGTATTAGCTGGATAAGAATTAGGGTCTTTATCTAAAGGCTCCTTTAGATAATCGATAGTAGAAAAGCGATATTGATTAATGCGTGTAACTGTAAGAAACAGTGTTTTTTTTTCACAATTTGAAGGTTTTGTTAAATACTGAAAATAACGGTTTTGAAAACATAGGGGAACTATACCCTTTCTCAGCCTATTTCTATTATCGGCCTATCAGCACTTTGATCATGAATTACAGCTTATATAAAGTGTTTTTGACTGTTCCAAAGTAATAAATAGCTCAAATAAAAGTGAGCAAGCAACTCTCCATTGTTGAAACATCTGAAAATGTTGATTTAATAGCAGAAACGGCAAAAGTGATGAGAATTGGTCGAAAGGCTTAGTGTGATTAAAATGGGTATATTTCCCCTACAAGCTGGCGTTTTAACCTAGAGGAAAAGCATCGCAATCGCAACTTACCGCGGACTTAAAGTGTGATACATCATAATTTTCTAGTGTTCAATAAGTATGATGCATTAGGGTGTAATATCAAAATCGATTTTCCAGCACAGCATTATTTCAGTTCCTTTTGGGGTCCTAAACAACTCCCCAAAGTTTGGGAATGATTGGTTTAGTCCTCACTTTGCGCAAAGCGATTCAATTTCCATATAAATTTGTATGGGAAACATCATTTTTTTGAATTTTAATATTTAAAAAATCTAAGTTTCACGCTGTACTAAAACCGGATTCATATTCGGATGCTCTGGAAGGTGCTCTACAACATTCCCGAAGAGAGTATGGTGCTAACTTGCTACTGAAAGAAGATATAGCGTCCTCAAAACTCGTCTAAAACGTGATTTTCGAGCAAAAAACACGTTTTAGACGAGTTTTGAAAACGTTGTATCTTTTTATAGGAGCAAGTTAGCACCATACTCTCTTCGGGAAAGGTGTAGAGCATCTTTCAGAGTATTCGAATATGAATCCGGTTTAAGTACAGCGTGACTCGGGAAATTTATAAATATCATAATCAAAAAAAAAATGTTTTTTTCTATACAAATTCCCATAGAAAATTGAATTGCTTTGCGCAAAGTGAGGACTAAACCAATTGTTCCCAAACTTTGGGGAGTTGTTTAGGACCCCAAAAGGAACTTAAAAGTTGCTGTGCTCATTAGATTTGGACCATTTTATTTTATTTCCATACAATCATATTACACCCTAATAATGCATGCATAAATAGTTTGGATTCTGTCAAACCTTGCCAATAGATTCGTAATTTATATTTTTTGTGAGAATTAAAATCAGTATCACTGTTACATTATGTTGTATGCGTTTGCTGCGTTTTAAACTACTGCTGAACTGAACATTTTTGAAGATTGTCGTGTCATAAGATAGCACACAAGCGACGATATGTTAAGGAATTTCATATAATTTTGTGATACAATCATTGACGTCCTAGTAGGCAATCATTGATTAACACTCAAACGCTCGGGTAGACATTTTTTTCTTAAAAATCTCATAACATTTGGTAGAATTGACCAATCTGGATGCTTCCGGTTGCAAAAGATATTTTGAACTGTCAGATGGGGGACAAATATGGTCCATTTTTACCGGAGATACTCCGGATTCCGTTAGGGTACCTTGACCCTCCTATATGGGTGTTTGGTCAATAAAACAAAAACATTTCCACATAACAATGCCGGAAATTATGCTTCAAGGCATCATACTAATACATCATCCTGCATAGATACATGACATGCTCAAGACCTTTGGGCACCGGAAACGGTTCACTGAGCTGATGTCGATTGGTGCCCAACTGGAACCGGCTCCGGTGTTCCGTAGGACTTAACCATGCCATTTATGTTTGCAGGGTGATGTATTAGATTGATGCCTTGTAGCTTTGCATCATTCGGACAGTTCAAAATATAGACAAATCTGGATCTTTTGCAACCGAAAGCATCCAAATTTGTCAATTCTACCAGAAGTTATGAGATTTTTCCAGCCCAATGAATTTGGCTGAAGAACGGGTATGTTTATGGCAACGTACTACCTATGTGAACAACAAGCCAGTCAACTCAATCGGAATTCAATTCGAATCGTTCGCGATACCACAGCTATTTCCCAGACAACTAAATCGGAATTTTGAAACGAAATTAAATTAGAAACGTTCGCGTATTCCGTTTCAAATGCAACAATCGGTACGTATACGGAATCTATTGTTCCGTTTGAAATGGAATACGTAAACGATTCGAATTGAATTCCGTTTCAGAATTCCTATTGAGTTGACTGGGATACAGTGTTATGGTGGCCCCTAAGGAAACTCAAGCCCATGTTGCAAAAAATCCAAGTCATGTTTTAAAATAATTTAACATCTACTAATTTATATTAAGTGCGATAATCTCTTAAATGTTTTCATTTTCTCCAGCTGCTTACTTAACGATTATTTTGTCACCTATGTGTCTCTTGGAATCTGCAAACCGTGCAGCTACGACTGGGCGAAGTCACCGTACTTTTGAAAAAGTGATAAATGTTTTTTGGCTGAGTACTAGGTAGCCCGTGACAGTATGTTAAGTTTGCGCTTGAAATCAGCTTAGGGAGCGTTCTTTTTACGTAACGCAAAAAAATCTGATTTTGACTCCCTCCTCCCTCGTAACAAACTTTCCATACAAACTTAGAAAAATTATGGAGCGTCACGCGGCCTCCTCCTCCCACCTACTGCGTTACGTAATAAAAGAACGCTCCCTTATCACCTTGCGGTAATAGTGGATTTACTTTCATATAATATAGATTCCATCAAAAACACTTGTGAAAAAATAGCAAAAAACCAAACTTTTTCTATTGGGTTAATGATTCTTTCTACGTAATTTTATCTTAGCCCCAATTTCAGATTATTCCGATTTTTAAGCGAAGATGGCGTTACGAATGGCGCACGCCCGAAATGTCAAAATCGTGCAGTGGTACCAACATTAGAAAAAATTGCTGTCATGCCATGGCACACTTTTTTGTGATAAATGTTAGTACCGATGCGGGATTTTGACACTTCGGGCGAGCACCATTTGTAAAGCCATATTCGCTTAAAAATCTGGATAGTTTGTCTTTGATCAAAGATAATATATAAGGTTTGTCCAGTTCTTCATGTGTGAAAGGGTCAGAAGAAAATGAAAAAAATCCAGAGAAATCAAACGAGCGTTCTTTCAAACTGTCGAACCGATCATTACTTATATTATGATGTATTAATTTGGACTTTGAAGAGTATTGATTACACTGACCTAACAAAATTGACAAAAATGACTGCGCAGGCTCAACTCGAGGAAAAGCATGAAGATTGGGTTCCCCAGAAACACCTACACTTTGATTTTTTCAAAAATATTTAGACAGGGCCAAATAGTTATTCTCCAAAGTTTGTGTGGAGTATTAGTGCAGTTCGCTACTTCCACACATTGCATGCAATTTTTGCTTGTATGCAACATAGACGAACCGCCCTAATTGGCCGAATGGTTACGCTGTCCGCTTTGTAAGCGGATGATTCTGGGTTCGATTCCCATCTGCTGCAACCTTCCATCGGATGAGGAAGTAAAATGTCGGTCCCGGCCTTGGTTGTTAGGCCGTTAAGTCATTCCAGGTGTAGGAGTCGTCTCCATGCCATAAGTACAAACAACACACCAAACCAAGCCTACTCCGGTGGAATCGCTGGCGGCGGTTGGACTCGCAATCCAAAGGTCGTCAGTTCAAACACTGGGGTGGAAGGTTCCTTGGAGTAGAAAGAGGTTTGGGCGCTCTCCCTATTCAAGCCTTCGGACTCCTAGGTTCGAGCAGCAACTTGCAATAGAGACCACAAAAGACCCGGGGGTCGTTAATGTGGATGGTTTGTTTGTTTTTGTGTTTCTGGGGACCCCAAACTTCATGCTTCCCATTGAGTAGAGCCTGCGCAGAATTTTGGTGGTCGGTGTTATGTTTAGTGTGAGTATTTTTTTTCTAAACAGTTTTCTTTCATATACCGCAATTGCATGGTGAAAAAACGTTTATGTGTTTCTGTTTGGATATAGAAAATCACTAACAGTAGATATCTAGAGTTTTTTTAATAGGTCCTATAAACATATGAAAGACAATAGTTTATAGGACCTTTAAAAAAAACTCTGGATATGTTCACGATCATTTCCAATGGTATAAGTAATCATTAACCCAAATAGAGACTGTATTTATACTAGAATAATAATTTATTATATACATATAAGACAAACTTTGAAACACCATTGCTACTCATGATCAAAATCAATCTTCCATTGACATTGTCATAATTTTTAAACTATGCTATTTAGTGAATACTGAAGTAAAAAAAGGGTTCGGTTGACAATAAGAACAAAATTTCAAAAGTATAAAAACATCAAAAATAATCTAAGGTGAATGTTGAGATTCAAGGCAAAGTCAGGTAACAAGTTCATTTGAAGCATGTTATTTTTAAATTTTTTGGCAATAAATTTAAAGAATCTCAAAAAAACTTAATCAACCAATAGAATATGTCATCTGGTTTCTTGTGTACATCTTTAAAAAACAATCTGAACCTATTGTTACAGTACTAAAGTAATCACACAATGTGAAAGCATCCGTTCTGTTTAGTTATAATATATTTGAAAATAAAAAAAAAACAACTTTAAACCACCAATTCAACCATCCTTTTATTTTAAAATTGAGAAATGATTTTCCATGGACCCGCGCCACCAAGGATCTGACACGCATGCAGTTTTTTGAAGTCAGCGCCAGAGGCGCTGTCAATATGGTTTACGTGTGGTTTTTGAAAAGGTCGTATGAAATCATTATTTTTCCATACATAATTATTTTTCCAAATATTTTTTTTGTGAGTATCCACTATCTTTTGCAGATATATTTGAGATAATTACAAGTATTACGTAACGTAAATTAATCCACATTTAACAATTCTAATATCAAAATATTACAAAGTTTTACTTGATCATCCAAGCAATATATCACAATACAGTAAACTAAAAATGATAGATCCAATTTCCTTGAAACAACTTAAATTACGTTTGACTCTTCCTGGCCGTTGGTTTAGAATACATTGCGCTTTTAAAATACTCACTGAATTTCCATCGAAAATCTTTTAAACTAGTTTTTCATTGAACACCAAAAGGGTGATATGCTAACATTAGTTTCTCGATGGAATTAAATGCTGATCCCCAAGTTCAAGTCCGAGATTAAATGTAAATCTTTTTGAAGAAAAAAAATAAACTAAAAAAAGTTTTTTTTTTCTTTGGAAATTATGAACGATGCGCATACGACCTTTTCAAACGTTACGCGCTAAAAACTTGGTTCGATCTTGGTTCGATTTTGACTTCACTCGCCTTGTATGTGGATGACAGTCGTGACGTAGCCGTGCGCGCCACGAGTCATGACTTCCAAGCACAGGGGTGACCTAAGTACGGCCCGCGGGGTGATTTTTTCTGGGCCGCGGACCAATTTTGAATGGTCATTAGGGTGCCCAGAATATGGGACTTTTTCTCAAAACCTCGCTCCACAAGAGCAGTTCTCTCAGATTTCGGTCATTCGATTTTGTTTTTATTTTTTAATCCGTCTGAAACTTTTTTGGTGCCTTCGGTATGCCCAAAGAAGCCATTTTGCATCATTAGTTTATCCATATAATTTTCCATACAAATGTGGCAGCTGTCCATACAAAAATGATATGTAAAAATTCAAAAATCTGTATCTTTTGAAGGAATTTGTTGATCGATTGGGTGTCTTCGGCAAAGTTGTAGGTATGGATATGGACTACATTGGAAAAAATTATACACGGTAAAATAAATTTTGGTGATTTTTTATTTAACTTTTTGACACTAAAACATGATTTGCAAAAAAACACTAATTTTTTTTTATATATATTTTTTGGAGGACATAAAATGCCAACTTTTCAGAAATTTCCAGAATGTGCAAAAAATCTTTGACAGAGTTATGAGTTTTTTTTTTATTTTTCGATGTAAAATCTTTAGTACTTTAGTGAAATTCTGATAAATTGCACCGTTTTCAAGTTAAATCCATTTTTTAAAATTAGTTTACATGTTTGCTCACTTTTGTAAAAAATATTTTTGAAAGCCTGAGAAAATTCTCTATATTTTGCTTTTTTGAACTTTGTTGATACGACCTAGATCGTCCAATTTCCCGGGGATACAAGTTTCCCGGGAACGGGAAATTTGGAATTCCCGGGAAATTTGAAATTTATCGAAAATTATTCTGATCCCTCTTCTGATTAATATTAATATTTATATTATATAAACTGGGTTTTTCGACGCTCCATGCGCAAAAATGGGAAAATGACGAAAACGGGAAAAATCGACATTTTCACTAAAACTGCGATAACTTGAAAATTTCAGCGATGACCTATACATTAGCGTGGTTCACGTTTCTATGAAAAAGACAAAAGTTGTTATTTTGTCTTGCATCAACCGGAATTTCGTTCCTTTATGTCCCCAGAAGCACTCCTGAAAATTTGAGCCCATTTGGTAAGGTCTAGGAGCTCCAGTTTTAATTTGAAATTTATATGGGATTTTGATTTATTTTCCATGGGAAACTATCTTCTTTTACATTGTATTAGGATTTTTTTTATAAATCGATGAAATGACTTGATTCTTATAGTAGGAGATAGGTTTTGAACTGGGGAACAACTTTGTAGAACATACCAACATGCTAGGAAGTGACCCTTTAAAGACAATTTTATGAACAAGTGTGTCTATTGCAATGAATTCTTTGTTTGTATCGAAAAGAACAAAAGTGCTAAAAAAAATCAATACATAGTCTTTGAACATGGACGACCCCTACAGTTGTGCTAAGTGTGCACAACTACGTGAATGATGGTGTTACGTATTTTTTTTGGTTTGGACGACCCCTGCAGTTGTGCTAAGTGTGCACAACTACTTAAAAGTGTTTTAAATTGGATATTTGAGTTAGGCTAAGTGTGAGATTGGTTAGTGGCTGATTTTGTTACGTAGTTTTTTGGATTGGACGACCCCTGCAATTGTGCTAAGTGTGCACAACAGGAGTTCCCAAATGAACCGGTTAGGCGAGGTTCATCTATTGGTTCGGCTTAAACCTCCCTTAGCTTTGTGGTTCAATCCTGGTTCAGTGAACCATTAACCATTCGTTACACCGTGACATTCGTTGCACCGCAACATTCGTTACACCGCAAGATTCGTTACGCAGTAACATTTGTTACACCGTAACATTCGTTACACCGTAACATTCGTTACACTGTAAGATTCGTTACACCGTAACATTCGTTACACCGTAGTATGATTACACCGCATCATTCGTTACATCGTAACATTCGTTACACCGTAGTATGACTACACCGCATCATTCGTTACACCGTAACATTCGTTACACCGCATCATTCGTTACACCGTAACATTCATTACACCGTAACATCCGTTACACCGTAAAATTCGTTAAACCGTAACATTCGTTTCGTATTCGTAAATCTTAACATTCGTTACACCGTAACATTTATTACACCGTAACATCCGTTACACCGTAACATTCGTTACACCGTATTATGATAACACCGCATCATTCGTTACACCGTAACATTCGGTTACACCGTAACATTCGTTACACCGCAACATTCGTTACACCGCATCATTCGTTACACCGCAACATTCGTTACACCGCAAGATTCGTTACACCGTAACATTCGTTACACCGCAACATTCGGTTACATCGTAAAATTCGTTGCATCGCAACATTCGTTACACCGCAACATTCGTTACACCGCAACATTCGTTACACCGCAACATTCGTTACACCGCAAGATTCGTTACGCCGTATTTTTCGTTACACCGTAACATTCGTTACACCGTAATATTCGTTACACCGTAACATTCGTTATACCGTAGTATGATTACACCGCATCATTCGTTACATCGTATCATTCGTTACACCGTAACATTTTTGAAATTTTTGAAATTTTTTGAAATTTTTGAAATTTTTGAAATTTTTGAAATTTTTGAAATTTTTGAAATTTTTGAAATTTTTGAAATTTTTGAAATTTTTGAAATTTTTGAAATTTTGAAATTTTTGAAATTTTGAAATTTTGAAATTTTGAAATTTTGAAATTTTGAAATTTTGAAATTTTAAAATTTTAAAATTTTGAAATTTTGAAATTTTGAAATTTTGAAATTTTGAAATTTTGAAATTTTGAAATTTTGAAATTTTGAAATTTTGAAATTTTGAAATTTTGAAATTTTGAAATTTTGAAATTTTGAAATTTTGAAATTTTGAAATTTTGAAATTTTGAAATTTTGAAATTTTGAAATTTTGAAATTTTGAAATTTTGAATTTTTGAAATTTTGAATTTTTGAAATTTTGAAATTTTGAAATTTTGAAATTTTGAAATTTTGAAATTTTAAAATTTTAAAATTTTGAAATTTTGAAATTTTGAAATTTTGAAATTTTGAAATTTTGAAATTTTGAAATTTTGAAATTTTGAAATTTTGAAATTTTGAAATTTTGAAATTTTGAAATTTTTGAAATTTTGAAATTTTGAAATTTTGAAATTTTGAAATTTTGAAATTTTGAAATTTTGAAATTTTGAAATTTTGAAATTTTGAAATTTTGAAATTTTGAAATTTTGAAATTTTGAAATTTTGAAATTTTGAAATTTTGAAATTTTGAAATTTTTGAAATTTTGAAATTTTGAAATTTTGAAATTTTGAAATTTTGAAATTTTGAAATTTTGAAATTTTGAAATTTTGAAATTTTGAAATTTTGAAATTTTTGAAAGTTTTGAAATTTTGAAATTTTGAAATTTTTGAAATTTTGAAATTTTGAAATTTTGAAATTTTGAAATTTTGAAATTTTGAAATTTTGAAATTTTGAATTTTTGAAATTTTGAAATTTTGAAATTTTGAAATTTTTGAAATTTTGAAATTTTGAAATTTTGAAATTTTGAAATTTTGAAATTTTGAAATTTTGAAATTTTGAAATTTTGAAATTTTGAAATTTTTGAAATTTTTGAAATTTTTGAAATTTTTGAAATTTTTGAAATTTTTGAAATTTTTGAAATTTTTGAAATTTTTGAAATTTTTGAAATTTTTGAAAGTTTTGAAATTTTTGAAATTTTTGAAATTTTTGAAATTTTTGAAATTTTTGAACTACGTGCTGCATACATTCAGGGGTTCTATGGCTGAACCGGCAGAAACGCCTGCAAGTATGCAGAACGTTACCAAATTAAGGAGGGCGTTATGTTGGCAAATTGCGTTTACAATGTAATCGTTTTTGTTGCAAATGTGAACGGACGACGGATCGATAACATTTGTAAACGAAATCTAGAGCAAATTGTTTACAATGTAAACGGATCCGCTGACAGGATTTCTTTCCGTGCAATCAGCTTAGAACACCATACGCGGTGCCCGTGCTGTATCAAGAAGGTTGTTCCATGTTGCTCGGTTCTGGGCTGCAGCTCGCCAGTCTCCTAGGTTGCAGATCTTTCTTAGGTCCGCCTCGATCTGATTTCCCCATCGTGCACGCTGTGCTCCTGCTCTACGGCCTGTGCCACCATCCGGTCGCGCGCGGTCAAAGAGCATCCTGACAGGATGGTCTTCGTCCATCCTCGCGACATGGCCGGCCCACCTGAGCCTCCCGATTCTCGCCAGGGTGACGATTGTCGGTTCTCCCAGCAGCGCGTGCAGTTCGTGGTTCATGCGCCTTCGCCACTCGTTCTGAGCTGTACGTACTCCACCGTAGATCGTTCGCAGCACCTTCCGTTCGAAAACTCCAAGGGCTCGTTCGTCCTCTTGCCGCAGCGTCCAGGTCTCATGGCCATAGAGGGCAACCGGTCTAATCAGTGTCTTGTATAGGGTCAGCTTCGTGGCGCGTTGCACTCGATCAGATGTCAAGGTTTTCCGTAATCCAAAGTAGGCGCGATTCGCGGAGTGGATACGAGTCCGGATCTCTAAGCTGGTGTCGTTGTCGGCCGTTACCAGCGATCCCAAGTACACGAATTCGCTCACCTCCTCCAGCACATCGCCATCCACAGCTAAAGGGGTGAGTCTTGGGGGATCAACGTCCTTTGAACCCCTCCCTTTCATGTACTTTGTTTTCGTCGTATTCATGGCCAATCCAATTCGTCTTGCTTGCGTTTTTAAGGCGGTGTAAACCCTTTTCACCGTCTCTAGGTCTCTCGCTATAATGTCAATGTCGTCCGCATAAGCAAGAAGTTGGACTGTCCTGTTGCAAATCGTGCCTCTCGTGTCTATACCCGCTCTTTGCACAACTCCCTCAAGTCCGATGTTAAACAGCGCATTGGGTAAGCCGTCACCTTGTCGTAACCCTTGGTGCGATTGGAAGGGGTCCGCTAGCTCCCCTGCCACTCGCACGTGACACATCACACGATCCAAGGTAGCCTTGATCAGCCGAGTCAGTTAGCATTAGCATTAGCATTAGCATTTTAGGACGCCCTATCCACGGATGGCTCCACAACGCTTATCCCACTGTTTGGTGTGGTTGTGTTAGACCCTCATCCGGAACAATAATCCAACACGGGAGATACCATGTCTTCATCTTTTGATGAGTGTGTAATACAGCCCAGGGCATAAGGGGGTCCTTGCCGGGTCTAAGCTATCCTTTGGGGAGCGGAAGGAATGTTAGTAAACACCTATCTAAAGTGCGCAAGGATCCCTGCGTCACCTTAGTGGTATAGATGTTTGTAGGGTGGTTTTGGACTCAATGTTAGTAGAAAGGTAGGACCCTAGGATATACCTCGAGAGGTATTGCGGGTGAGTGATAAGTGTTTATCTGTTTGTGAATTGTGCAGTATCAGCATTAACATTTGAACATTAAACTCAAACAGCCGGCTGCAGAGTGGAATTGGCGATTTATTGTGTAAACTTTAATTGAAATTTATATTATCCGTGGAAAATATGTTTAGGCTAGTTTTTTAATTATTATAGTATTTTTCTTTTGAGTTAAATGATATTAAGTTTAGTTTTGAGAGTCAGGTGAATTATTATTGTTTTGATATGATTAAAACGAGAATCATATTATTTCGAACTCGTATTCCGACGACGACACTTAAAGTTCTTTCTTAGACAGCCGGCTGTGGAAAGATAGAACCTAAAACAAAATGGGATTTTGACAGAATCAGATACAACTAAATACAACTTTAAGTTAAATGATTTGGCGCATTTCCTGCTTATAAATGTTTAGATATTGTATCGACAAATTCGGTCTCGCGATGTGTACAAATCAAAATATCAACTCTCGCATCTATATTACATGATAAAAGAAGGTGATTACGCAGCAAAAATAATAAAGTTGATTTAGCCTGATCCGCGGAACATACATTGTACCAAAATCGAGAAAAAATAAATAAATACACTGAAAGCCCGACCGTGGTATTTTTAAGAATATTTGCTAAAAATGCTGAGTATTAAATTAACTGCTGCTTTTTGGTAAAATTAAACGCAAATATGGTAAAATGTACCATGCTTCCACAAAATTGCATGGTACCAATTACGAAATCATTATCATTCTCTCCATATTGGAGGGTTAAAATCACCATACCGCTCACGACATAGTAAAACTGACTGCGTTAATCAGTCAAACCAATCACGGAATGTTTTCAGCAAAAATACAATATGGTAGCAACTACCATGGTTGGGTTTTCAGTGTAAATACGGAAGCTTATCGTGAACGTTCATCCCTGTCTGTCTGCCCGGCAACACTGCAGAATTGTCTTACTTTCGATCTCTTACAATTACTCTCTCAACTCAACCTCTCTATCTCGCACACATTCAAACACTCAAGCACACTGACTCGCACAAAAAGAGCGCAAAAGGAACGCGCGAACCGATACTTAAGGTTTGACCCCACCGCTGCCCGAGGGCCTCTACCGATAAGAACACATTTCCTCATCCACGCTTCGTTGTTGCCCCGATCACCCGCCACGCAACTTGTCCGGCGAAACAGCGCGTTTTCTACTCCCGTATGTGTCCACTCTCTACTGGTGAAGTCACCAACTCCGATGCAGGGTTATCGCTAAATGAGCACAAACACTCCTACTCCCTCTCGCAACACAACTCACGCACACTTCTGGCATTTAAAATCATACACACACATCCAACAACGAACGGACTCACTGGATTCAATAAATATGACGGCTCCCGCTGATATCCTGACCACTTTCTCAGCCTTGTGGCCAGCATTTCGCAAACGCCGGACGCCCGTCAGGGCACCAACACATTCCATGCAGCTCCGCTTTCTCGGTTCTCCAAAAACCGTCCACCGTCACGCCAGAGCCTTGTACTATACAATGCTCCGTCGTTCATCAAATACTCCTTCCAGCAACTAGTCAAGTTTGACAAGCTAGCCGCAAAATCTCTGGCTAATCACATATTTTTTATAATCTTCAAAAATGATCATTCAGCATTTTCCGACCTAGTTGGCCTTGAATACTTTTATCCATCACACACACTTGGAAATCTGTGGACCACCACTCGCGAAAACTGATACCTTGGGTTAAGGTTGGGTTACACTCAATCTCCGTGTATATTTCTCTCAGCTCCACACACACGTATATGCACGTGAATGCACACACACTTCAGCAAGAACCGATTGAGGGCAGAGGCCCACCACTGCTGAGCCGCCATATTAGAATTTATGCTCCACAAGATCCAAAATACTTTTCGCTTTAAAAAAAAATGCACTTTTCCACGCAATTTACAAATAACTTCACCGTTCTCGCACGCACTCCGAACCGACGCGTCGAATAACACACTTTATACTACTCCTTGATCAGCCGAGTCAGTTTGTCCGGAAATCCGTTCTCGTGCATGATCTGCCATAGCTGTTCGCGGTCGACTGTATCGTAAGCTGCCTTGAGATCGATGAAGATGTGATGTGTGGGCACGTTGTACTCACGGCATTTCTCGAGGATCTGCCGGAGCGAGAAAATTTGGTCCGTGGTGGCCCGAGCGCCAGTAAACCCCGCTTGATAGGGGCCCACGAACCTCCGTGCGTACGGTGTCAGCAGACGGCAGAGGATCTGGGAGAGGATTTTATAGGCCGCGTTGATAAGCGTGATGCCGCGGTAGTTACCGCAGTCCAACTTATCGCCCTTTTTGTAGATGGGACACACGACACCATCCATCCATTCTTCTGGTAGTTTCTCCTCCCTCCAGATCTTAGAAATCACCAAGTGGATCGCCCTCGCCAACTGCTCTCCTCCATATTTAAAGAGCTCACCGGGTAACCGATCTTTACCGGCGGCCCTGTTGTTCTTCAGCTGCCTGATCTCCTTCTTCACCGTCTCCAGATCAGGTGCCGGGAACTGTTGGTCAGCAGCGGGCGATCCAAGTTGGGCTTCAAAGCCGTCTCCATGCGCTACATCGCCGTTGAGGTGCTCGTTGAAGAACTGCTGCCACCTGTTCAACACCTCGCCTTTGTCCATAAGAAGGTTTCCCTCGGCGTCCCGACAAGTGTTGGCTTGCGGCGCATAGCCTTTGCGGGACCGGTTAACCTTCTCGTAGAACTTTCGCGTCTCGTTCTGCCGGAACAGCTGCTCCATTTCGGCGCGATCGCGATCTTCCAGCTGGCGCTTCTTGAGCTTGAAGACCGTTCTCTGCTGTTTCAGCGCTTGCTTGTATCTGGCCACGTTCTCATCAGTTGCAGCTCTCAGCTTCACCGCATAAGCTGCTTTCTTCTCGTCAAGTAGCCGCTGGCACTCCTCGTCGAACCAGCGCTGCTTTCCAACTCGGACCGTACTACCTAGCGCGGCTTCAGCGGCACTGCCGATGGCCGAGCATATTCTGCTCCATCCATCGTTGAGCGAGGCAGCGCCGAGTTCCTCCTCCGTTGGCAGGCTCGCTTCCAGCTGCTGCACGTAGTGCTGAGCCGCAGCCGTGTCCTGCAGCCGCTCGGTGTTGAACGGCGGTGGGAGCCGGCTCCGTCGTCGGTGGTACGTCGTCGACAGTTTTGAGTGCATGCTTGCACCCACCAGGTAGTGGTCCGAGTGGATGTCCGCACCGCGGTACGTGCGGATGTTCCGTATGTCCGAGAAGAATCGGCCGTCGATGAGGACGTGATCGATTTGTGTTTTTGTTCGTTGGTTAGGCGATGTCCAGGTGACTTTGTGGATGTCTTTCCGGGGGAAGAAAGTGCTCCGTACCACCATACCGCGGGAGGCTGCGAAGTTGATTCACCGCTGGCCGTTGTCGTTGGTGACGGTGTGCAGGCTATTCGGCCCGATCACCGGCTTGTACATCTCCTCCCTTCCTATGCGGGCGTTCATATCTCCGATGACGATCTTGACGTCCCTCTGCGGGCAGCTGTCGAACTTCTGCTCCAGCTTCGCGTAGAACGCTTCCTTCTCGGCATCGGATGATTCCTCGTGTGGGCAATGTACGTTGAAGATGTGATAGTTGAAGAAACGGCCTTTGATCCTCAACCTACACATCCGGTCGTCGATCGGCTCCCAATCTATCACACGACTCCGCATCTTGCCCAACACTATGAAGCCGGTTCCCAGCTTGTTTTCGGCTCCGCCGCTCTGGTACATGGTGAGCTCCAAAGCATCATCCTCCCACATCTTTGCTCCCTTCCAGCACATCTCCTGCAGTGCTACAACATCGAAGTTGCGGGGTTTGAGCTCGTTCAACAGAGCGTACTCATACCCATCAAAACGTAGCGATCTGCAGTTCCATGTTCCGAGTTTCCAATCGATGTCCTTTTCGTGCCTAGGTCTGTGCCGTTTGTTCCGGATCCTTATTCCTTCTTGATTGTTCGTAAAATTATTATAGCTAAATGAAAAACAACTAGAGTGACCATGTTACATCATCCCCTACTAAATTTACGAAAATTTGGTTGTGATACAACCAAATTTTCGTAGGGCAAACTATTGAAACTACTGTGGCTATGGCAGAAATGATGAAAACTAAAGAACTTGAAATTATTGCTGAGACTACAAAAATATTTGAGGAAAAAAAATTGTGGAACTACAAAACTTGGGCTTTATTTCGTTGGTAAACTCATTCATACATAAAACTTCCGAAGAATAACAATCACAATAAAAGCGCTATCACCTGAAATTTGATCAGAATTCCAGAGAAGCAAAACTCCTACTTCCACGACAACTACACAGAAAAAAAAATGTGAATTTACCGGACACTGAAATCTCGTTTTTAACGTAAACGTGCTCAATGTAAACTTGAAATGCAATGTAAAACGTTAAATTGCATCTAAAGAGCCTTCATGTAAAGTTAGATCCATTGTAACTCATGAATCTCATGTAAATCGAAATTTTAGTCTTGACAAATCATAAATTTGAAATTTTGAAAAGCATGTAAATGAATTTCTGCTGTAATTTTTTTGGAATGTAAAACATAAAAACATTTAAATTGCAGCTTGTTTGGCGAATGACAGTTCAAGCGATGAAGAAAAAAGAATCCAATGTTGTGATTGGTGCGCAGTGAAGTGGAAGTGTTTTTATTTAAAATGCTGGATTTTGCATCATCAGCTAATGTAGTAGCTGCTAAGGTTGCTGACGAAAACAATCTTAGTAGGTATTGAGATGTGTGTTTGTTATGAATTGAAGATATAGATTTGTTGTTTTGTGCGCTTGCAATTTGAGTGCACTTGTGAAATCAAAACTCAGGTAATGTAAACAAACAATAATTTGGTTGATACTTTTGATCGGTATTGTAAACAAGAAATGTTCTGTGGTTTTAACCCTTACAGTCCGAACGTCTGATGCGAGATACCGAAAAAACATTAAAAATGCTGTATCTTTGGCATCTTTTGACCAAATAAGTTCGTTCACCCCTCAAAAGAACCGGACAAATCTCTATTTTCAGAATCTACAAAGAAATCCGGAATCGGTCACTTGGCCAGGAGATATTCCGGAACCTAGTGGGGTAGGTTTTGTCCGGGTATGCAACCCAATCTACAAATCATGATTATTATCATAAATTCTTCAAAAAAATCCATCCCAATTTGCTCCAAGACCTGTTCTGGACATATAAGGCATATTCCTTTGATCCCGGACCATCGGATATGAATTGGCCACCCTTCCGGAACCGACTACACAGGAACGGATGTCGAATTCTACATCAAGTCTAATATGGCTTCCGACATGTCAAACGGCACTAAATTTGGCTCAGGAAATCAAATTAGACATCCTCAGTACGTTCTGGTGCCATTTGGCCACCCTGCCACCAACCCGGAATATCCGTAACATGGTTCCGGTGGACCAATTTCGGTAATTTCACGAGCACACTTTCCGACATGTCAAACAACACTGATTTTTGCTCAGGAACTCAAATTTGACATCCTCATTACGATCTGGTGCCATTTGGCCACCCTGCCACCAAACCGGAATATCCGTAACATGATTCCGGTGGACCAATTTCGGTAATTTCACGAGCACACTTTCCGACATGTCAAACAACACTGATTTTTGCTCAGGAACTCAAATTTGACATCCTCATACGATCTGGTGCCATTTGGCCACCCTGTCACCAACCCGGAATATCCGTAACATGGTTCCGATGGACCAATTTCGGTAATTTCACAAGGGTACTTTCCGATATGTCAAACAACACTGTTTTTTGCTCAGGAACTCAAATTTGACATCCACATTACGATCTGGTGCCATTTGGCCACGCTGCCATCAACCCGGAATATCCGGAAAAAATGGTTCCGGTGGACCAATTTCGGTAATTGACAAATCGGAAAGTATCCGTAAATTGGTCCATTAGAACCTTGTTACGGACAATCCGGGTTGGTGGCAGGGTGGCCAAAATGGCCAAAATGGCCACCCTGCCACCAACCCGGAATATCCGTAACATGGTTCCGATGGACCATTTGCGGTAATTTCACAAGTGTACCTTCCGATATGTCAAACAACACTGATTTTTGCTCAGGAACTCAAATTTGACATCCTCATTACGATCTGGTGCCATTTGGCCACCCTGCCACCAAACCGGAATATCCGTAACATGATTCCGGTGGACCAATTTCGGTAATTTCACGAGCACACTTTCCGACATGTCAAACAACACTGATTTTTGCTCAGGAACTCAAATTTGACATCCTCATACGATCTGGTGCCATTTGGCCACCCTGTCACCAACCCGGAATATCCGTAACATGGTTCCGATGGACCAATTTCGGTAATTTCACGAGCACACTTTCCGACTTGTCAAACAACACTGATTTTGGCTCAGGAACTCAAATTTGACATCCTCATTACGATCTGGTGCCATTTTGGCCACCCTGCCACCAACCCGGAATATCCGTAACATGGTTCCGATGGACCATTTGCGGTAATTTCACAAGTGTACCTTCCGATATGTCAAACAACACTGATTTTTGCCCAGAAACTCAAATTTAACATCCTCAGTACGTTCTGATGCCATTTGGCCACCCTGCCATCAACCCGGAATATCCGTAACATGGTTCCGATGGACCAATTTCGGTAATTTTACAAGTACACTTTCCGACTTGTCAAACAACACTGATTTTGGCTCAGGAACTCAAATTTGACATCCTCATTACGATCTGGTGCCATTTGACCACCATGCCACCAACCCGGAATATCCGTAACATGGTTCCGATGGACCAATTGCGGTAATTTCACAAGTGTATATTCCGATATGTCAAACAACACTGATTTTTGCCCAGAAACTCAAATTTGACATCCTCAGTACGTGAAACAACACTGATATTTGCTCAGGAACTCAAATTTGACATCCTCATTACGATCTGGTGCCATTTTGCCACCTGCCACCAACCCGGAATATCCGTAACATGGTTCCGGTGGACCAATTTCGGTAATTTCACGAGCACACTTTCCGACTTGTCAAACAACACTGATTTTGGCTCAGGAACTCAAATTTGACATCCTCAGTACGTTCTGGTGCCATTTGGCCACCCTGTCACCAACCACGATCGTAATGAGGATGTCAAATTTGAGTTCCTGAGCCAAAATCAGTGTTGTTTGACATGTCGGAAAGTGTGCTCGTGAAATTACCGAAATTGGTCCACCGGAACCATGTTACGGATATTCCGGGTTGGTGGCAGGTGGCCAAATGGCACCAGATCGTAATGAGGATGTCAAATTTGAGTTCCTGAGCAAAAATCAGTGTTGTTTGACATGTCGGAAAGTGTGCTCGTGAAATTACCGAAATTGGTCCACCGGAACCATGTTACGGATATTCCGGGTTGGTGGCAGAGTGGCCAAATGGCACCAGATCGTAATGAGGATGTCAAATTTGAGTTCCTGAGCAAAAATCAGTGTTGTTTGACATGTCGGAAAGTGTGCTCGTGAAATTACCGAAATTGGTCCACCGGAACCATGTTACGGATATTCCGGTTTGGTGGCAGAGTGGCCAAATGGCACCAAATCGTAATGAGGATGTCAAATTTGAGTTCCTGAGCAAATATCAGTGTTGTTTGACATGTCGGAAAGTGTACTTGTAAAATTACCGAAATTGGTCCATCGGAACCATGTTACGGATATTCCGGGTTGATGGCAGGGTGGCCTAATGGCATCAGAACGTACTGAGGATGTTAAATTTGAGTTTCTGGGCAAAAATCAGTGTTGTTTGACATGTCGGAAAGTATGCTCGTAAAATTACCGCAAATGGTCCATCGGAACCATGTTACGGATATTCCGGTTGGTGGCAGGGTGGCCAAAATGGCACCAGATCGTAATGAGGATGTCAAATTTGAGTTCCTGAGCCAAAATCAGTGTTGTTTGACAAGTCGGAAAGTGTGCTCGTGAAATTACCGAAATTGGTCCACCGGAATCATGTTACGGATATTCCGGGTTGGTGGCAGGGTGGCCAAATGGCACCAGATCGTAATGAGGATGTCAAATTTGAGTTCCTGAGCAAAAATCAGTGTTGTTTGACATGTCGGAAAGTATGCTCGTGAAATTACCGAAATTGGTCCACCGGAACCATGTTACGGATATTCCGGTTTGGTCGCAGAGTGGCCAAATGGCACCAAATCGTCATGGGGATGTCAAATTTGCGTTCCTGAGCAAAAATCAGTGTTGCTTGATATGTCGGAAAGTGTGCTCGTGAAATTACCGAAATTGGTCCACCGGAATCATGTTACGGATATTCCGGGTTGGTGGCAGGGTGGCCAAATGGCACCAGATCGTAATGAGGATGTCAAATTTGAGTTCCTGAGCAAAAATCAGTGTTGTTTGACATGTCGGAAAGTATGCTCGTAAAATTACCGAAATTGGTCCACCGGAACCATGTTACGGATATTCCGGTTTGGTCGCAGAGTGGCCAAATGGCACCAAATCGTCATGAGGATGTCATATTTGAGTTCCTGAGCAAAAATCAGTGTTGCTTGATATGTCGGAAAGTGTGCTCGTGAAATTACCGAAATTGGTCCACCGGAACCATGTTACGGATATTCCGGTTTGGTGGCAGAGTGGCCAAATGGCACCAAATCGTAATGAGGATGTCAAATTTGAGTTCCTGAGAAAAAATCAGTGTTGTTTGACATGTCGGAAAGTGTACTTGTGAAATTACCGAAATTGGTCCACCGGAACCATGTTACGGATATTCCGGGTTGATGGCAGGCTGGCCAAATGGCACCAGATCGTAATGAGGATGTCAAATTTGAGTTCCTGAGCCAAAATCAGTGTTGTTTGACATGTCGGAAAGTGTGCTCGTGAAATTACCGAAATTGGTCCATCGGAACCATGTTACGGATATTCCGGGTTGGTGGCAGGGTGGCCAAATGGCACCAGAACGTACTGAGGATGTCTAATTTGATTTCCTGAGCCAAATTTAGTGCCGTTTGACATGTCGGAAGCCATATTAGACTTGATGTAGAATTCGACATCCGTTCCTGTGTAGTCGGTTCCGGAAGGGTGGCCAATTCATATCCGATGGTCCGGGATCAAAGGAATATGCCTTATATGTCCAGAACAGGTCTTGGAGCAAATTGGGATGGTTTTTTTGAAGAATTTATGATAATAATCATGATTTGTAGATTGGGTTGCATACCCGGACAAAAACCTACCCCACTAGGTTCCGGAATATCTCCGTGGCCAAGTGACCGATTCCGGATTTCTTTGTAGATTCTGAAAATAGAGATTTGTCCGGTTCTTTTGAGGGGTGAACGAACTTATTTGGTCAAAAGAGGCCAAAGATACAGCATTTTTAAGGTTTTTTCGGTATCTCGCATCAGACGTTCGGACTGTAAGGGTTAATAAGGTATGAGCAATTGTTGTTTACATTACTCGTCGTCCAGATTTGAAATCTTGATTCGAACTGGAAGCTTGACTGGAAGGTCTTTTTACCCATCAGGAGGAAGTCAGAGAAAGTCTCGTCTGTCCAAACCAGCTGGCAAGCTGATACCTACCAAATCACGGAACGAAAAACGCTGTAACAGGCCCATACCGGCAACTGCTGCTGTCCATTTCGATGGTCCAACAAATCAAAATCCCGTTGGCTACGGCACTTCGCGTTGACCGGTTCGTGTGCATGCCAAAACTGCTTCGTTTGATTTGAGGCGATTCTACTCACACCCAATCCGGTACTAACCATCTGGAGCCGGCTTGCCGCTCTGCTAGACGTGCATGAAGCTGGTCTCGAATTGCGATTGCTGTCCGCCGGGGAGCTTTTCAGTTGAGGTCGGGCCGAATTTGTTCAAACAACGCTTTTTCTTTGAAGCTGGCCGGCACCAACGTTTACCTCCTACAGAAGATGCTGTATCCGGGTAAGTTAGAACTTTTCACCTTTGAGCATTTCTCATTTTTTTCAATTTATTTTAGATGGAGAAACACTTGAAACTAAACTAAGCAAAATGTTGAAAGCGTAACAAAATGTTTGGAAATTTTCAGTTTGGCAGACAGGATGACAACTCTGGAGTGTCGGAGTGTACACGGTAAACTTGGTCAACCAAGAATTTTGATAAATCCAGACTCCGACAAATAGACTCCTAAAGTGGGTAGAAGGAGGTTAGCACAAAAAGCTATTTAGGGGTTTTGACGGAACTTTCGTCAGAAAGGAAAATTGGTATAGTTGACGTTTGGAATTATAGATTCAAGACGTTTACAAACTTTTAGGTCTACTTAATAAGGCCAATGCAAATTTTAATTGAAGTTTTTTCCCGGCTTATCCGATGAACAAAAGCTTTTGATTTTTTTCCATTATGCAAAATTTCTTTTGTAGAAAAGTCTCGACGACCAATTCCAATTTGGTACAAAACAAGAATGCAAATGAGTGGAGTTTTTGCCTTTCTTACTAAAGAAAGGTATAGGTTTTACTTTAAGCCAGGACGTCATTTCCAGCTTCGTAAATATGTCGATTCAGCATGAATTTTAAACCGAAAAATCGCTAAAAAATCACACTGCATCGATTTTCGACGCTCTATCGATTCACCTTGATAGAACTCGTCTATCTCGAACCCTCGAATTTTGAGAAAATAAATTCCGTGGAGGTCGAGTGATGTTCGTATGTGGTAAAATTTTGCAAAATTTTGTGTCGCGCCGTTCTCAGCTCCCATAAATCCGATTTCGATTCTCCTAAATGCAGATGAAAGCTAGTGTGCTGAACCTGGGCGAGTTGCCGCGCAAATTTCGAAATATCCATCTGTTTTCGGATGCGGCCAGACTTTTCCAGAAAATACACAGTTTTCAAATGAAAATATGGTCCAATTTTTTCATTTTCATATCTTTTATTTATCTCAAAAATTGCATTTTTCGAGCTCTACAACCTCCCAAATTTTCATCCAGATTCATAATATGGTTCTGGAGTTAGAGCCGTTTGATTGACCTACCATAAGAAACAAAATCCCTAAAAAAAGGTAAAAGCCCACCTGGTCACCTTCGCCAACATTTTTCATTTCTGATTTTATTCGAAATTTCTTGCTACATACATAGTACAGACCATCAGTGAGCATCTGAAACAAATTTGACATCGATCGGCAATCCCGATCAATTTTTAGAACGATTTACTTTTTGCCTTTCTTACTAAAGAAAGGTATAGGTTTTACTTTAAGCCAGGACGTCATTTCCAGCTTCGTAAATATGTCGATTCAGCATGAATTTTAAACCGAAAAATCGCTAAAAAATCACACTGCATCGATTTTCGACGCTCTATCGATTCACCTTGATAGAACTCGTCTATCTCGAACCCTCGAATTTTGAGAAAATAAATTCCGTGGAGGTCGAGTGATGTTCGTATGTGGTAAAATTTTGCAAAATTTTGTGTCGCGCCGTTCTCAGCTCCCATAAATCCGATTTCGATTCTCCTAAATGCAGATGAAAGCTAGTGTGCTGAACCTGGGCGAGTTGCCGCGCAAATTTCGAAATATCCATCTGTTTTCGGATGCGGCCAGACTTTTCCAGAAAATACACAGTTTTCAAATGAAAATATGGTCCAATTTTTTCATTTTCATATCTTTTATTTATCTCAAAAATTGCATTTTTCGAGCTCTACAACCTCCCAAATTTTCATCCAGATTCATAATATGGTTCTGGAGTTAGAGCCGTTTGATTGACCTACCATAAGAAACAAAATCCCTAAAAAAAGGTAAAAGCCCACCTGGTCACCTTCGCCAACATTTTTCATTTCTGATTTTATTCGAAATTTCTTGCTACATACATAGTACAGACCATCAGTGAGCATCTGAAACAAATTTGACATCGATCGGCAATCCCGATCAATTTTTAGAACGATTTACTTTTTGCCTTTCTTACTAAAGAAAGGTATAGGTTTTACTTTAAGCCAGGACGTCATTTCCAGCTTCGTAAATATGTCGATTCAGCATGAATTTTAAACCGAAAAATCGCTAAAAATCACACTGCATCGATTTTCGACGCTCTATCGATTCACCTTGATAGAACTCGTCTATCTCGAACCCTCGAATTTTGAGAAAATAAATTCCGTGGAGGTCGAGTGATGTTCGTATGTGGTAAAATTTTGCAAAATTTTGTGTCGCGCCGTTCTCAGCTCCCATAAATCCGATTTCGATTCTCCTAAATGCAGATGAAAGCTAGTGTGCTGAACCTGGGCGAGTTGCCGCGCAAATTTCGAAACATCCATCTGTTTTCGGATGCGGCCAGACTTTTCCAGAAAATACACAGTTTTCAAATGAAAATATGGTCCAATTTTTTCATTTTCATATCTTTTATTTATCTCAAAAATTGCATTTTTCGAGCTCTACAACCTCCCAAATTTTCATCCAGATTCATAATATGGTTCTGGAGTTAGAGCCGTTTGATTGACCTACCATAAGAAACAAAATCCCTAAAAAAAGGTAAAAGCCCACCTGGTCACCTTCGCCAACATTTTTCATTTCTGATTTTATTCGAAATTTCTTGCTACATACATAGTACAGACCATCAGTGAGCATCTGAAACAAATTTGACATCGATCGGCAATCCCGATCAATTTTTAGAACGATTTACTTTTTGCCTTTCTTACTAAAGAAAGGTATAGGTATAGCCAGGACGTCATTTCCAGCTTCGTAAATATGTCGATTCAGCATGAATTTTAAACCGAAAAATCGCTAAAAAATCACACTGCATCGATTTTCGACGCTCTATCGATTCACCTTGATAGAACTCGTCTATCTCGAACCCTCGAATTTTGAGAAAATAAATTCCGTGGAGGTCGAGTGATGTTCGTATGTGGTAAAATTTTGCAAAATTTTGTGTCGCGCCGTTCTCAGCTCCCATAAATCCGATTTCGATTCTCCTAAATGCAGATGAAAGCTAGTGTGCTGAACCTGGGCGAGTTGCCGCGCAAATTTCGAAATATCCATCTGTTTTCGGATGCGGCCAGACTTTTCCAGAAAATACACAGTTTTCAAATGAAAATATGGTCCAATTTTTTCATTTTCATATCTTTTATTTATCTCAAAATTGCATTTTTCGAGCTCTACAACCTCCCAAATTTTCATCCAGATTCATAATATGGTTCTGGAGTTAGAGCCGTTTGATTGACCTACCATAAGAAACAAAATCCCTAAAAAAAGGTAAAAGCCCACCTGGTCACCTTTGCCAACATTTTTCATTTCTGATTTTATTCGAAATTTCTTGCTACATACATAGTACAGACCATCAGTGAGCATCTGAAACAAATTTGACATCGATCGGCAATCCCGATCAATTTTTAGAACGATTTACTTTTTGCCTTTCTTACTAAAGAAAGGTATAGGTTTTACTTTAAGCCAGGACGTCATTTCCAGCTTCGTAAATATGTCGATTCAGCATGAATTTTAAACCGAAAAATCGCTAAAAATCACACTGCATCGATTTTCGACGCTCTATCGATTCACCTTGATAGAACTCGTCTATCTCGAACCCTCGAATTTTGAGAAAATAAATTCCGTGGAGGTCGAGTGATGTTCGTATGTGGTAAAATTTTGCAAAATTTTGTGTCGCGCCGTTCTCAGCTCCCATAAATCCGATTTCGATTCTCCTAAATGCAGATGAAAGCTAGTGTGCTGAACCTGGGCGAGTTGCCGCGCAAATTTCGAAATATCCATCTGTTTTCGGATGCGGCCAGACTTTTCCAGAAAATACACAGTTTTCAAATGAAAATATGGTCCAATTTTTTCATTTTCATATCTTTTATTTATCTCAAAATTGCATTTTTCGAGCTCTACAACCTCCCAAATTTTCATCCAGATTCATAATATGGTTCTGGAGTTAGAGCCGTTTGATTGACCTACCATAAGAAACAAAATCCCTAAAAAAAGGTAAAAGCCCACCTGGTCACCTTCGCCAACATTTTTCATTTCTGATTTTATTCGAAATTTCTTGCTACATACATAGTACAGACCATCAGTGAGCATCTGAAACAAATTTGACATCGATCGGCAATCCCGATCAATTTTTAGAACGATTTACTTTTGCCTTTCTTACTAAAGAAAGGTATAGGTTTTACTTTAAGCCAGGACGTCATTTCCAGCTTCGTAAATATGTCGATTCAGCATGAATTTTAAACCGAAAAATCGCTAAAAAATCACACTGCATCGATTTTCGACGCTCTATCGATTCACCTTGATAGAACTCGTCTATCTCGAACCCTCGAATTTTGAGAAAATAAATTCCGTGGAGGTCGAGTGATGTTCGTATGTGGTAAAATTTTGCAAAATTTTGTGTCGCGCCGTTCTCAGCTCCCATAAATCCGATTTCGATTCTCCTAAATGCAGATGAAAGCTAGTGTGCTGAACCTGGGCGAGTTGCCGCGCAAATTTCGAAATATCCATCTGTTTTCGGATGCGGCCAGACTTTTCCAGAAAATACACAGTTTTCAAATGAAAATATGGTCCAATTTTTTCATTTTCATATCTTTTATTTATCTCAAAAATTGCATTTTTCGAGCTCTACAACCTCCCAAATTTTCATCCAGATTCATAATATGGTTCTGGAGTTAGAGCCGTTTGATTGACCTACCATAAGAAACAAAATCCCTAAAAAAAGGTAAAAGCCCACCTGGTCACCTTTGCCAACATTTTTCATTTCTGATTTTATTCGAAATTTCTTGCTACATACATAGTACAGACCATCAGTGAGCATCTGAAACAAATTTGACATCGATCGGCAATCCCGATCAATTTTTAGAACGATTTACTTTTTGCCTTTCTTACTAAAGAAAGGTATAGGTTTTACTTTAAGCCAGGACGTCATTTCCAGCTTCGTAAATATGTCGATTCAGCATGAATTTTAAACCGAAAAGTCGACCAAGTCGACAAGTTGTCAAGTTGAGCTTCGAATACTGGCGCGAGAATGCTGGCGCATATGTTTCGGCTCGACTTATACTCGTTCGTAGTAGCTTGTATACCGATGTTTCCTTCAACATGTAAGATATCGTAGCTTTTCGGTTTCTTTTGCTCTGTCCGTTTTTGCATAACTGTCCAATGTTAATGCAAAAACTTTTTTGACATGGGACATTCATCCGGGTACAATCAATTTGTTTCCCGTGTGCTCCTAAAATCGCCTTTAAGTAGGCTTCATTTGTCGTGTCGTTTTATATAAAAGAGTTCATTGGATTCCAATAGGAGCTTTCGAAGCTTCTAAGCTTTATATCGTTTTCAAAGTTTTCAATGCTCGCGACGCCAATGGCCTAAGGTATTGCGATTGAGTGTGTAGTGGTGCGGTTGTAAAAATATCTATCTCTGACTCTCTCACTTTCGTAGACGCTGAATGGCAAGCTTCCCACTGTGCGGTTAACTCGGTTTTGCTTTGCGCCTGCTTTGTTCGGTTTTTGGGCTCGTACCAAAACTAGAAAACCAAAACCGCGGTGTGTGTCGTCACTTGCGCATTGGAAGCTAAGAATGTGTACGATTAAAAATATTCGATAGGTAAAAATTGTGTTTTCAATTTCTTTTAGAAAACACATCATTAATAATACCTTGCTTTCATCATAAGATTTTTTGTATCAAGTCGATGTTGTGAATTGAGAGAAGTTATATTCTTTAGTAAGAAAGGCTCTATCTCACCCCTGGTGGGATTAAATCGGGTTTTTTTCGGTAATTCGGTCCAATGAACTAAATTTTCAGTTTTTGCTTTTTAGGTGTTTTTTAATTCCCCTGACTCAAGGCGGTTTTCAAAAACACCCAAAAAGCAAAAACTGGAATTTTGGTTTATTAGACCTTTTTTTAAAAAAACTCCAGATTTGAACTTGATGACCAAATAATATTTTCAAAATATTTTTTTTTTGGCTAAAGAAGTCCAAAATGGTTACCATTTTTGTGAGTTATTCATTTAATTAAAAATCATAATATTCATTACGATTGAGCACTGAGCAGTGCTCTGCAAATGTGTCATCCCTGCTTTAACACCTCCTTCCAAGAGGGCCTTAGTCGCCCCATCTTCAAATGTGGTCATGTAGATTTTATTTTTTGCGCTAAATAAAAATAATCAGAACAGAAGTTTTTGGGTGTGCCTTTTATCGTTGTATATTAAAATTAACAATGGGCTTCAGGACCCTATGGCAAATCATGTTTATGACTAAGGCGTCATCCATAGTAGTCACGCAAAAATCGGCCAAAATTAAAACCCCCCTATGTCACACTTTGTCACACAAGGTTAAACCCCCTCTCAAAAAGTACGTCACATTTTGAGGGGTCCCCCTTTGTTTTCGATGGGATTTTTTTATAGTTTTCATATCTTTAAACTCTCATATTCATATTTTAGAATAAACATTGCCGTATAAAAAAACAGTTTTGCATCTTTTAAAAATTAGAAGACCTGGTATAACATTCAAGTATTAAATAATCTTGAAAACTGTTTTTCACAGATTTGTATCTAACAAGTTTAAACCATTTATAGCTATTTTTCTAAGCATTTATTTTTATCTAGCAAGAATTTGCAAAGTATTGAAGTTCCAGCTAAAAAAAATGTGACTATAAAATAAACTATAATGTGATACTGTCATCAGGGGTGACATTGGGTCTGGGGTGAGTTTGGGTAATACAAAAATGCAGAAATTGGTAAGACCCAATCTCACCCCCCAGACCCAATGTCACCCCTGATGACGGTACTTCTAAATAATAGTAAGCAAACAGTATTAGAGAAGAGGATTTAATTTAACTGTGTACATTTTGAAATAATATTATGTAATCATAATAAAAAACCCAGCGTGACGTCACAGTCTCGAAAACCCCCCTCCCCCCTTCGTAACATCTTATCACACCTACGGTAACCCCCCTCCCCCCCCCCTAAGACCGTACATACTTTATGGATGACGCCTAATCTGAATTACTTTCTTAACTCCGACAATGGTTGAAGGGGTCTACATTCAGCTATGTCGACGACTCGTCGACCAAAAGGATGTGAGAAACGTCAAAACCAAATCAAAATAAAAGACAGAAAAGTGTTAGACCAAAAGTTTTTGTGCACTCGGACCCGATTTCGAACACGAACAGGAAAACTGGGTCCTAGGAATGGCCGGAAGAAGGAAGAACCGGGAAAGCAACCGTTGAAAAGGATTATGTGCTTGGTAAGTACAGTGAAAAGTGAATATGTACAGTAGGTAATGTATTTCTGATTTTTTTCAGAGGAACCTGTCACGCAGGGGATCAAATTTCTAAGACTCGACATTTGAATGGAATCTGGCCAAGAAACGGTTCAGGAAAGGCGTAGTCCGGTGAAAAGATGGTCTATGTAGAAGCCGACTTCAGATTACAGGACCACTGGAGATTCACGGAAAAATCGCGACCGCCCGATTCGATTGCAACGGTGCCAGTAGTAGTTCTACTCCTAGCTTGGACGAGATCATTCAGCACTGATCTCCATCGTTTGCTCGAGGTAGGTAAGATCATCTCACTAATGAAATCGCCCAAAATAAACACCTCTCGTCGTGTTTTCGTTGAGACACTTTTGAATCAAGCGCTTGGTAGCGGTACAGATTCGCAGCCTGTCCAGCCAGCGATGACGACGCCAGGTCGAATTCGATATAGTCAACTGAAACGGTCATCTGGAAAACGAAAATTGTCAACTCTCCGACATCCTCAGCGAGGCGGGTCACATGATTACAACCTTAGTCAAGTTCTACTTTAAATGAGTATGTTTCAGTTCATTTCGACAGAAGTCACAGACTATATGTAGAAAAAACTCAAATATTTGGCAAGTTTAGTATTACGTCCTTTTCAATTCAATTTGCATAAATATTTTCACTCCTTTTTTGCAAAAAAAAACTTGTAGAGACTTGCTTCTCACTTGATCGGTATCAATCCGGTGATGAAAACGCTTTTTAGACGCGGCAATCAAACGTCAAAGTGCTAATATACCAAACAATGGTTTACGAATGTTGATATCTTAAAAAAATAAGTTCAATTTACTCCGTTGAATTTGGAATCTGATAAAATTTCATTCTTTTTTTGCCTTTTGTAGTGTTTAATAGTCAACTTATGTTTTTATTCAAATCAAAGTACATTATTTGATTTGAAAGAAAAACAAAAGTAAACTGTTCAAACCCATTGCAGGCTAAAAAGCATTTGAAATTTACATCGGATTCGAAATTCAACGGAGCAAAAAAAAATTTTTGGATTGGGTAAAATTACATCGATTTCATCGGAAATTTACAAGTTTCTGAGCGCCGTTTGTTCCGCACGATTACGTCGGATGACACTTAAATTTACAATGAAGTCGATGTAAATTAGCATCATTAATGACGTGCACTTTTGGTACATCATAAATGATGTAAATTTACAGGAATTTTTTTTTCTGTGTAGTGAATTGCAAAGACGTCCTACTCCTGAAGTAACTTCCCGAAAAAATCAGAACGCTCTGCTTTCCACTTTATTACACCTGTGGGTCCTGATTGTCTTCACCTCAGAATGAATTCCGAGAACACAAAGACGAAAAAAAATCCCACAACAAAATCCGCTCTACATGTGCCGAAACACTCCAGGATAAATCCCGAAAAACGTATCGTACACACATAAAAAGTATTGTCAAATTCATCAACAATTCTTCGTAAAAAAATTGTGAGAAAACATGTAATTACAAACACTCATTCACCCCTCGTCGCATGCACTCAGGTCGCAAGTCGTCACTCACCACCTTGGTAACTCATTCACTCACGGTTGCCAACGAAAAGGAACCATAACAAACAACTGTCAGACGGATTTAGTTGAAAATTGTATTTACTCGAAAACGTGTGTTGCGGAGCCGGATTCTCAAAAATCGTGTTATTTGCGGGAAGTGTGATTTGCGATGCCTTTTCGTTGGGTCGCAAAATTTGTCGCGTCCGTCGAAGTGTGTTTTTCGTTTTTTTCGCGTGCGTGTGTGTGTGTGTGTGAAGGTGCAGCTGGCTTTGGCTGTCCCGATGACAGCTAGCCAGTTCGATTTGCGATGCCTTTTCGTTGGGTCGGCAAATTTTTCGCGTCCGTTGTCGGTGTGCAACAACAACAAAACCCTATCATACCATTTCAGCTCGATAAACATTGTAACTCGTCGTTCGCAACGTTAACCAGTACCTCACTAAACATCAATCATTTAAAACTCGTAAAATAATCTCAAGTTAAAAATTGCACTGTTCAATCCTTCATTCATTAATTTCAAATGATTTTGGTTCTATCTTTCCACAGCCGGCTGTCTAAGACTAAACCATTTCATTTAAAATTTAACAACAGATAAACGGGAAATGTCTTATCCGCAGCATCCGATTGCTTGCCTTGAGAATAATACAAAATACCAAACACTATGATTTTGGGTCGCATCATCATCTTCTATGATGAATCCTGACCAAACACCCTATCCTACTAACAAGTTTTCAGGTTCCTGGCGCTCGTGGGGTGTAAGCACAGAGTAAATCAGCTGCCCTAGTAGCAACCTGCGCTAACTAACATTCCCGTCCCGTAAAATCGAGGTCTACTAACTGACATGGCGGGCGCCGTTGATGGCCAATTACTGTTACCTATTCGCAACTGATCTAGCTTTAGCAATCATGGTGTTTTAACTTTTCAGCGCATTCATACATGCTGTTGATAAGGGAAACTCCACTAGATCGTCGAAGCCTATAATCAGTAGTGCTGAAAGGATATTACGGTTCTGTTCAGCAACGGAGGGGCAACCATGGGTTATCTCTCATGCTCATGCTCATTTGCGGGAAGTGTGACTAAATTTTATGTATCTAGTCTATGTTTCGCTAAAAGCAGATCTTTTGCCTTCGTTTCCCAGGTGTTTGGCTGTAAGAACAAATGCTTCGCACCTGGTGACGATCAAAACAACCACGCTCTTGGGATGCAGATTGGACTCATAATTGATTGCAGAAGGACTAATCGGTGGATTTTGGTTTAATTTACTACTGGTTGTTGTCCCTAAGTGCATCTCCAGCGCTGGGTGCAAACATCGAAGCAAAGCTAATTTGCACCCGACGTCAACCCCATCGCGGTACCTGTCGCGGTAGCAAATTTGCTCTCAGTTCTTCGGGATTTCACTTTGCTACCCGGTATTCAGCCTGTTTGCTACCGCATCAAATGGAATTATGCACGGAAAAATCGAATCAAGCACGGATTTTTTTTGAAAAAATTAAAAAAAATTAAAAAATTTAAAAAATAAAAAAAAAATAAAAAATTTAAAAAAAATTAAAAAATTTAATAAAAATAAAAAATTTAAAAAATTTAAAAAATTTAAAAATTTTAAAAAATTTAAAAAAATTTAAAAATTTAAAAAATTATTTTTCTTTTTAAATTGGAAAAATAAAAAAAATATTAAGGCCGTTGCAAATATTTTTTGAAGTTTATGTCCCTCGACTCTGGCCCAGGTCGAGGGGGGGGGAGGCAAAACAAAATAAAAATTGAAATAACAAGCTATGTTCTCAACAATTGAATGAAAAAAGTGTTTTAAAATGCATTATACACCTGTCCAGATGTTTTGCAATCATTAGTTTCCAAAATACCTAAGTATTAACGAAAATTTATTTTTTTGAAGTTTTTGCGGTGCTGTACATTGGAATGTCATAAAAATTCAAAATATTTTAAATCCATCCCAAACATGCTAAATATGATTATCTCTGCAGAAAAGTGCGTTATAGATTGTTTTCAGTTGATTTGACTTTTATTTTCATTAAAATTTTGAAGTTTTTTGAAAAAATTTTTTTTTGCCCCCTGATTTGTTGGACCAATTTTGAAGGGGGGGGGGCGACATAAACTTTGAAAAATTTTTGCAACGGCCTAAAGTAAAAAAAAAATTGGAATTTTGAAATTTTTTATTTCTTAAATTTTTGAATTTTTGAATTTTTGATTTTTTGAATTTTTGAATTTTTGAATCACCCACAAGAGCAGACATAGAAATTCTCCGAAACACGCATTCAAAACTTTGCCCCCGGCTTGCCGGTACTTGTCGGGTATCAGAAAATGAGTACCCGACAGGTACCGACACATATTTTTCTTCTACAGATGAACTTGAGATCAAATTTGATACCTGCTTTGCTACGCGCGGTGGGAGACTCGGGGGCAAACTCGAGAGCAAATTAGGTGGGAATCAAATCGGGTAGCAAATGGTATAACTTTCGACATTTTCGAAAAACGAAATTCTTTGAAATTTTCAATAGGATTAAAAAGTTTAATAAATTTTTAATATTTCTAGGCATGAATCAACACATAATTATTGATTTTGAAGGTAAACGAGAGCAAAAAATGATAAAACCCATATTTGCCCCCCGCGGTGGGCTTGTTTCGGTGGCAAATTTGCTACCCTAGCGGTGGGGATGACGGAGTTTTTTCAAGGTGGCAAATTTGATCTCGGTATTCATGAGCCGGGTGCAAATTTGATTTGCACCCCAGCGCTGGAGATGCCCTAACAGACAAATTGTAAGTAATGTTCCTAATTTAACTTCCTAATGACTTTGACTAATGCTCTGTGTTCTGTATTTTTAGCTGATCCGGCTCGGTTGGTAAAACATGTTGGCTTAGGGCATCTCCAGCGCTGGGGTGCAAATCAAATTTGCACCCGGCTCATGAATACCGAGATCAAATTTGCCACCTTGAAAAAACTCCGTCATCCCCACCGCTAGGGTAGCAAATTTGCCACCGAAACAAGCCCACCGCGGGGGGCAAATATGGGTTTTATCATTTTTTGCTCTCGTTTACCTTCAAAATCAATAATTATGTGTTGATTCATGCCTAGAAATATTAAAAGTTTATTAAACTTTTTAATCCTATTGAAAATTTCAAAGAATTTCGTTTTTCGAAAATGTCGAAAGTTAAACCATTTGCTACCCGATTTGATTCCCACCTAATTTGCTCTCGAGTTTGCCCCCGAGTCTCCCACCGCGCGTAGCAAAGCAGGTATCAAATTTGATCTCAAGTTCATCTGTAGAAGAAAAATATGTGTCGGTACCTGTCGGGTACTCATTTTCTGATACCCAACAAGTACCGGCAAGCCGGGGGCAAAGTTTTGAATGCGTGTTTCGGAGAATTTCTATGTCTGCTCTTGTAGGTGATTCAAAAATTCAAAAATTCGAAAATTCAAAAAATCAAAAATTCAAAAATTCAAAAATTTAAGAAATAAAAAATTTCAAAATTCCAATTTTTTTTTTTACTTTAGGCCGTTGCAAATATTTTTCAAAGTTTATGTCGCCCCCCCTTCAAAATTGGTCCAACAAATCAGGGGGCGAAAAAAAATTTTTTTTTCAAAAAACTTCAAAATTTTAATGAAAATAAAAGTCAAATCAACTGAAAACAATCTATAACGCACTTTTCTGCAGAGATAATCATATTTAGCATGTTTGGGATGGATTTAAAATATTTTGAATTTTTATGACATTCCAATGTACAGCACCGCAAAAACTTCAAAAAAAAATTTTCGTTAATACTTAGGTATTTTGGAAACTAATGATTGCAAAACATCTGGACAGGTGTATAATGCATTTTAAAACACTTTTTTCATTCAATTGTTGAGAACATAGCTTGTTATTTCAATTTTTATTTTGTTTTGCCTCCCCCTCGACCTGGGCCAGAGTCGAGGGACATAAACTTCAAAAAATATTTGCAACGGCCTTAATATTTTTTTTTATTTTTCCTATTTAAAAAAAAATTAATTTTTTAATTTTTTTAATTTTTTTGAATTTTTTAAATTTTTTAAATTTTTTAAAATTTTTAAATTTTTTAAATTTTTTATTTTTATTAAATTTGTTAATTTTTTTTAATTTTTTTATTTTTTTTTTATTTTTTTTATTTTTTAATTTTTTTTAATTTTTTCAAAAAAAATCCGTGCTTGATTCGATTTTTCCGTGCATAATTCCATTTGATGCGGTAGCAAACAGGCTGAATACCGGGTAGCATGGGGTTGACGTCGGGATGGGGTTGACGTCGGGTTAATTATTTAATAAATATAAGCTTAAAAATAGCTATTATTAATAAATTTGTTATAATTTATTTTAAAAATTTAATTATTTAATATAAAATTAAATTATTTATTAAAATATAAATTTTAATAATAAAAATTTATAAATTATGATAAAATTAGTATATAAAATTTTTATAAATAATTATTTATGAAAGGTTTAAATAAGGAATTCGGCAAAATATATATTCACCTGTTTATCAAAAACATGTCTTTTTGAATTAAATTTAAAGTCTAACCTGCCCACTGATATAAATTAAAGGGCCGCAGTATTTTGACTGTGCGAAGGTAGCATAATCACTAGTCTTTTAATTGGAGGCTTGTATGAATGGTTGAATGAGATATATACTGCCTTTTTTAAAATTATACAGAATTTTATTTTTTAATTAAAAAGTTAAAATAAAATTAAAGGACGAGAAGACCCTATAGATCTTTATTTTTGTTATTTATAAATTAAAAAGAATTTTAAAATTTATAATTTAATAAAAAATTTTATTGGGGTGATATTAAAATTTAAAAAACTTTTAAAATTTATTAACATAAATATATGAATAAATGATCCAGTTTTATTGATTAAAAATTTAAGTTACCTTAGGGATAACAGCGTAATTTTTTTAGAGTTCATATCGACAAAAAAGATTGCGACCTCGATGTTGGATTAAGAGTTATTTTTAGGTGTAGAAGTTTAAAGTTTAGGTCTGTTCGACCTTTGAATTCTTACATGATCTGAGTTCAAACCGGCGTAAGCCAGGTTGGTTTCTATCCTTAATTAATTATTATATTATAGTACGAAAGGACCTAATATAAAAAATATAGATTTTAATAATATGATTAATATTAATATTAGATAACTATTTTGGCAGATTAGTGCAATAAATTTAGAATTTATAAATATAATTTAATAATTATAAATAGTATTGTTTTATATAGATTTATTATTATCATTAATTGGAAGTTTATTATTAGTAATTTGTGTTATAGTAGGAGTTGCTTTTTTAACTCTTTTGGAGCGAAAGGTTTTAGGATATATTCAAATTCGAAAAGGTCCTAATAAAGTAGGATTTATAGGGTTATTACAACCTTTTAGAGATGCTGTGAAATTATTTACTAAGGAACAAACCTATCCTTTATTATCTAATTATATTTTTTATTATTTTTCTCCTATTTTTTCTTTATTTTTATCTTTATTAATTTGAATATGTATTCCGTATTTAATTAAATTATATTCTTTTAATTTAGGGGTATTATTTTTTTTATGTATTACTAGCTTAGGTGTTTATACAGTAATAGTTGCAGGGTGATCTTCTAATTCAAATTATGCTTTATTAGGAGGATTACGGGCGGTTGCTCAAACAATTTCTTATGAAGTAAGTTTAGCTTTAATTTTATTAAGTTTTATTTTTTTAATTGGGGATTATAATTTTTTAAATTTTTATTTATTTCAAAAATATACTTGATTTATTTTATTTTGTTTTCCTTTAGGATTAGTTTGATTTGCTTCTTGTTTAGCTGAAACTAATCGAACTCCTTTTGATTTTGCTGAAGGTGAATCAGAATTAGTATCAGGATTTAATGTTGAATATAGTAGTGGGGATTTGCTTTAATTTTTTAGCTGAGTATTCAAGTATTTTATTTATAAGTATATTATTTAGTGTAATATTTTTAGGAAGTGATATTTATAGATTATTATTTTTTTAAGTTAACAATAATTTCTTTTTATTTATTTGAGTACGGGGACTTTACCTCGATTTCGATATGATAAATTAATATATTTAGCTTGAAAAAGTTTTTTACCTATATCTTTAAATTATTTATTTTTTTTTATTGGGGTAAAGTTGGTTGTGTTATCTTTATTATTTTAATGAACTTTTTTTAGTATTAAATTAATAGAAGACTTTACTTCTTTCTTATGTTTTCAAGACATACACTATAAAAGCTTATTAATTAATTTAATAATTTATCTCAATATTTAGATAATAAAGGATTAATTAAAAAATAAGAAAAGTATAAAACAGTTAAAATTTGACCTGTTAACACATAAGGATCTTCTACTGGTCGAGCTCCGATTCATGTTAATAATGATGCAATAATTACTATATTTCAAAATAAAATTTGATTTAAAGGATAAAATTGTAACCCTCGGAATTTACTTGTATGAGTAAAAGGAAGAATTATTAAAATTGCAATAGATAAAACTAAAGCAATTACTCCTCCTAACTTATTAGGAATTGATCGAAGAATAGCATAAGCAAATAAAAAATATCATTCTGGTTGAATATGAACAGGAGTAACTAAAGGATTAGCAGGAATGAAATTTTCAGGGTCTATTAATAAATAATTAAATTTTCAAATAAATCCGATTAAAATTCAAATAAAAATAATAAATCCTATAACATCCTTATAAATAAAATATGGGTGGAAAGGAATTTTATCAACATTTCTATTTAATCCTAATGGATTATTAGATCCTGTTTGATGTAAAAATAACAAGTGAATTATTGTTAAAGCAGCAATAATAAATGGTAGAACAAAGTGAAATGTAAAAAATCGAGTTAATGTTGCATTGTCTACCGCAAATCCTCCTCAAATCCATTGTACTAAGTCGGTTCCTAAATAAGGAACTGCAGATAATAAATTTGTAATTACTGTTGCTCCTCAAAATGACATTTGTCCTCATGGAAGAACATAACCTAAAAATCCTGTTGCTATTACTATAAATAAAATAATTACTCCAATTATTCATGTTGGAACATATAAATAAGAGTTATAATAAACTCCTCGTCCTACATGTGTGAATAAACAAGCAAAAAAAAATGATGCTCCGTTAGCATGACAAATTCGTAAAAATCATCCATTATTAACATCTCGGTAAATATGATTAACACTATCAAAAGCTGTTTCAATGTCTGCTGTATAATGTATAGCTAAAAATAAGCCTGTAAGAATTTGGATTACTAAGCAAAGTCCAAGTAATGATCCAAAATTTCATCAAGCTGAAATATTTGATGGAGCTGGTAAATCTACTAAAGCGTTATTAGCAATTCTAATTAAAGGGTGTCTTTTTCGTAATGGTTTATTCATTAGTTTATAGGTCGAAGTGGCCCATAATTTTTTTTAGTAATTTTTACAGTTACTAATAAAGTTAAAAATAAATAATTAATTAATAATAAAGTAATTAAATTAGTTGGAAAGTTGTATATTTTATTTAAGGATAAAAAATTTTCATAAAATAAATTATTTTGGTTAAATAATTGAATTCTATCATTATTTTTAATAAAATTTTCTATTATTGAATTATCAAAAAAGTATGAAATTATAATAAATAGAAAAATTATTATAATTGAAATAAAACTTAGTTTAAATGATATTGAAAATATTTCATTTGAAGATAAAGAAGTAACATAAATAAATAAAACTAATATTCCTCCTATAAAAATTAAAAATAAAACATAAGAAAATCAAAAAGTTTTTGCATAGATTCCTGTTATTAAACATGTTAAAAAGGTTTGAATTAATAATATTAATCCTATAGCTAAAGGGTGTTTTATTTGTATAAAAATAAAACTAGTAATAAAACATAAGAATATAATTATTATAATATCAAGAAATAGTTTATTTAAAATATTAACTTTGGAAGTTAGTGACAAAGAGATTTCTTTTTTCTTGAAGTTTTAAAAAAATAATTTTTATTTTTAGTTTACAAGACTAATGTTTTTGTTAAACTATTAAAACAATTAATGTCAAATTTTTTATTATATTATTTTATAATTGTTATATTTATATTTGGATGTATTGTTTTTATTTCAACCCGAAAACATTTATTGTGTACTTTATTAAGTTTAGAATTTATAGTTTTAATATTATTTATATTATTATTTTTTATATTAAATTTTATAAATTATGAAGGGTACTTTAGAATGTTTTTTTTAACTTTTTGTGTTTGTGAAGGAGTTTTAGGTTTATCAATTTTGGTATCTATAATTCGTACTCATGGTAATGATTATTTTCAAAGTTTTTCTATTTTACAATGTTAAAGTTTATTTTTATAATTTTGTTTATGAATGTTTTTATATTTTATAAAAATATTTATTGAATGGTTCAAAATTTGCTTTTTTTAGGTGCTTTTTTATTTATAATTAAAATTAGTTCAATATATTATTTTTGTAATATCTCATATTATTTTGGAATAGATATAGTTTCTTATGGATTAATTTTATTAAGTTTTTGAATTTGTGCTTTAATGTTAATAGCAAGAGAAAGAGTTGTACGATTAAATAATTATACAAATTTATTTTTATTTATAATTTTATTTTTATTATTAATATTAATTTTGACTTTTAGTTCAATAAGTTTATTTATATTTTACCTATTTTTTGAAAGTAGTTTAATTCCTACTCTATTTTTGATTTTAGGGTGGGGGTATCAACCTGAACGTTTACAAGCTGGAGTTTATTTACTATTTTATACTTTATTAGCTTCTTTACCTTTATTAATTGGTATTTTTTATATTAAAAATAATGATTTTACTATAAATATTATTCTTTTAAATTATTGTAAATTATATAATTTAGAATTTTTATATTTATGTATAGTATTTGCTTTTTTAGTAAAAATACCAATATTTTTAGTTCATTTATGATTACCTAAGGCTCATGTAGAAGCTCCTGTTTCAGGGTCAATGATTTTAGCTGGAATTTTATTAAAATTAGGGGGTTATGGGTTATTACGAGTTTTTTCTTTATTACAAATTATGGGAATAAAATTTAATTATATTTGAATTAGAATTAGTCTAATTGCAGGGGTTTTAGTTAGTTTAATTTGTTTACGTCAAATAGATTTAAAGGCTTTAATTGCATATTCTTCTGTTGCTCATATGGGGATTGTTTTAAGAGGTTTATTAACAATAACATACTGAGGATTAAGAGGGTCTTATACTTTAATATTAGCCCATGGATTATGTTCTTCTGGTTTATTTTGTTTAGCTAATATTTCTTATGAACGAATAGGAAGACGAAGTTTATTAATTAATAAGGGGATATTAAATTTTATACCAAGAATAGCTTTATGATGATTTTTATTATGTTCAGGGAATATAGCTGCTCCTCCTACTTTAAATTTATTAGGAGAAATTTCTTTATTAAATAGAATTGTTAGTTGGTCTTGATTAACTATAATTAGTTTGGCTTTATTATCTTTTTTTAGAGCTGCTTATACTTTATATTTATTTGCTTATAGACAACATGGAAAGGTATATTCAGGGGCATATTTTTTTTCTTCTGGTGTAAGACGAGAATATTTATTATTGATATTACATTGATTACCTTTAAATTTATTAATTATAAAGAGAAACTTTTGTATATTATGAATTTAATTTAAATAGTTTAATAAAAATATTGATTTGTGGTATCAATGATATGAAATTTTTCATTTTAGATCGTGAATAATTTAGTTAATTATTGTAAAAATAGTTTTTATATTTTAATTTTTATTAGAATTTCTTTATTTTTTTTTAGTTTAAAATTTTTATTTAATGATTTAATTTATTTTATTGAATGAGAAATTGTCTCATTACATAGTATATCTATTGTAATAACTTTTTTATTTGATTGAATAAGTTTAATATTTATATCATTTGTTTTGTTAATTTCTTCATTAGTAATTTTTTATAGTAATCAATATATGGCAGAAGATTTTAATGTTAATCGATTTATTTTATTAGTATTAATATTTGTTTTATCAATAATAATATTAATTATTACCGCGATGGGGTTGACGTCGGGTGCAAATTAGCTTTGCTTCGATGTTTGCACCCAGCGCTGGAGATGCACTTAGCGATGGATAATAATAACCAAACAAAATCTTAACACTATCGATGGATGAGGATGACGTCACGGAAAAACAACCAAAAAAACGAATTCATACAATTATGCCGAAAATCAAATAATATTGTGAGTTTTAAACAAACTACTCACATAAATTCAACAAAAATTAACATTAGGTTAACGTAGGGCCATAGGCGCGACTAACGTAAACAATTACTAACTACTATGTACAAAATTTACATTTCCACAAGTGTTGCCACCTTGTGGGCGTGTGGGGTGTCTTCTTCTTCCACTTTCCCCCCCTTTTATGGACAGATTCATGGCTGGTTGGGTAAGGCAAAGCCGAATGTTGTTGCCAACCTGAGGACAGAGCTTCGTTTGGGAGTTGTTTGTGAATGAGTCTCAGCGACTTGGGGTGTTGAGACGTGCAACTTAACTAGCGAAAAGTGATATTCGGGGCACTTTTAGAGCTCTAAAAAACAAACATTCTGATTGTTTGACAGGTTTATTTGGACTTAAGGGTCAAAAGTTACAGCCATTTTAATGTAAAAAAGATGCAAATTTAAAACTTAAATATCCCGAAAAGGCGTAAGCCAAATTTAAAGCACCAGGTTGCATTCGAAAGAGGAGATCTAGCACTACAAACGCTGAAAAAATCTCAAAAAAAATTTCTTTAAGGCTAAGCTTTGGTCAGGACACTGGCGAAATTGCTGTTTCTGACCCTTACTACAAATTTGATTATAATTTAGCCAAATGATCATTTCATGATAAACCCCGGCTATACTTTTGAAGCCAATAATATAAGCTATCGAGTTCTGCCAAGATTGACCTTGGATTTTGTTTCTAAATAGTTTTATTGTAAATTTTTGTAAAATAGTTTTTATTTTGTTTATTTTGTTGTTGTTTTTGCGGATAGCGTTAGGATTACAATTGGTTGCCTAGCTGCAGGCGTTTACAAGCGTTACAAAGTAACACGTACACATCAAAATGGTGAGCATCTAGGGTAGTTGTCACTATAATGGTAGAACAACAAGCTGTTTCAAGTATTTCATGTATTTCAAGTATTTCAAGTATTTCAAGTATTTCAGGTATTTCAAGCATTCCAAGTATTTCAAGTTTATCAAGTTTCCAAGTATTTCAAGTATTTCAAGTATTTCAATAATTTCAAGTATTTTAAATATTTCAAGTATTTCAAGTTTTCAAGTATTTCAGATATTTCTAGTATTTCAAGTATTTCAAGTATTTCAAGTATTTCAAATATTTCAAGTATTTCAAGTATTTCAAATATTTCAAGTATTTCAAGTATTTCAAGTATTTCAAGTATTTCAAGTATTTCAAGTATTTCAAGTATTTCAAGTATTTCAAGTATTTCAAGTATTTCAAGTATTTCAAGTATTTCAAGTATTTCAAGTATTTCATGTATTTCAAGTATTTCAAGTATTTCAAGTATTTCAAGTATTTCAAGTATTTCAAGTACCGTAAACTGGGGTGACTTTGATAGCCCTGGGTGACATTTATAGAAATTTGATACATTCAATGTAACAGTCACATTTTTGCATATTTGTTCGATAATAAGCTATCCCTTTATGCTTACATACTCAAAATTCTCAAAAATGTTTAGATATTAATTTGGCGAGCATTTGAAAAACCTATCAAAGTCACCCCGGGCTATCAAAGTCACCCCAGTTTACGGTATTTCAAGTATTTTCAAGTATTTTCAAGTATTTCAAGTATTTCAAGTATTTCAAGTATTTCAAGTATTTCAAGTATTTCAAGTATTTCAAGTATTTCAAGTATTTCAAGTATTTCAAGTATTTCAAGTATATCAAGTATTCCAAGTATATCAAGTGTAAAAAGCATTTCAAGTGATTCAAGTATATCGAGTATTCCAAGTATTTCAAGTAATTCAAAAATATATATTTCATGAATTTCGAGTATTTGATGGAATTCAAGTATTTCAATTATTTCAGGTGCATCAAGTGTATCAAGTATTTCAAATGATTCAAGTATATTGAGTAATTAAAGTAATTCAAGTATTTCAAATATTTCAAGTATTTCAAGTACTTCAAAAAGTTTATGGAATTCAAATATTTCGAATATTACAAATATTTCAAGTATTCCAAGTATTCATAGTATTTCAAGTTGTTTCAAGTTGTGCATCAAGAGTATCAAGTATTTCAAGTGATTCAGTATCGAATATTTCAAGTATTTCAAATAGTTTATTTATTTCTTGTATTTTGAGTATTTGATGGAATTCAATGATTTAAAGTATTTCAAGTAATTAAAGTATTTCACGTATTTCAAATGTATCAAGTGTATCAAGTATTTCAAGAAATTCAAGTATATCGAGTATATCAATTATTTCATGTATTTTGAGTATTTGATATCATTCGCGTATTTCAAGTATTTAAACTACTTGAAAAATTAAATACTTAAAATATTTCAGAAATATTCTAAATACTTGAAATAATTGAAATACTTAAAAAAAAAACTTAAAATACTTGAAATACTTAAAATACTTAAAATACTTTGAAATCTTGAAATTCTTCAAATTTTTGAAATACTCGAAATACTTGAAAAACTTAAAAAAACTTGAAACTCTTGAAATACTTGAAATAATTCAAATAATTGAATTCTATCAAATACTCGAAATACATGAAATATATGAAATATTTGAAATACTTGAAATACTCGATATACTTGAATCACTAGAAATACTTGATACATTTGATGCACTTGTAATACTTGAAATACTATGAAAACTTGGAATACTTGAAATATTTGTAATAATGGAAATATTTGAATTTCAAACATTCAAATTACTTGAAATTCTTTAAATAGCATAGCATAGCATTGGTGTCTACCCGTAGTTGCTACTCTGTTATTGGCCAGGACCTCCAAGAATTGCTCCGTGGACCACAGATGAAGAGTAGGAACCAATCATCACCACTTCGCAACTTTCAAATGTCCCTATCATGCTAGCCAATCACAGCGCCGGCCACGACCAGTGGTAAGACACGGGAAAGTGGATAGGAATTTTAGTCCGATACTTGAGTGATGAAGACCGCTAAATCGGCTGCGTCTTCGACAAAGTATCACGTGAGGTTTGAGGGTGTTAGTAAGATGGGTGTGAAGCCAGGATTCACCGTGGTAAGTGATGCGGCCGGTCAAATCTATTTATAGTCCTTAATTCTTCGTATGTTCTTGGATTCATTTTGGAAGCTTTCCAATTCGGTTGACCAAGCTTTTTTGGGGTGAATTCTGGTCGTGTTGAAAGTTCAATATTCGCCTAACGAGTATGCAACCAGTAAAGTTCTTAAATTCAACTTGCATTCAATATTGCATGTCCTGTTCTTAGGTTCACATTCCAATCAAGTTTCTTGGATTCTTATAGCATTCTTAATAGTCAGGACCCGGTGCCTGCAATCCCCGTTACAGTTTATATGGAATTCCAATAAGAATGTAACAGAAAAATCAGGCTTCGAGTTCAGACTGTTAATCCTTCTAGTCAACTAAGCCTCGATGGTCTGGTGATTAGCATTTTTGAAATTCTTTAAATACTTGAAATACTTGAAATACTTGATACACTTGTAGCACGTGGAATACATGAAATACTTGATATAATTGTAATACTTGAAATACTTGAAATAATATAAAATTATGGAATACTTGAAATATTTGTAAAAGTAGCAATATTTGAATTTTATCAAATTTTTTAGTACTCGGAATACTTGAAATACTTGAAATACTTAAAATATTTGAAATACTTCAAATACTTGAAATACTTGAAATACTTGAAATGCTTGAAATACTTGAAATACTTGAAATACTTGAAATACTTGAAATACTTGAAATACTTGAAATACTTAAAATATTTATTTATTTGTTTTCTCCCAACAGGCTATTTTAGCCCAAATGGACTTAAAATCTAATTCGGAAACATAAACTGCTAAGCAAAAATCAATAATTTACATCGGTTACAAAATCAAACATGAAAGTTAACAGCGGCTTCTGGTTCTCGGGCGCCAAACATCTCTAGCAAATTCCTTGAACTCCCGACATCTCACTCCTCCTGGCCAGCTTGATGGGTTCAGGGCACGAGCTTTGCAACAGGGGTCAACTTCGATCTTGAACGAGATAAATTCTAGCGACGAAAAGTCTTTCCAGGATGGAACCAAGCACCTAACCATGAGCGTTTTATCAATCCCAAGAGTTTCGCTGACCATTTCAGACACTTCGGTTTCCGTGACGTCTACGGCAATGTTTGAGAGGTGCAATCTGAGCTTCGCAATAGGTTGATCTGCATTCGAGTTATCCGTTGGGCAGGGTGACGACACGAGAATTTTAGTCGAAGAGAGCGGCTCTGCATCGTCTTTTGTCGAACCTTCGCGTGATGGTAATATTAGAGGAGATGACGTTGCAGTAGATGTTTTGGAGGTTTGAAAGGAATCCATAAAACTTGATAGAGATCCTCTCAGCTCACACATTTCGTTTCTCAGACTTTCCAGTTCACAGTCAGCTTTGCGTTCAGCAGATCTCAACCCGTTGACGGTATTACGAAACTTGTTGTTCGACAGAATTTATCTCGTTCAAGATCGAAGTTGACCCCTGTTGCAAAGCTCGTGCCCTGAACCCATCAAGCTGACCAGGAGGAGTGAGATGTCGGGAGTTCAAGGAATTTGCTAGAGATGTTTGGCGCCCGAGAACCAGAAGCCGCTGTTAACTTTCATGTTTGATTTTGTAACCGATGTAAATTATTGATTTTTGCTTAGCAGTTTATGTTTCCGAATTAGATTTTAAGTCCATTTGGGCTAAAATAGCCTGTTGGGAGAAAACAAATAAATAAATAAAGACCTAGAACTGGACACCGTAGAAATGCTGGAACTTAAAGCTCTGCCTTTCGAAAAAGATGCGACGGGTTTCGGTAAACACGTCAACCGGTAACGCCACTCGGCGTTCCGTCTCTGGACTACGATCACCGTTGAGGTGTTGCTAAGGGCGCCGATAGAGGAAAGCTGGTTGGCCCGAATGGACCATGGTTGTTCCGTGCGATCTTTTCGAAGCGTCGTGAGGCGATTCGTTTCCGACAGTTGCAACTTTGGTGGCTGTTTAATTTACTTACATTATAGTCGTAAATGACAACAATCACTGCAAAACACTTTACAGAATCACTTAATTTCACTTCGCGTCACAGCACCTCATTGTTTTATTCTTTTTGCGTTAATTTATAAAACATACAACCACTCAGGATTCAAGGCAAACATGAACTGACAAGCGAATCCGTGAGCTGTCATTTCTACCTAATTTGTCCTTAAAATTTAGATAAAATTTAGCTAAAATAGGAGCTCTTTTAGCAATAATTTTACTGTGAGTGGAATGAAGGCAGTCAGTTGCTGTCAGCAGAATAGCAATCGGTGTTCCTAAATTTCAACAACAATGGGTCCTGAATTTTTACTAAATAATTAGCTTGTACAACTAAAAAAGTTTTGTTTTAGCCAAAAACGAGCCAGCTAATTGCGATTGTTAAATTCACGATGGAACTCCTTTCCGTGTATAATACTGATTCTTAGTGTTTGTTATCTGAACTTCCAAGATGGCGGCTTCTTCGCTACCCCCTGGGTTCTTCATAGATAGGCTGTTAGAGCATCTCCACCGGTGCGCACATAAATGAGTGACTATTTTGTTCACCCACAGCGCTACTATTTTAGTTCAGTCACCCTTCCCACACCGGTCGTTGATAAAACGGGTTGGTAAAATAGTCACTGCCAACCCCACCGGGGGTGAGTATCAGCTTATTTTGACGTTTCGAAATAAAATTTGTTTTAATTTATTGGCATGACCAATTTGCCAAAATCTTCAAAGCCAAAAGTAATTATTTCCAAAAAAACTGGATTGATAGTAACCTGGATTGGTCCGGGTTCCCGGAATGTTCCGTTGGAGGGACATTGGCAGCACCGTATGAATATGGGCAATATTGGTGTCAAACTTCACGATTCTCAAAATCACATATGAAAATTACGAAAACTGACATTTTAAACGTACTGGCCGGAACCCGGATGGTTCCAGGTTTCCCGGGGGATGTTCCGTTGGAGGGACATTGGCGACTCCTATGAATATGGGCAATATTGGTGTTAAATTTCACGATTTGCAATATTACATATGAAAATTATTAAAATTGACATTTCTAGTGGACCCGGATGGTTTAGGGTTCCCCGAGGGATGTTCCGTTGGAAAGACATTGGCCGCACCGTATCAATATGGCCAATATTGGTATCAAACTTCACAATTTTCAAAATCACATGTGAAAATTACGAATACTGACATTTTAAACGGACTGGCCGGAACCCGGATGGTTCCGGTTCCCGGAAGATGTTCCGTTGGAGGGACATTGGCGGCTACGATGAATATGGGCAATATTGGTGTTAAATTTCACGATTTTCAAAATCACATATGAAAATCACGAAAATGGACATTGTGAGTGGACTGGCCACAATCCGAATTGGTCCGAGTTCCCCCGGGGATGTTCCGTTGAGCGGACATTGGCGGCACCGTATGAATATGGGCAATATTGGTGTCAGAATTCACGATTTTCAATATCACATATAAAAATTACGAAAATGAAAATTTTAAACGGACTGGCCACAACCCGAATCGGATGTTCCGTTGAGGGGACATTGGCGGCACCGTATAATATGGGGCAATATTGGTGTCAAACTTCACGATTTTCAAAATCACATGTGAAAATTACGAAAATGGACATTTTCAACGAACTGGCCACAACCCGGATGGTTCTGGGTTCCCCGAGGAATGTTCCGTTGGAAGGTTATTGGCCGCACCGTATGAATATGGGTGAACCATCCGGGTTGTGGCCAGTTCGTTGAAAATGTCCATTTTCGTAATTTTCACATGTGATTTTGAAAATCGTGAAGTTTGACACCAATATTGCCCCATATTATACGGTGCCGCCAATGTCCCCTCAACGGAACATCCGATTCGGGTTGTGGCCAGTCCGTTTAAAATTTTCATTTTCGTAATTTTTATATGTGATATTGAAAATCGTGAATTCTGACACCAATATTGCCCATATTCATACGGTGCCGCCAATGTCCGCTCAACGGAACATCCCCGGGGGAACTCGGACCAATTCGGATTGTGGCCAGTCCACTCACAATGTCCATTTTCGTGATTTTCATATGTGATTTTGAAAATCGTGAAATTTAACACCAATATTGCCCATATTCATCGTAGCCGCCAATGTCCCTCCAACGGAACATCTTCCGGGAACCGGAACCATCCGGGTTCCGGCCAGTCCGTTTAAAATGTCAGTATTCGTAATTTTCACATGTGATTTTGAAAATTGTGAAGTTTGATACCAATATTGGCCATATTGATACGGTGCGGCCAATGTCTTTCCAACGGAACATCCCTCGGGGAACCCTAAACCATCCGGGTCCACTAGAAATGTCAATTTTAATAATTTTCATATGTAATATTGCAAATCGTGAAATTTAACACCAATATTGCCCATATTCATAGGAGTCGCCAATGTCCCTCCAACGGAACATCCCCCGGGAAACCTGGAACCATCCGGGTTCCGGCCAGTACGTTTAAAATGTCAGTTTTCGTAATTTTCATATGTGATTTTGAGAATCGTGAAGTTTGACACCAATATTGCCCATATTCATACGGTGCTGCCAATGTCCCTCCAACGGAACATTCCCCGGGGAACCCGGACCAATCCAGGTTACTATCAATCCAGTTTTTTTTTTGGAAATAATTACTTTTGGCTTTGAAGATTTTGGCAAATTGGTCATGCCAATAAATTAAAACAAATTTTATTTCGAAACGTCAAAATAAGCTGATACTCACCCCCGGTGGGGTTGGCAGTGACTATTTTACCAACCCGTTTTATCAACGACCGGTGTGGGAAGGGTGACTGAACTAAAATAGTAGCGCTGTGGGTGAACAAAATAGTCACTCATTTATGTGCGCACCGGTGGAGATGCTCTAACAGCCTATCTATGAAGAACCCAGGGGGTAGCGAAGAAGCCGCCATCTTGGAAGTTCAGATAACAAACACTAAGAATCAGTATTATACACGGAAAGGAGTTCCATCGTGAATTTAACAATCGCAATTAGCTGGCTCGTTTTTGGCTAAAACAAAACTTTTTTAGTTGTACAAGCTAATTATTTAGTAAAAATTCAGGACCCATTGTTGTTGAAATTTAGGAACACCGATTGCTATTCTGCTGACAGCAACTGACTGCCTTCATTCCACTCACAGTAAAATTATTGCTAAAAGAGCTCCTATTTTAGCTAAATTTTATCTAAATTTTAAGGACAAATTAGGTAGAAATGACAGCTCACGGATTCGCTTGTCAGTTCATGTTTGCCTTGAATCCTGAGTGGTTGTATGTTTTATAAATTAACGCAAAAAATAAAACAATGAGGTGCTGTGACGCGAAGTGAAATTAAGTGATTCTGTAAAGTGTTTTGCAGTGATTGTTGTCATTTACGACTATAATGTAAGTAAATTAAACAGCCACCAAAGTTGCAACTGTCGGAAACGAATCGCCTCACGACGCTTCGAAAAGATCGCACGGAACAACCATGGTCCATTCGGGCCAACCAGCTTTCCTCTATCGGCGCCCTTAGCAACACCTCAACGGTGATCGTAGTCCAGAGACGGAACGCCGAGTGGCGTTACCGGTTGGACGTGTTTACCGAAACCCGTCGCATCTTTTTCGAAAGGCAGAGCTTTAAGTTCCAGCATTTCTACGGTGTCCAGTTCTAGGTCTTTATTTATTTATTTGTTTTCTCCCAACAGGCTATTTTAGCCCAAATGGACTTAAAATCTAATTCGGAAACATAAACTGCTAAGCAAAAATCAATAATTTACATCGGTTACAAAATCCGTTGACGGTATTACGAAACTTGTTGTTCGACAGAATTTATCTCGTTCAAGATCGAAGTTGACCCCTGTTGCAAAGCTCGTGCCCTGAACCCATCAAGCTGGCCAGGAGGAGTGAGATGTCGGGAGTTCAAGGAATTTGCTAGAGATGTTTGGCGCCCGAGAACCAGAAGCCGCTGTTAACTTTCATGTTTGATTTTGTAACCGATGTAAATTATTGATTTTTGCTTAGCAGTTTATGTTTCCGAATTAGATTTTAAGTCCATTTGGGCTAAAATAGCCTGTTGGGAGAAAACAAATAAATAAATATTTTAAGTATTTCAAGTATTTCAAGTATTTCAAGTATTTCAAGTATTTCAAGTATTTCAAGTATTTCAAGTATTTCAAGTATTTCAAATATTTTAAGTATTTCAAGTATTTCAAGTATTCCGAGTACTAAAAAATTTGATAAAATTCAAATATTGCTACTATTACAAATATTTCAAGTATTCCATAATTTTATAGTATTTCAAGTATTTCAAGTATTACAATTATATCAAGTATTTCATGTATTCCACGTGCTACAAGTGTATCAAGTATTTCAAGTATTTCAAGTATTTAAAGAATTTCAAAAATGCTAATCACCAGACCATCGAGGCTTAGTTGACTAGAAGGATTAAGAATGCTATAAGAATCCAAGAAACTTGATTGGAATGTGAACCTAAGAACAGGACATGCAATATTGAATGCAAGTTGAATTTAAGAACTTTACTGGTTGCATACTCGTTAGGCGAATATTGAACTTTCAACACGACCAGAATTCACCCCAAAAAAGCTTGGTCAACCGAATTGGAAAGCTTCCAAAATGAATCCAAGAACATACGAAGAATTAAGGACTATAAATAGATTTGACCGGCCGCATCACTTACCACGGTGAATCCTGGCTTCACACCCATCTTACTAACACCCTCAAACCTCACGTGATACTTTGTCGAAGACGCAGCCGATTTAGCGGTCTTCATCACTCAAGTATCGGACTAAAATTCCTATCCACTTTCCCGTGTCTTACCACTGGTCGTGGCCGGCGCTGTGATTGGCTAGCATGATAGGGACATTTGAAAGTTGCGAAGTGGTGATGATTGGTTCCTACTCTTCATCTGTGGTCCACGGAGCAATTCTTGGAGGTCCTGGCCAATAACAGAGTAGCAACTACGGGTAGACACCAATGCTATGCTATGCTATTTAAAGAATTTCAAGTAATTTGAATGTTTGAAATTCAAATATTTCCATTATTACAAATATTTCAAGTATTCCAAGTTTTCATAGTATTTCAAGTATTACAAGTGCATCAAATGTATCAAGTATTTCTAGTGATTCAAGTATATCGAGTATTTCAAGTATTTCAAATATTTCATATATTTCATGTATTTCGAGTATTTGATAGAATTCAATTATTTGAATTATTTCAAGTATTTCAAGAGTTTCAAGTTTTTTAAGTTTTTCAAGTATTTCGAGTATTTCAAAAATTTGAAGAATTTCAAGATTTCAAAGTATTTTAAGTATTTTAAGTATTTCAAGTATTTTAAGTTTTTTTTAAGTATTTCAATTATTATTTTTCAAGTAGTTTAAATACTTGAAATACGCGAATGATATCAAATACTCAAAATACATGAAATAATTGATATACTCGATATACTTGAATTTCTTGAAATACTTGATACACTTGATACATTTGAAATACGTGAAATACTTTAATTACTTGAAATACTTTAAATCATTGAATTCCATCAAATACTCAAAATACAAGAAATAAATAAACTATTTGAAATACTTGAAATATTCGATACTGAATCACTTGAAATACTTGATACTCTTGATGCACAACTTGAAACAACTTGAAATACTATGAATACTTGGAATACTTGAAATATTTGTAATATTCGAAATATTTGAATTCCATAAACTTTTTGAAGTACTTGAAATACTTGAAATATTTGAAATACTTGAATTACTTTAATTACTCAATATACTTGAATCATTTGAAATACTTGATACACTTGATGCACCTGAAATAATTGAAATACTTGAATTCCATCAAATACTCGAAATTCATGAAATATATATTTTTTGAATTACTTGAAATACTTGGAATACTCGATATACTTGAATCACTTGAAATGCTTTTTACACTTGATATACTTGGAATACTTGATATACTTGAAATACTTGAAATACTTGAAATACTTGAAATACTTGAAATACTTGAAATACTTGAAATACTTGAAATACTTGAAATACTTGAAATACTTGAAAATACTTGAAAATACTTGAAATACCGTAAACTGGGGTGACTTTGATAGCCCGGGGTGACTTTGATAGGTTTTTCAAATGCTCGTCAAATTAATATCTAAACATTTTTGAGAATTTTGAGTATGTAAGCATAAAGGGATAGCTTATTATCGAACAAATATGCAAAAATGTGACTGTTACATTGAATGTATCAAATTTCTATCAATGTCACCCCGGGCTATCAAAGTCACCCCAGTTTACGGTACTTGAAATACTTGAAATACTTGAAATACTTGAAATACTTGAAATACTTGAAATACATGAAATGAAATACTTGAAATACTTGAAATACTTGAAATACTTGAAATACTTGAAATACTTGAAATACTTGAAATACTTGAAATACTTGAAATACTTGAAATACTTGAAATACTTGAAATACTTGAAATACTTGAAATATTTGAAATACTTGAAATACTTGAAATATTTGAAATACTTGAAATACTTGAAATACTTGAAATACTAGAAATATCTGAAATACTTGAAAACTTGAAATACTTGAAATATTTAAAATACTTGAAATTATTGAAATACTTGAAATACTTGAAATACTTGGAAACTTGATAAACTTGAAATACTTGGAATGCTTGAAATACCTGAAATACTTGAAATACTTGAAATACTTGAAATACATGAAATACTTGAAACAGCTTGTTGTTCTACCATTATAGTGACAACTACCCTAGATGCTCACCATTTTGATGTGTACGTGTTACTTTGTAACGCTTGTAAACGCCTGCAGCTAGGCAACCAATTGTAATCCTAACGCTATCCGCAAAAACAACAACAAAATAAACAAAATAAAAACTATTTTACAAAAATTTACAATAAAACTATTTAGAAACAAAATCCAAGGTCAATCTTGGCAGAACTCGATAGCTTATATTATTGGCTTCAAAAGTATAGCCGGGGTTTATCATGAAATGATCATTTGGCTAACAATTTTCAATATCACATGTGAAAATTACGAAAATGAACTCTTTGAGTGAACTGGCCACAACCCAGGTAGTTCCGAGTTCCCCGGGGGAAGTTATATATAATGGTGTCAAACTTCACGGTTTTCAAAATCACCTATCGAAATTACGAAAATGAACATATAAAGTTTATTCGTTGTTTCGTTAAAGGACCTTATCGGAACAAATAAATAAATAACAAATATTGAAGTTGAAAGGATCCACAATCCAAAATTTAAATTATTTCAAAAAATAAATTCCTTCAATGTCCCTTCAACGGAACATCGTCAGGGGAATCCGGAACCATCCGGGTTGTGGCCAGTCTGTTTAAAATGTAAATTTACAGAATTTTCATATGTGATATTGAAAATCGTGAATTTTGATACCAATATTGCCCATATTCATCGGTGTCGTCAATGTCCTTCCAACGGAGCGTCCCCCAGGGAATCCGGAACCATCCGGGTTGTGGCCAGTTCGTTGAAAATGTCCATTTTCGTAATTTTTACATGTGATTTTGAAAATCGTGAAATTTGACACAAATATTTCCCATATTTATACGATGCCGCCAATGTCCGCTCAACGAAACATCACCGGGGGAACCCAGACCAATTCGGATTGTGGCCAGTCCACTCAAAATGTAAATTTTCGTAATTTTCACATGTGATTTTGAAAATTGTGAAGTTTGACACCAATATTGCTCATATTCATACGGTGCCGCCAATGTCCGCTCAACGGAACATCCCCGCGAGAATCCGGACCAATTCGGATCGTGGTCAGTCCACTAGAACATTTCATTTTCGTAATTTTCATATGTGATTTTGAAAATCGTGAAATTTAACACCAATATTGCCCATATTCATCGGTGCCGCCAATGTCCCTCCAACGGAACATCCCCCAGGGAAACCGGAACCATCCGGGTTGTGGCCAGTTCGTTGAAAATGTCAATTTTCGTAATTTTCACATGTGATTTTGAAAATCGTGAAGTTTGACACCAATATTGCCCATATTCATACGTGCCGCCAATGTCCGCTCAACGGAACATCCCCGGGGGAACCCGGACCAATTTGGATTGTGGCCAGTTCGTTAAATATGTCCTTTTCCGTAATTTTCACATGTGATTTTGAAAATCGTGAAGTTTGACACCAATATTGCCCATATTCATACAATGCCGCCAAGGTCCGCTCAACGGAACATCCCCGGGGGAACTCGGACCAATTCGGATTGTGGCCAGTCCACTCACAATGTCCATTTTCGTGATTTCCATATGTGAATTTGAAAATCGTGAAATTTAACATCAATATTGCCCATATTCATACGGAGCCGCCAATGTCCCTCCAACGGAACATCCTCCAGGGAACCCGGAACCATCCGGGTTGTGGCCAGTTCGTTGAAAATGTCAACCACTGGTCGTGGCCGGCGCTGTGATTGGCTAGCATGATAGGGACATTTGAAAGTTGCGAAGTGGTGATGATTGGTTCCTACTCTTCATCTGTGGTCCACGGAGCAATTCTTGGAGGTCCTGGCCAATAACAGAGTAGCAACTACGGGTAGACACCAATGCTATGCTATGCTATTTAAAGAATTTCAAGTAATTTGAATGTTTGAAATTCAAATATTTCCATTATTACAAATATTTCAAGTATTCCAAGTTTTCATAGTATTTCAAGTATTACAAGTGCATCAAATGTATCAAGTATTTCTAGTGATTCAAGTATATCGAGTATTTCAAGTATTTCAAATATTTCATATATTTCATGTATTTCGAGTATTTGATAGAATTCAATTATTTGAATTATTTCAAGTATTTCAAGAGTTTCAAGTTTTTTAAGTTTTTCAAGTATTTCGAGTATTTCAAAAATTTGAAGAATTTCAAGATTTCAAAGTATTTTAAGTATTTTAAGTATTTCAAGTATTTTAAGTTTTTTTTAAGTATTTCAATTATTTCAAGTATTTAGAATATTTCTGAAATATTTTAAGTATTTCATTTTTCAAGTAGTTTAAATACTTGAAATACGCGAATGATATCAAATACTCAAAATACATGAAATAATTGATATACTCGATATACTTGAATTTCTTGAAATACTTGATACACTTGATACATTTGAAATACGTGAAATACTTTAATTACTTGAAATACTTTAAATCATTGAATTCCATCAAATACTCAAAATACAAGAAATAAATAAACTATTTGAAATACTTGAAATATTCGATACTGAATCACTTGAAATACTTGATACTCTTGATGCACAACTTGAAACAACTTGAAATACTATGAATACTTGGAATACTTGAAATATTTGTAATATTCGAAATATTTGAATTCCATAAACTTTTTGAAGTACTTGAAATACTTGAAATATTTGAAATACTTGAATTACTTTAATTACTCAATATACTTGAATCATTTGAAATACTTGATACACTTGATGCACCTGAAATAATTGAAATACTTGAATTCCATCAAATACTCGAAATTCATGAAATATATATTTTTTTTGAATTACTTGAAATACTTGGAATACTCGATATACTTGAATCACTTGAAATGCTTTTTACACTTGATATACTTGGAATACTTGATATACTTGAAATACTTGAAATACTTGAAATACTTGAAATACTTGAAATACTTGAAATACTTGAAATACTTGAAATACTTGAAATACTTGAAATACTTGAAATACTTGAAAATACTTGAAAATACTTGAAATACCGTAAACTGGGGTGACTTTGATAGCCCGGGGTGACTTTGATAGGTTTTTCAAATGCTCGTCAAATTAATATCTAAACATTTTTGAGAATTTTGAGTATGTAAGCATAAAGGGATAGCTTATTATCGAACAAATATGCAAAAATGTGACTGTTACATTGAATGTATCAAATTTCTATCAATGTCACCCCGGGCTATCAAAGTCACCCCAGTTTACGGTACTTGAAATACTTGAAATACTTGAAATACTTGAAATACTTGAAATACTTGAAATACATGAAATACTTGAAATACTTGAAATACTTGAAATACTTGAAATACTTGAAATACTTGAAATACTTGAAATACTTGAAATACTTGAAATACTTGAAATACTTGAAATACTTGAAATACTTGAAATACTTGAAATACTTGAAATACTTGAAATACTTGAAATATTTGAAATACTTGAAATACTTGAAATATTTGAAATACTTGAAATACTTGAAATACTTGAAATACTAGAAATATCTGAAATACTTGAAAACTTGAAATACTTGAAATATTTAAAATACTTGAAATTATTGAAATACTTGAAATACTTGAAATACTTGGAAACTTGATAAACTTGAAATACTTGGAATGCTTGAAATACCTGAAATACTTGAAATACTTGAAATACTTGAAATACATGAAATACTTGAAACAGCTTGTTGTTCTACCATTATAGTGACAACTACCCTAGATGCTCACCATTTTGATGTGTACGTGTTACTTTGTAACGCTTGTAAACGCCTGCAGCTAGGCAACCAATTGTAATCCTAACGCTATCCGCAAAAACAACAACAAAATAAACAAAATAAAAACTATTTTACAAAAATTTACAATAAAACTATTTAGAAACAAAATCCAAGGTCAATCTTGGCAGAACTCGATAGCTTATATTATTGGCTTCAAAAGTATAGCCGGGGTTTATCATGAAATGATCATTTGGCTAACAATTTTCAATATCACATGTGAAAATTACGAAAATGAACTCTTTGAGTGAACTGGCCACAACCCAGGTAGTTCCGAGTTCCCCGGGGGAAGTTATATATAATGGTGTCAAACTTCACGGTTTTCAAAATCACCTATCGAAATTACGAAAATGAACATATAAAGTTTATTCGTTGTTTCGTTAAAGGACCTTATCGGAACAAATAAATAAATAACAAATATTGAAGTTGAAAGGATCCACAATCCAAAATTTAAATTATTTCAAAAAATAAATTCCTTCAATGTCCCTTCAACGGAACATCGTCAGGGGAATCCGGAACCATCCGGGTTGTGGCCAGTCTGTTTAAAATGTAAATTTACAGAATTTTCATATGTGATATTGAAAATCGTGAATTTTGATACCAATATTGCCCATATTCATCGGTGTCGTCAATGTCCTTCCAACGGAGCGTCCCCCAGGGAATCCGGAACCATCCGGGTTGTGGCCAGTTCGTTGAAAATGTCCATTTTCGTAATTTTTACATGTGATTTTGAAAATCGTGAAATTTGACACAAATATTTCCCATATTTATACGATGCCGCCAATGTCCGCTCAACGAAACATCACCGGGGGAACCCAGACCAATTCGGATTGTGGCCAGTCCACTCAAAATGTAAATTTTCGTAATTTTCACATGTGATTTTGAAAATTGTGAAGTTTGACACCAATATTGCTCATATTCATACGGTGCCGCCAATGTCCGCTCAACGGAACATCCCCGCGAGAATCCGGACCAATTCGGATCGTGGTCAGTCCACTAGAACATTTCATTTTCGTAATTTTCATATGTGATTTTGAAAATCGTGAAATTTAACACCAATATTGCCCATATTCATCGGTGCCGCCAATGTCCCTCCAACGGAACATCCCCAGGAAACCGGAACCATCCGGGTTGTGGCCAGTTCGTTGAAAATGTCAATTTTCGTAATTTTCACATGTGATTTTGAAAATCGTGAAGTTTGACACCAATATTGCCCATATTCATACGGTGCCGCCAATGTCCGCTCAACGGAACATCCCCGGGGGAACCCGGACCAATTTGGATTGTGGCCAGTTCGTTAAATATGTCCTTTTCCGTAATTTTCACATGTGATTTTGAAAATCGTGAAGTTTGACACCAATATTGCCCATATTCATACAATGCCGCCAAGGTCCGCTCAACGGAACATCCCCGGGGGAACTCGGACCAATTCGGATTGTGGCCAGTCCACTCACAATGTCCATTTTCGTGATTTCCATATGTGAATTTGAAAATCGTGAAATTTAACATCAATATTGCCCATATTCATACGGAGCCGCCAATGTCCCTCCAACGGAACATCCTCCAGGGAACCCGGAACCATCCGGGTTGTGGCCAGTTCGTTGAAAATGTCAATTTTCGTAATTTTCACATGTGATTTTGAAAATCGTGAAGTTTGACACCAATATTGCCCATATTCATACGGTGCCGCCAATGTCCGCTCAACGGAACATCCCCGGGGGAACCCGGACCAATTCGGATTGTGGCCAGTCCACTCACAATGTCCATTTTCGTGATTTCCATATGTGATTTTGAAAATCGTGAAATTTAACACCAATATTGCCCATATTCATAGGTACCGCCAATATCCTTTCAACGGAACATCCCCTGGGGAACCTGGGCCAATCCGGGTTGTGGCCAGTACAATGAAAATGTCCATCATCAATGTCCAGTTCCATGGAACCATAAAAAGTCAATTCAAAAAAAAAATCTTGATTCTTCTTTCACTTCAAGCAGATGTCAAATATTTGTGCGCGCTACTAGCGGGCGACTAAATTTGGTCACCCGCTGTTCACCCAGGGTCGAGCTGCTATTTTATGAGCGCGTTTACCCTGTTTGAAAAATGTCGCACGTCGTACGAGTTGTCGCACGGTTTTGATTTTACCGTTTCGATATCGATTGGTCGAAAGGACGACAAACGTACGACAAACACTCGACATGCCCGACGTTGTTTTTTCCATCGATTTACCTTCAATTCGACGTCGATTATCGTCGACGCAAACAGTTTGACAGTTCTCTTCAGTTGAACTTGTTCGGACTTGATTGCAACCGAGTCGAACAAATTGTTGTTGGTTTTAGGCTTTGGGAGGATTTTGGCCAGTTTAAAGGTAAGTTATGTTCTAGATTGAATTACTTTTTCTGCCGGAAAGTTCCGGCCGGAGTGGGCGACAACCGAATCAAATTGTCTTGTATTCCAGATTGCGGTCTTCGTGGCGGTATAGGAGGAAGAGGAGGACGGGAAATATGAATTACTCGGCGAGCCATTCCGGAAGACGGGACGGGAAGGAACCAGTTTGCGATCGAGGAAGCCGTTAGTGTTTGGTGTTTTACTTTCCGCGGGAGGTTGCCTCCATATCTAATGGAACTGGTGAGTCATGTTTTAGAAACGATGGAGGAGGTGTGCTGGGAGTGCGATTGGACGATCGAAATTAAAAATTAGATGAACATCACAAATTCTTAACTTTTTAATCCAATAATGCTTAAAAAAAACTTCAACGCTGATTTGATTTGATAATTGTAAAATTAAATTATAAAGTTTTTCATTCTTAATTTAAAATTCTAGCATTCCAGAACTTAAGAATCCAAGAAATTGAAAATTCTAAATTCATTTAATTTCTTGATATTGTGCAAATTGTTAATATTCTTAAATTAAACAATTCATTAATTTAAAATTCTCAAAGTCTTCAAATATTAAAAAAATTAAACTCTAAAATATGAAAATTTTAAAATTGACAATAATTTAAATATTAAAATTCCCTAATTCTTAAATACAAAATTTTTCAATTCATAAATACTAAAAATCTAACATTATAAAGTTCATAAATTCCCAAAACGTTCGTCGCACGAGTTGAAATTTTGAATTCTAAAATTATAAAAATTATATGTTCTAAAATTCCAAAATTGTAAATTCTAAAAATGCTAAAATTCAAATAATTTATATTTTTAAATAAAAATTATCAAAAATTCTATTTGTTATAAATTCTACGCATTTTAAAAATTAGTAAGTTTCTTAAAATTCTAAAAATTAAAAAAATCTCTTTTTTTTGCACATCTTAAATTTTTGATAATTTTAAATAAAACAAATTTAAAAAATTGTAAAAATAAAAAAAATACAAAAATTTTAGAAAATATATTTTTTAAATTTTAAAAATGTTAAAGTTTTTATTTCTTTTAAATATTTTAAACTTTTAAAAATTCTTTTAAAAAAATCTAAAAATTCTTAAATTTTAAAATTGGAAAAAATCTAAAATCTATTAACTTTTGAAATTTTTCAAGGACTTTACAATGTACAAATAAAAAAAATGGTCCAATGAAAAATAGGAGTTAAAAATATCACGAATTGAAGTAAATGATTTTGGTATTGAGGTACTCTCCAATTTTCATATTCAGAAAATTAGAATTTTAGAATTTTAGAATTTTAGAATTTTAGAATTTTAGAATTTTAGAATTTTAGAATTTTAGAATTTTAGAATTTTAGAATTTAAGAATTTTAGAATTTTAGAATTTTAGAATTTTAAATTTTAGAATTTTAAAATTTTAGAATTTTAAATTTTAGAATTTTAAATTTTAAATTTTAAATTTTAAATTTTAAATTTTAGAATTTTAAATTTTAAATTTTAGAATTTTAGAATTTTAGAATTTTAGAATTTTAAATTTTAAATTTTAGAATTTTAGAATTTTAAATTTTAAATTTTAAATTTTAAATTTTAGAATTTTAAATTTTAAATTTTAGAATTTTAAATTTTAAATTTTAGAATTTTAAATTTTAAATTTTAGAATTTTAGAATTTTAGAATTTTAAATTTTAAATTTTAAATTTTAAATTTTAAATTTTAAATTTTAGAATTTTAAATTTTAAATTTTAAATTTTAAATTTTAGAATTTTAGAATTTTAAATTTTAAATTTTAAATTTTAGAATTTTAAATTTTAAATTTTAAATTTTAAATTTTAAATTTTAGAATTTTAGAATTTTAGAATTTTAAATTTTAGAATTTTAAATTTTAAATTTTAGAATTTTAGAATTTTAGAATTTTAAATTTTAGAATTTTAAATTTTAAATTTTAAATTTTAAATTTTAGAATTTTAAATTTTAGAATTTTAGAATTTTAGAATTTTAAATTTTAGAATTTTAAATTTTAAATTTTAGAATTTTAAATTTTAAATTTTAGAATTTTAAATTTTAAATTTTAGAATTTTAAATTTTAGAATTTTAGAATTTTAAATTTTAGAATTTTAAATTTTAGAATTTTAAATTTTAAATTTTAAATTTTAAATTTTAAATTTTAGAATTTTAGAATTTTAGAATTTTAGAATTTTAAATTTTAGAATTTTAGAATTTTAGAATTTTAGAATTTTAGAATTTTAGAATTTTAGAATTTTAAATTTTAAATTTTAAATTTTAAATTTTAGAATTTTAGAATTTTAAATTTTAAATTTTAGAATTTTAAATTTTAGAATTTTAAATTTTAAATTTTAAATTTTAGAATTTTAAATTTTAAATTTTAAATTTTAAATTTTAAATTTTAGAATTTTAGAATTTTAAATTTTAGAATTTTAGAATTTTAAATTTTAGAATTTTAGAATTTTAAATTTTAGAATTTTAAATTTTAAATTTTAAATTTTAGAATTTTAAATTTTAAATTTTAGAATTTTAAATTTTAAATTTTAAATTTTAAATTTTAGAATTTTAGAATTTTAAATTTTAGAATTTTAGAATTTTAGAATTTTAGAATTTTAAATTTTAAATTTTAAATTTTAGAATTTTAAATTTTAGAATTTTAGAATTTTAGAATTTTAAATTTTAAAATTTTAGAATTTTAAATTTTAGAATTTTAAATTTTAGAATTTTAAATTTTAAATTTTAGAATTTTAAATTTTAGAATTTTAGAATTTTAGAATTTTAAATTTTAAATTTTAGAATTTTAAATTTTAAATTTTAAATTTTAAATTTTAAATTTTAAATTTTAGAATTTTAGAATTTTAGAATTTTAAATTTTAAATTTTAAATTTTAGAATTTTAGAATTTTAAATTTTAAATTTTAAATTTTAAATTTTAAATTTTAAATTTTAGAATTTTAGAATTTTAAATTTTAAATTTTAAATTTTAGAATTTTAAATTTTAAATTTTAAATTTTAAATTTTAAATTTTAAATTTTAAATTTTAAATTTTAAATTTTAAATTTTAGAATTTTAGAATTTTAGAATTTTAGAATTTTAAATTTTAGAATTTTAAATTTTAAATTTTAAATTTTAAATTTTAGAATTTTAGAATTTTAAATTTTAGAATTTTAGAATTTTAGAATTTTAAATTTTAGAATTTTAAATTTTAGAATTTTAGAATTTTAAATTTTAAATTTTAAATTTTAGAATTTTAAATTTTAAATTTTAAATTTTAGAATTTTAAATTTTAGAATTTTAAATTTTAAATTTTAAATTTTAAATTTTAGAATTTTAGAATTTTAAATTTTAAATTTTAAATTTTAAATTTTAGAATTTTAGAATTTTAGAATTTTAAATTTTAGAATTTTAAATTTTAGAATTTTAAATTTTAAATTTTAAATTTTAAATTTTAAATTTTAAATTTTAAATTTTAAATTTTAAATTTTAAATTTTAAATTTTAAATTTTAAATTTTAAATTTTAGAATTTTAGAATTTTAGAATTTTAGAATTTTAAATTTTAAATTTTAGAATTTTAGAATTTTAGAATTTTAAATTTTAGAATTTTAAATTTTAGAATTTTAAATTTTAAATTTTAAATTTTAAATTTTAAATTTTAGAATTTTAGAATTTTAGAATTTTAAATTTTAAATTTTAGAATTTTAAATTTTAAATTTTAAATTTTAAATTTTAGAATTTTAAATTTTAGAATTTTAAATTTTAAATTTTAGAATTTTAAATTTTAAATTTTAGAATTTTAAATTTTAGAATTTTAAATTTTAAATTTTAGAATTTTAGAATTTTAAATTTTAAATTTTAAATTTTAAATTTTAGAATTTTAGAATTTTAAATTTTAAATTTTAGAATTTTAAATTTTAAATTTTAGAATTTTAGAATTTTAAATTTTAAATTTTAAATTTTAAATTTTAGAATTTTAGAATTTTAGAATTTTAAATTTTAGAATTTTAAATTTTAAATTTTAAATTTTAAATTTTAAATTTTAGAATTTTAGAATTTTAGAATTTTAAATTTTAAATTTTAGAATTTTAGAATTTTAGAATTTTAAATTTTAAATTTTAGAATTTTAAATTTTAGAATTTTAAATTTTAAATTTTAAATTTTAAATTTTAAATTTTAGAATTTTAGAATTTTAGAATTTTAAATTTTAAATTTTAGAATTTTAAATTTTAGAATTTTAAATTTTAAATTTTAAATTTTAAATTTTAAATTTTAGAATTTTAAATTTTAAATTTTAAATTTTAAATTTTAGAATTTTAGAATTTTAAATTTTAAATTTTAAATTTTAGAATTTTAGAATTTTAAATTTTAAATTTTAGAATTTTAGAATTTTAAATTTTAAATTTTAGAATTTTAAATTTTAGAATTTTAAATTTTAAATTTTAGAATTTTAGAATTTTAAATTTTAAATTTTAAATTTTAGAATTTTAGAATTTTAAATTTTAAATTTTAAATTTTAGAATTTTAAATTTTAGAATTTTAGAATTTTAAATTTTAAATTTTAAATTTTAGAATTTTAAATTTTAAATTTTAAATTTTAAATTTTAAATTTTAAAATTTTAAATTTTAGAATTTTAAATTTTAGAATTTTAAATTTTAAATTTTAGAATTTTAGAATTTTAAATTTTAGAATTTTAAATTTTAAATTTTAAATTTTAGAATTTTAGAATTTTAAATTTTAAATTTTAAATTTTAAATTTTAAATTTTAAATTTTAAATTTTAAATTTTAGAATTTTAAATTTTAAATTTTAAATTTTAAATTTTAGAATTTTAAATTTTAAATTTTAAATTTTAGAATTTTAGAATTTTAGAATTTTAAATTTTAAATTTTAAATTTTAAATTTTAAATTTTAAATTTTAAATTTTAAATTTTAGAATTTTAAATTTTAAATTTTAAATTTTAGAATTTTAGAATTTTAAATTTTAAATTTTAAATTTTAGAATTTTAGAATTTTAGAATTTTAGAATTTTAGAATTTTAGAATTTTAGAATTTTAAATTTTAGAATTTTAGAATTTTAAATTTTAAATTTTAGAATTTTAAATTTTAGAATTTTAAATTTTAGAATTTTAAATTTTAAATTTTAAATTTTAGAATTTTAGAATTTTAAATTTTAGAATTTTAAATTTTAAATTTTAGAATTTTAAATTTTAGAATTTTAGAATTTTAAATTTTAAATTTTAGAATTTTAGAATTTTAAATTTTAAATTTTAGAATTTTAAATTTTAAATTTTAAATTTTAGAATTTTAAATTTTAAATTTTAGAATTTTAGAATTTTAAATTTTAGAATTTTAAATTTTAAATTTTAGAATTTTAAATTTTAGAATTTTAAATTTTAAATTTTAGAATTTTAGAATTTTAGAATTTTAGAATTTTAGAATTTTAAATTTTAGAATTTTAAATTTTAAATTTTAGAATTTTAAATTTTAGAATTTTAAATTTTAGAATTTTAGAATTTTAGAATTTTAAATTTTAGAATTTTAAATTTTAGAATTTTAGAATTTTAAATTTTAGAATTTTAAATTTTAAATTTTAAATTTTAAATTTTAGAATTTTAAATTTTAAATTTTAAATTTTAGAATTTTAAATTTTAGAATTTTAAATTTTAAATTTTAAATTTTAGAATTTTAAATTTTAAATTTTAGAATTTTAAATTTTAAATTTTAAATTTTAAATTTTAAATTTTAAATTTTAGAATTTTAAATTTTAAATTTTAGAATTTTAAATTTTAAATTTTAAATTTTAGAATTTTAAATTTTAAATTTTAGAATTTTAAATTTTAGAATTTTAGAATTTTAAATTTTAAATTTTAGAATTTTAGAATTTTAAATTTTAAATTTTAAATTTTAAATTTTAAATTTTAGAATTTTAGAATTTTAAATTTTAGAATTTTAGAATTTTAAATTTTAGAATTTTAGAATTTTAAATTTTAGAATTTTAGAATTTTAAATTTTAAATTTTAGAATTTTAAATTTTAGAATTTTAAATTTTAGAATTTTAAATTTTAAATTTTAAATTTTAAATTTTAGAATTTTAGAATTTTAAATTTTAGAATTTTAAATTTTAAATTTTAGAATTTTAAATTTTAAATTTTAAATTTTAAATTTTAAATTTTAGAATTTTAAATTTTAAATTTTAAATTTTAAATTTTAAATTTTAAATTTTAGAATTTTAGAATTTTAAATTTTAGAATTTTAAATTTTAAATTTTAGAATTTTAGAATTTTAGAATTTTAAATTTTAAATTTTAAATTTTAAATTTTAAATTTTAGAATTTTAAAATTTTAAATTTTAAATTTTAAATTTTAAATTTTAAATTTTAAATTTTAGAATTTTAAATTTTAAATTTTAGAATTTTAAATTTTAAATTTTAAATTTTAAATTTTAGAATTTTAAATTTTAGAATTTTAGAATTTTAGAATTTTAAATTTTAGAATTTTAGAATTTTAAATTTTAGAATTTTAGAATTTTAAATTTTAAATTTTAGAATTTTAAATTTTAAATTTTAGAATTTTAGAATTTTAGAATTTTAAATTTTAAATTTTAAATTTTAGAATTTTAGAATTTTAAATTTTAAATTTTAGAATTTTAGAATTTTAAATTTTAAATTTTAAATTTTAAATTTTAAATTTTAGAATTTTAGAATTTTAAATTTTAAATTTTAGAATTTTAAATTTTAAATTTTAGAATTTTAGAATTTTAGAATTTTAAATTTTAAATTTTAGAATTTTAAATTTTAAATTTTAAATTTTAAATTTTAAATTTTAAATTTTAAATTTTAAATTTTAAATTTTAGAATTTTAGAATTTTAGAATTTTAGAATTTTAAATTTTAGAATTTTAAATTTTAAATTTTAAATTTTAAATTTTAGAATTTTAAATTTTAAATTTTAGAATTTTAGAATTTTAAATTTTAGAATTTTAGAATTTTAAATTTTAAAATTTTAAATTTTAAATTTTAGAATTTTAAATTTTTTTAAATTTTAAATTTTAAATTTTAGAATTTTAAATTTTAAATTTTAAATTTTAAATTTTAAATTTTAAATTTTAAATTTTAAATTTTAGAATTTTAGAATTTTAAATTTTAAATTTTAAATTTTAGAATTTTAGAATTTTAAATTTTAAATTTTAGAATTTTAGAATTTTAAATTTTAGAATTTTAGAATTTTAGAATTTTAAATTTTAAATTTTAAATTTTAAATTTTAAATTTTAAATTTTAAATTTTAGATTTTAAATTTTAAATTTTAGAATTTTAGAATTTTAGAATTTTAAATTTTAGAATTTTAGAATTTTAAATTTTAAATTTTAAATTTTAGAATTTTAAATTTTAAATTTTAGAATTTTAAATTTTAGAATTTTAGAATTTTAAATTTTAGAATTTTAAATTTTAAATTTTAAATTTTAGAATTTTAGAATTTTAGAATTTTAGAATTTTAAATTTTAAATTTTAAATTTTAGAATTTTAGAATTTTAAATTTTAGAATTTTAAATTTTAAATTTTAAATTTTAGAATTTTAGAATTTTAAATTTTAAATTTTAAATTTTAGAATTTTAAATTTTAGAATTTTAGAATTTTAGAATTTTAGAATTTTAAATTTTAGAATTTTAGAATTTTAGATTTTAGAATTTTAAATTTTAAATTTTAAATTTTAAATTTTAGAATTTTAGAATTTTAAATTTTAAATTTTAGAATTTTAAATTTTAAATTTTAAATTTTAAATTTTAGAATTTTAAATTTTAAATTTTAGAATTTTAGAATTTTAGAATTTTAAATTTTAGAATTTTAGAATTTTAAATTTTAAATTTTAGAATTTTAGAATTTTAGAATTTTAAATTTTAAATTTTAAATTTTAAATTTTAAATTTTAGAATTTTAGAATTTTAGAATTTTAAATTTTAAATTTTAAATTTTAAATTTTAAATTTTAGAATTTTAAATTTTAGAATTTTAAATTTTAAATTTTAAATTTTAAATTTTAAATTTTAAATTTTAGAATTTTAAATTTTAGAATTTTAGAATTTTAAATTTTAAATTTTAAATTTTAGAATTTTAAATTTTAGAATTTTAGAATTTTAAATTTTAGAATTTTAAATTTTAAATTTTAAATTTTAAATTTTAAATTTTAAATTTTAAAATTTTAAATTTTAAATTTTAAATTTTAAATTTTAGAATTTTAAATTTTAGAATTTTAGAATTTTAGAATTTTAAATTTTAGAATTTTAAATTTTAAATTTTAGAATTTTAAATTTTAAATTTTAGAATTTTAAATTTTAAATTTTAAATTTTAAATTTTAGAATTTTAGAATTTTAAATTTTAAATTTTAAATTTTAGAATTTTAAATTTTAAATTTTAAATTTTAAATTTTAGAATTTTAAATTTTAAATTTTAAATTTTAAATTTTAAATTTTAGAATTTTAAATTTTAGAATTTTAAATTTTAAATTTTAAATTTTAAATTTTAAATTTTAAATTTTAGAATTTTAGAATTTTAAATTTTAGAATTTTAGAATTTTAGAATTTTAGAATTTTAAATTTTAGAATTTTAGAATTTTAGAATTTTAGAATTTTAAATTTTAAATTTTAGAATTTTAAATTTTAAATTTTAAATTTTAAATTTTAAATTTTAAATTTTAAATTTTAAATTTTAAATTTTAAATTTTAGAATTTTAAATTTTAAATTTTAAATTTTAGAATTTTAAATTTTAAATTTTAAATTTTAAATTTTAAATTTTAGAATTTTAAATTTTAAATTTTAGAATTTTAGAATTTTAAATTTTAGAATTTTAAATTTTAGAATTTTAGAATTTTAAATTTTAAATTTTAGAATTTTAGAATTTTAGATTTTAAATTTTAAATTTTAAATTTTAAATTTTAGAATTTTAAATTTTAAATTTTAGAATTTTAAATTTTAAGAATTTTAGAATTTTAGAATTTTAAATTTTAAATTTTAAATTTTAGAATTTTAGAATTTTAAATTTTAGAATTTTAAATTTTAAATTTTAAATTTTAAATTTTAAATTTTAAATTTTAGAATTTTAGATTTTTAGAATTTTAAATTTTAAATTTTAAATTTTAGAATTTTAAATTTTAAATTTTAGAATTTTAGAATTTTAAATTTTAGAATTTTAGAATTTTAAATTTTAAATTTTAGAATTTTAAATTTTAAATTTTAAATTTTAAATTTTAAATTTTAAATTTTAAATTTTAAATTTTAGAATTTTAGAATTTTAAATTTTAAATTTTAAATTTTAAATTTTAGAATTTTAAATTTTAAATTTTAGAATTTTAGAATTTTAAATTTTAGAATTTTAAATTTTAGAATTTTAAATTTTAGAATTTTAAATTTTAGAATTTTAGAATTTTAGAATTTTAGAATTTTAAATTTTAAATTTTAAATTTTAAATTTTAGAATTTTAGAATTTTAGAATTTTAAATTTTAAATTTTAAATTTTAAATTTTAAATTTTAAATTTTAGAATTTTAAATTTTAGAATTTTAGAATTTTAGAATTTTAAATTTTAAATTTTAAATTTTAGAATTTTAAATTTTAAATTTTAGAATTTTAGAATTTTAAATTTTAAATTTTAAATTTTAGAATTTTAAATTTTAAATTTTAGAATTTTAAATTTTAGAATTTTAAATTTTAAATTTTAGAATTTTAAATTTTAAATTTTAAATTTTAAATTTTAAATTTTAGAATTTTAGAATTTTAAATTTTAAATTTTAAATTTTAAATTTTAGAATTTTAGAATTTTAGAATTTTAAATTTTAAATTTTAGAATTTTAGAATTTTAGATTTTAAATTTTAAATTTTAGAATTTTAAATTTTAGAATTTTAAATTTTAAATTTTAGAATTTTAAATTTTAGAATTTTAAATTTTAGAATTTTAGAATTTTAGAATTTTAGAATTTTAAATTTTAGAATTTTAAATTTTAAATTTTAGAATTTTAAATTTTAGATTTTAGAATTTTAAATTTTAGAATTTTAAATTTTAGAATTTTAGAATTTTAGAATTTTTTAAATTTTAAATTTTAAATTTTAAATTTTAAATTTTAAATTTTAGAATTTTAGAATTTTAAATTTTAAATTTTAAATTTTAGAATTTTAGAATTTTAGAATTTTAAATTTTAAATTTTAGAATTTTAAATTTTAAATTTTAAATTTTAAATTTTAGAATTTTAAATTTTAAATTTTAAATTTTAGAATTTTAAATTTTAAATTTTAAATTTTAGAATTTTAAATTTTAAATTTTAGAATTTTAGAATTTTAAATTTTAAATTTTAAATTTTAGAATTTTAGAATTTTAAATTTTAAATTTTAAATTTTAAATTTTAGAATTTTAGAATTTTAGAATTTTAAATTTTAAATTTTAAATTTTAGAATTTTAAATTTTAAATTTTAAATTTTAAATTTTAAATTTTAGAATTTTAAATTTTAAATTTTAAATTTTAGAATTTTAAATTTTAGAATTTTAGAATTTTAAATTTTAGAATTTTAAATTTTAAATTTTAGAAATTTTAAATTTTAGAATTTTAAATTTTAGAATTTTAAATTTTAAATTTTAAATTTTAGATTTTTTGAATTTTAAATTTTAAATTTTAAATTTTAAATTTTAAATTTTAAATTTTAAATTTTAAATTTTAAAATTTTAGAATTTTAGATTTTATTTTTAAATTTTAGAATTTTAGAATTTTAGAATTTTAAATTTTAAATTTTAAATTTTAAATTTTAAATTTTAAATTTTAAATTTTAAATTTTAAATTTTAAATTTTAGAATTTTAAATTTTAAATTTTAGAATTTTAGAATTTTAAATTTTAAATTTTAGAATTTTAAATTTTAAATTTTAAATTTTAAATTTTAGAATTTTAAATTTTAAATTTTAGAATTTTAAATTTTAGATTTTAGAATTTTAGAATTTTAAATTTTAGAATTTTAGAATTTTAGAATTTTAGAATTTTAGAATTTTAAATTTTAAATTTTAAATTTTAAATTTTAAATTTTAGAATTTTAGAATTTTAAATTTTAGAATTTTAAATTTTAAATTTTAAATTTTAAATTTTAAATTTTAAATTTTAAATTTTAAATTTTAAATTTTAAATTTTAAATTTTAGAATTTTAGAATTTTAGAATTTTAGAATTTTAAATTTTAGAATTTTAAATTTTAGAATTTTAAATTTTAGAATTTTAAATTTTAAATTTTAAATTTTAGAATTTTAAATTTTAAATTTTAAATTTTAAATTTTAAATTTTAAATTTTAAATTTTAAATTTTAAATTTTAAATTTTAAATTTTAAATTTTAAATTTTAAATTTTAGAATTTTAGAATTTTAAATTTTAGAATTTTAAATTTTAAATTTTAAATTTTAAATTTTAAATTTTAAATTTTAAATTTTAGAATTTTAAATTTTAAATTTTAAATTTTAAATTTTAAATTTTAAATTTTAAATTTTAAATTTTAAATTTTAGAATTTTAAATTTTAGAATTTTAAATTTTAGAATTTTAAATTTTAAATTTTAGAATTTTAAATTTTAAATTTTAGAATTTTAGATTTTAAATTTTAGAATTTTAAATTTTAAATTTTAGAATTTTAAATTTTAAATTTTAGAATTTTAGAATTTTAGAATTTTAAATTTTAAATTTTAGAATTTTAAATTTTAGAATTTTAGAATTTTAGAATTTTAGAATTTTAAATTTTAGAATTTTAGAATTTTAGAATTTTAAATTTTAAATTTTAAATTTTAAATTTTAAATTTTAAATTTTAAATTTTAAATTTTAAATTTTAGATTTTAAATTTTAAATTTTAGAATTTTAGAATTTTAAATTTTAAATTTTAAATTTTAGAATTTTAAATTTTAAATTTTAGAATTTTAGAATTTTAGAATTTTAGAATTTTAAATTTTAGAATTTTAAATTTTAGAATTTTAGAATTTTAGAATTTTAAATTTTAAATTTTAAATTTTAGAATTTTAGAATTTTAAATTTTAGAATTTTAAATTTTAGAATTTTAAATTTTAGAATTTTAAATTTTAAATTTTAAATTTTAGAATTTTAGAATTTTAGAATTTTAAATTTTAAATTTTAGAATTTTGAATTTTAAATTTTAAATTTTAGAATTTTAGAATTTTAGAATTTTAAATTTTAGAATTTTAGAATTTTAAATTTTAAATTTTAGAATTTTAAATTTTAAATTTTAAATTTTAAATTTTAAATTTTAGAATTTTAAATTTTAAATTTTAAATTTTAAATTTTAAATTTTAAATTTTAAATTTTAAATTTTAAATTTTAGATTTTAAATTTTAGAATTTTAAATTTTAAATTTTAAATTTTAAATTTTAAATTTTAGAATTTTAGAATTTTAAATTTTAAATTTTAGAATTTTAAATTTTAAATTTTAAATTTTAAATTTTAGAATTTTAAATTTTAAATTTTAAATTTTAGAATTTTAGAATTTTAAATTTTAAATTTTAAATTTTAAATTTTAGAATTTTAGAATTTTAAATTTTAAATTTTAGAATTTTAAATTTTAAATTTTAGAATTTTAAATTTTAAATTTTAGAATTTTAAATTTTAAATTTTAAATTTTAAATTTTAGAATTTTAGAATTTTAGAATTTTAAATTTTAAATTTTAAATTTTAAATTTTAAATTTTAAATTTTAAATTTTAGAATTTTAGAATTTTAGAATTTTAAATTTTAGAATTTTAAATTTTAGAATTTTAGAATTTTAAATTTTAGAATTTTAGAATTTTAAATTTTAGAATTTTAAATTTTAGAATTTTAGAATTTTAGAATTTTAGAATTTTAAATTTTAAATTTTAAATTTTAGAATTTTAAATTTTAAATTTTAGAATTTTAAATTTTAAATTTTAAATTTTAGAATTTTAGAATTTTAAATTTTAGAATTTTAAATTTTAAATTTTAAATTTTAGAATTTTAAATTTTAGAATTTTAGAATTTTAAATTTTAAATTTTAAATTTTAAATTTTAAATTTTAGAATTTTAAATTTTAAATTTTAAATTTTAGAATTTTAAATTTTAAATTTTAGAATTTTAGAATTTTAGAATTTTAAATTTTAAATTTTAAATTTTAAATTTTAGAATTTTAAATTTTAAATTTTAGAATTTTAAATTTTAAATTTTAGAATTTTAGAATTTTAAATTTTAGAATTTTAGAATTTTAAATTTTAAATTTTAAATTTTAAATTTTAGAATTTTAAATTTTAAATTTTAAATTTTAAATTTTAAATTTTAAATTTTAAATTTTAAATTTTAGAATTTTAAATTTTAGAATTTTAAATTTTAGAATTTTAGAATTTTAAATTTTAAATTTTAAATTTTAGAATTTTAGAATTTTAGAATTTTAGAATTTTAAATTTTAGAATTTTAAATTTTAGAATTTTAAATTTTAGAATTTTAAATTTTAGAATTTTAAATTTTAAATTTTAGAATTTTAGATTTTAAATTTTAAATTTTAAATTTTAGAATTTTAAATTTTAAATTTTAAATTTTAAATTTTAGAATTTTAGAATTTTAAATTTTAAATTTTAGAATTTTAGAATTTTAAATTTTAAATTTTAGAATTTTAGAATTTTAAATTTTAAATTTTAGAATTTTAGAATTTTAGAATTTTAAATTTTAGAATTTTAAATTTTAGAATTTTAGAATTTTAGAATTTTAAATTTTAAATTTTAAATTTTAGAATTTTAGAATTTTAGATTTTAAATTTTAAATTTTAGAATTTTAAATTTTAGAATTTTAAATTTTAAATTTTAAATTTTAAATTTTAGAATTTTAAATTTTAGAATTTTAAATTTTAAATTTTAAATTTTAAATTTTAAATTTTAAATTTTAAATTTTAGAATTTTAAATTTTAAATTTTAGAATTTTAAATTTTAGAATTTTAAATTTTAAATTTTAAATTTTAGAATTTTAAATTTTAAATTTTAAATTTTAAATTTTAGAATTTTAAATTTTAAATTTTAAATTTTAGAATTTTAAATTTTAAATTTTAAATTTTAGAATTTTAGAATTTTAAATTTTAAATTTTAGAATTTTAGATTTTTAATTTTAAATTTTAGAATTTTAAATTTTAAATTTTAAATTTTAAATTTTAAATTTTAAATTTTAAATTTTAAATTTTAGAATTTTAAATTTTAAATTTTAGAATTTTAGAATTTTAGAATTTTAGAATTTTAAATTTTAAATTTTAAATTTTAAATTTTAGAATTTTAGAATTTTAGAATTTTAAATTTTAGAATTTTAAATTTTAAATTTTAGAATTTTAAATTTTAAATTTTAAATTTTAGAATTTTAAATTTTAAATTTTAAATTTTAAATTTTAAATTTTAGAATTTTAGAATTTTAAATTTTAAATTTTAAATTTTAAATTTTAAATTTTAAATTTTAAATTTTAAATTTTAGAATTTTAAATTTTAGAATTTTAAATTTTAAATTTTAGAATTTTAGAATTTTAGAATTTTAAATTTTAAATTTTAAATTTTAGAATTTTAAATTTTAAATTTTAAATTTTAAATTTTAGAATTTTAGAATTTTAAATTTTAAATTTTAGAATTTTAGAATTTTAGAATTTTAGAATTTTAGAATTTTAGAATTTTAAATTTTAAATTTTAAATTTTAGAATTTTAAATTTTAAATTTTAAATTTTAAATTTTAAATTTTAGAATTTTAAATTTTAAATTTTAGAATTTTAAATTTTAAATTTTAGAATTTTAGAATTTTAGAATTTTAAATTTTAAATTTTAAATTTTAAATTTTAAATTTTAAATTTTAGAATTTTAAATTTTAAATTTTAAATTTTAAATTTTAAATTTTAGAATTTTAAATTTTAAATTTTAGAATTTTAGAATTTTAAATTTTAAATTTTAGAATTTTAAATTTTAAATTTTAAATTTTAAATTTTAAATTTTAAATTTTAAATTTTAAATTTTAAATTTTAAATTTTAGAATTTTAAATTTTAAATTTTAAATTTTAAATTTTAGAATTTTAAATTTTAGATTTTAGAATTTTAAATTTTAAATTTTAAATTTTAAATTTTAAATTTTAAATTTTAAATTTTAAATTTTAAATTTTAAATTTTAGAATTTTAAATTTTAGAATTTTAGAATTTTAGAATTTTAAATTTTAGAATTTTAGAATTTTAGAATTTTAGAATTTTAGAATTTTAGAATTTTAGAATTTTAGAATTTTAGAATTTTAGAATTTTAGAATTTAAGAATTTTAGAATTTGATGATGAGATGATGATGCTGAAATTTGTAAACGTCTGATCATTTAATATTTTTAGAATTCTCAAATTTGGAACAATCTTTAAATAATAATAATATTGTCGGATTTTTTAATTATTTGCAGTAATTTGAGTTTTATACGTTTTTAAATTTAAATTTTTCAGATGTCTTCAATTAGAATTCTTTAAAAAAAAAACCAATGCGCCATGGGTTTTCTATGTACATAGGACATTTTGTAAAAGTAAGCGAGAATAAATAAATTTAGTTTTTCTTTCATAGTTACAAAATATTTGAATATTACATATTTGAAATTGTATTGTTATGAAATTTTATTATTATTATTATTGAATTCTGAATTTAATTTATAAATTCTTGCCAATTGTTGATTGATGTTATATTTTTTCAGGCAACAAACATATTCTGATCTGATCCTGCCGGAAACCATGCGTCCCCGTGTGGTCCCGCGTGGCTTCCGTAGAACCCAAGGAAGCAGCCTCTCGTACTCCGGTAAACATCAATCCGTCGGAGGTGCAAGATCGTCGCCAAGGTGTCGCATCCGGGTTTTGATCAGCGCGTCGAGGAGCAAAAGTCCAACACGGCCAAGATGCTGCCACGGCCGCCTCCAACATCCAAGCCGGAAGCTGCGGTCAAGGCAAATCCCGAAGGAAGCAAAGTTGGAGAAGAATCGGCGATCCGAAGTGAAATTAAGTGAACAAGTAAATATTTTTGTGAAATTTTGACAGTTGAAATAAAAAAAAAACAATAAAAACAAAACAACAGTTTTTTTCAACTGCAACATAACCTAAAAATGACAGCACACGACAATAGCACGACATTCTAAATAACAAAACCGTGCGACGTCGGTCGAATGTCGTACGACAATGTCGTACAATTTCGATCATCGATCGCACGACAAATACGACATTTTGGTGCAAAAACGTATGACCACAGACAAACAGGCGTGACTCTCCATACAAATAATTTTTGAAATCCATCGTCCTTCATCAAACCACCAAATCACGGCGACGCCAGCGCTGCCTGGTGAGCTTATGCCGAAGCGCTGCCCAAACACACCAATACAAACCCATTACTGTCATGTGCTATGTCAGTGTATGCGTGAGACAATCAAGCCTTAACGATTGTAAACATCAACAGCTGTTTCGAAATAATTTTGTTGTTGTTGATCATCAGTAACAAAATCAAAATAAATAAATCAAGACCGACGGCCGAAAATGACGGTGGGTTGGTTCCACGGTCGGTTCCGTTTCCATTGGCAGGACCTCATGAGGCAAATCATGCGGCAGCACCTGCAGCGATGCAAGATAAACACAATGACAGAGACCACACCACTGGTCCTTCTCGTTGCTTGCATGTTCCGTCTAAGATTCCTCCTCCACCGAAAAAATTAATCATTACTCCTGACACCATCATCAACAAGATATTCCGGTCACGAAAACACCAGTAGTGGCCGCCGGAATAGGAAAATCCAATTCAAAACTAACGGAATTGATCCCCCTGATGGGCGTTTGGAAACATCTGCGGGGAACGTGTCCACGGCGCAATTAATTTGCCAACCAACAAAACCAAAAAGGGCCTAATGAGACGAAAAAAGTCCCGAAGAGTGGCGCTCATGATCGACGCAACATCGTCAAAATGCCAAAACGACGACCAGCAGCAGCAATCTGAGCAGCAGCAGCAGTCCACGAAAGATAAGCAGGTTGCTCTGAAGGAGATGACTCCAACACAGGGTCCGGCTTTCTCCGCAGTAGCGGGCGCCTCAGCAGCAGCCTCGACTTCGGCAGGCAGTGAAGCAGGCCTATCTGGTTAATAGTGGGGTAGTCAGCCGTCAGCCGCTCATCTGACTCTGGTCGAAACTTCCCCAAATTTGACCAGCAAAGTCTGGATAGTGGATCACCGTTGGAATTTCTGAATTTCATAATAATTTATTTGTTTTCGTTTGCTGCCTCACACGTGCTCACGCTCAACTTAAAAAAAAAACACGCTTCACACACACTGAGAAAAGACGGGCGAGCTGTCACGACAGCAGCGCCATCAGCGCCGGGTGAGTGGATGCCGAAACAAAATTGAATTTGAAATAACCGTTTTTGGAGGACGATGGTTCGGCACTCGAGTGTCCCGTCTGTTTGTCTGTGGTATGACATTCGCGCGAAAGTCGCACGACATTGTCGAGCGACGTCGTACAATTGCACGGACGACAAACGACGGACGTCTGACGGACTTTTCAGTCAGGGTTGGGATGACAGATAAAGGGTACACTCAAAATCAGAAGTATCCCGCTAAAAGGGTTCTATCTACCCTTAATCTGTCATCCCAAGGAAAAAAACCCTTTTGGAGGGTTACTTCTACCCTTTTTGTCAAGTTTACCCGTCGTCACCCTTTTGAAAAGGGTTACTACCGGTAAACTAGAAAAAAGGATGAAAGTAACCCTCAAAAAGGGTATGTTTTACTTGGGATGACAGATAAAGGGTAGTTAGAACCCTTTTTGAAGGGTACTTCTGATTTTGAGTGTAGATAAAACCCTTTTTGAAGGGTACTTCTGATTTTGAGTGCAGGGCCCTCCTGAAATCAGTCAAAACAAACAGCAACTGTCGCGTTTAATGACAATCTGGCAGGCGTCATTCACAAATAACGTAGCATTTCGTATCGGATAAATATAATGGCTAAAATTTTAACCTAATCACCAACAGTGATCTAATTCAAGAAAACAATACAATGGGGCCAATGTGAGTTTGTAAACAAAGAATGTATCCTGCTCACTTCTTAAGTAACAGTCACGTACGTGTACTTTGTACATAATTCGTAACGGCACTTGTAAGAAATGCCAAAACACGCGACTTCCCGAAGGCTGTAATTATAACATGCAATGTCACACTTGCTAAGCCCCCCCCCTCCCCTCCTTTCCCCACAGATCGTGACATACTTTATGGATGACACCTAACTTGCCGAACAAAATATAACCTCGTATTTATGACTGCAAAACATTATTAATGCTGATGTGTAAACAAGCTGCTCACTTCAGTTTGTGTTTACATTAGTAACGAGCAGGAAAGTTTGTTTATACATTGGCATTGGCCCATTTACATTGTTTTGCCTGAAGTATAGCATATTGTTTGTAATTATTTGGTAATTATTTTATTTTATTTTTTTACTGCGTCAAATTTCATGAATCCACAACTTCAAAAGTAATAATAATGTTATGAAAACTCACGAGTAATAAAGTAGTATTTGTTATTACTACCTGTTGCTATTAATCAATCGAGTTAAGCAATTAATTATTAATTCCAAAATAATAAAACTTTACTGCAATTTTTGTGCAGACGTTGTTTGTGAACGCCCCTCACGCAAAATCCAGATAACACAGATGTAAAATTTGACACAGATCGCCCAAAACCTGGAATACACAGAATCTGTGTAAAAGCCTTGTACACAGATCTGTGTTCAGGCGTTGTCTGTCAAATCTGTGTTAATTTCCAACCAGCAATCTGTGTAAAATTTTACTCAGATCTGGGTATTTTTTTCCCCAGATTTTTTTTTTGTTTTTTAGAGAACCAAAAACACGATTTTAAATCGATTTTGGAAAGAAAACAAGATTAATTTACGTTTATTAATCTAATGAATATGCTTAAAGTAATTGTTGGCCATATTTGATATTTTTATGTGGTATTTGCACTGCCGGTTCTTCCACCTAGCAATCATCGTAATTTTGGGGTTCTCCCGATGTCGACGGCAAACAACATGAAAACCATTAAACTGGGATGACGTCGTAAAGTGCCACACCAAGCCGGCTTCCGGAACCTGTACCAATGGAGAATATCGTTTCAAGAGAACCTTGCCGGACCACTAACAAACGAAAAAAACAAAGTTAGGTTAGGTTTTCAGATCTTCTAGATAAACTCTTACCAGGTTCCACAAACAATCGTGTCATCGGGTACTGGAGAAGTTTGGATGTTGGCCAAAGTCTGAAAAAGTATACTAATGATGAATAAAGCAAATAAGTATTTAAAGAAATTAAACTCACAAAGTTTTCAAATACCTCCAATACCGCCTGCTAAAAACTGACAACTGTTTTTTACACAGATTTGGAAGAACGGATCTTCAAAAATCTGTGTATTTTTTTTTTTGCGCGTATTGAGAAAAAATCAGTTTTGGTGATTTTCTTGTAGGGGTCTCAAAGATACGAGCGAAGTGTTTTTCAAATTCATCGTAGCAACCGTGTTGATTTTCTTTTTCCATTGTTGTCAATTTACAAAGGTTAAGAAAATTATGTTCAGGAATTCCGCCGGATGCAACGGTTCCGTGTCCTTCGCGGCAGGCATGGCGATCCTCGGTCTCCGTATCGGGTCGGATGGACGCACTGTGGCTTTGTCGGGCCGAATTGTCCCTCGTAGGTGATTCGGCGGCACTTGCCTCGGCTATTCGAGCCCACACCCGGACCACCCGATGCTAGGACTGCCAATTTAACTCCGAAGGTATCTGCCCAAGAAGCCAGTAACGCAGTGCGTTCATCTAGCCAGGGCCGAAGCTAAAAAAAAACACCAAGCCCGCCGCGAAGGCCATAGAACCGGCCCAGAAGACCGGCCAATCGCTGGCCTTTTTAATAATGTAACACAGTAAGGGGATGGGGTTGGGGGCGGTATGGTTAGGGGATCGAAGACTTTTTACACTTGAGACACTGGATGTGGCCATCGGGGAAGACGAAATTGTACTAGAGACTTGCTAGAGACAATCTGTGTGTGTGTGTGTGTGTGTGTGTGTGTGTGTGTGTGTGTGTGTGTGTGTGTGTGTGTGTGTGTGTGTGTGTGTGTGTGTGTGTGTGTGTGTGTGTGTGTGTGTGTGTGTGTGTGTGTGTGTGTGTGTGTGTGTGTGTGTGTGTGTGTGTGTGTGTGTGTGTGTGTGTGTGTGTGTGTGTGTGTGTGTGTGTGTGTGTGTGTGTGTGTGTGTGTGTGTGTGTGTGTGTGTGTGTGTGTGTGTGTGTGTGTGTGTGTGTGTGTGTGTGTGTGTGTGGTCCAATCCAATACCCGTTAACCGGTTGCAAAATTATGGGAAAGTATAGTTTGTATCAGACTTTGTATATGGCGAATGCTGATACAACTTATCTCAGTCCCGGGTATTAGGTGGTGATAGCCCTCGCTTTTTTTTTAGCCCTCGCGCTGCTTCCAACGACCCGTTTCAGAATGACAGAGCTCCTTGCAGTCCAATTCCGAGGTCGCTGGGCATTGTTCGGCCCCGCCTAAACATAGAAGCAAGCATCTGAAGGAAACTCGATCAATATTTAGACTTCCAATCCCGTCAGGCAAATCAGGGATCAGCGTGTATTTAATATGAGAAGATAACATGTTTCAACACTACGGACCAATTCACTGCTAGAGTGTAAAACCTTCTGATGGCTGACTGCTTAGCGTCCCAGACCACCAATCCAAAGGTGTGAGTTTGAATCCCACCTGATTCAATTTCGTTTTTGTTCATATTCAAAGTTTAAATTCCTGATTCCAAATTTCAAAGGTACCGACCGGGATTTGATCCCTGAACCTTCTGCTTGTGAGGCAGAAGCCGTAACCATTAAGCCACGGAGCCGGTTAACTTGCTAGAGACAATCTATATTCAAATTCAAGAAGTTCTATACGTTGCATGACCAGTTTATACTGTTTCCTAAATACGGTTCTTTATGTGGCCACCGGAGATCCTAAAACCCGTAATCAGTTTTCGTATTAATAAACTTGATGAAAATTCAACAAATTTGGATCTTCCGGTGGCCCGTATTCTGGTTCGTGCGGTGTGATTTTTCATTACTTTAGGTTTTCAGTAAAAAAAAACAAGCTTTTGTAGTTTGCACGGAACCATGTTTCTGTAAATGTTTGGGTCCATATTCCCCGTCGTCTTGCGCCTTTTAGTGCCAACAAGATCAGGCGGCTTAACCTCAGGGCATGTCCCGATAAACGTATGCCTGGGCAGCAGGTTCGCCAACGAGGGGTCCCCCCGATAAAGCCAACAACGCCCGCCACGACCTTCATTCGACGGTACGGTACAGCTTATCGCGAAGGTCGCAGATTCCGGCACCGGTACGGATGCCACTGAACCGGCCGCGAAGATCGCAGAACCGCAGATTTCGTCACCAAACATCAGTCGGCTAAAACCAACAAGCAATCGACAGCCAGCACCAAAATTCCCTAAGATTTTTTCAGATTGACAATCTACATGTTTTTTTGTCTACGCCTACTCTGTTGCCTTTTCTATAGGTTTTTCCATTGCGACGGTATCTTTCTGCGGCGATTAATTGAAGCGCAGGATTCTAATTTTTCTTGAAATTATTAATACACAGAACTGTGTAAGAAAACTACCCAGATTGTGAAAGCTGGAACTGAACAACAATCTGTGTAATTTTTTTACACAGATCTGTGTTATCTGGATTTTGCGTGCTCTCCAACAGTGCGCGAGAAACGTCAAAGCAGGCTGTGCTTAGCTTGTTTATTGTTTTGTGCTGCGCTTTGCCAATCGCGTTTGTTTTTCTGGACCGGTTCGCGAGTTAATTCTCGGTTTTCGAGGAGTTTCGAAAATTATTCCCCGGACACAGTAAATTGCGGTGCGACTTTTTGTGAATTGGTGACTGTGTGTGTTGGAAGAGGTCGGTGCTATTTGTGGACAAGTTTTTATAGAGCGAGCAAAAAGTGCTACGAACCCAGACGGATTGACGCGTCTGGGCTCTGCAGATTCCCAGCTGAAGTTCCGCGCAGCGAATGGGGAACAAACTGGAAACAGTCTGCGACGTGATGTAATCGAAAAGGTATGCCATTTGATGTTTTTGTCCTTGTAAACAAACCCGCCTAAACGGATTGGCAACCCGGCCAGCGACGCGAGTGCACGCGATCTCGTTTGGTCCTCAAATTTTTGTTTTGTGGCACGGCTTCTTTAGTGTTTTCGTCATTATTTTCGTGAATTGTAGTGACTAAGTGTGGGGCATTGCACCTGGGAGTGAAGTTGACGTGAAAAAATCGTCGATTGAAGGAAAAAAGCCATTTTTCAGTTTCGCTCAATGCTCTACTGCAACGCTAGAGCTACGCCCTCCGGCTGCGATGTTTTCTTCTGAAATTGGTGCGATGTTTAGTGCGAAAGAGAAGTGCTTCATCAAAAGTCAAAATCAGAATAGCTCGTGAAAGAAATGTTGCTCAGCGCATTCAGTGTAGGAAAGAAAGAGAATGTGGTGAAAAGGAAAAAATGTGCCAACAGTTGCAAGGAAAAACTAAATTTTATGTGGTCTGGAGTGCAGAATTTGATGGCGATGCATCATTTTGCAGCACGTTGGAAAACGCATCATTTTGCATGCTGCAATTTTGCAATTGGATGAAGCAGACAATCCGGTGAGAGTTTTCCAATTAGAAAATCTTTGGGTTTTATTTTACTCTTTTATTATTCACTTCGTAATCATCGCACTTGGTCCAAATTGTGTTGATAATTTTGTTTGCAATGATGAGAAAGAGATAAAGAGAGATAAAAACAAAACATCACAAACGTCAGCGCGTGCTGTGTTGCCTGACACTTATACTTGACAGACTTTTAAAACTTATTGATACAGTGTAACCGTTGGTTACAATTCTTGAACGAACCTTCACTTTCTAATTTAATTCCCCAACATACAACATCACACCCTACAAAGCAGCGAAGGGATTTTCGTACCGCTGCGAACAAGACCGTTCTTGACGGCGTCGCGTCGAGACGGTACACAATGGGTGGGATGGAAAATGGTGGTTTTCCCTACAGGGAAAATAGGAGGGAGAAGTCTACCTGGCTCGCCGATCCCAAAGATCGGCCTCTTTAGCTATTCAGGCGTCCGTGTGTCCGGTTGAGTGTCCGTAAGTGTCAGTGCCGTCAATTTGCGCTGAACACGTCCCGCATTCCGGAAGTGGAAGTGCACCGGCGGAAGTCAACAGTCCGCAGGACCTCAACGGCGCACGGGTTTTGGTCGGTCCAGGCCTGTGAGTGCGCAGGTGCCTTTGCCTGCATCTAAAAGTCAAAGACCGTTAGACCTCTGGCGCGGAACGCGCCATAATCGCCAAGGAGGTTCCCCTCTCGGAGAGCCCACATCGGTGGACTCCGGGGCTTGCCGATTCGTCAAAGAGGGAAGACGCCTGCCCGCGCGGAAGTCCAGCAACGCTCGCTCGACATCCGACCGCGGTTCCCAGCCCAGCAGCAGCAACAGCCTACAACCGTTACCTGCCTGCAACAATCTCCCCCTTGGGAGTTCCGGCGGCACAGTCGAGGGCGTTCCTGTGACCGGCCATCGTAGAGGAGAACGCCGAAGGCGTTCAGTCGGAGGACCAGCTGCAGCAGTACGGTACGTTGTCCCAGAGTTGCTTTACACGCCCACACCCATGCACAAATACACGCTCCAATAAAAATTATACGTTTTATTTAGAAAAGTGTGGTTCCTTGATTTATTTCCCTATCCGTATTTACCTGAATCCGCCTAGTAGTTCGTGCCGACCCTGAGTGATGAGTAGTCAGTAGCTTTGGTCTATTGTTTATTCGTCAAGCTTATGTAGACTACTTACAATTTTCTTACATACTAGATATTATTTCTATTGTACAGATTTTTTCGTAGTTCCGGTTTAGACATGTCGAAATGTATGTACTGTGAATTTTCATTATAAAAGCGCATCATTTGATTTAATGGCGAATTTTTTAAATAATTTGTTGTGTATGTAGTTATTCTAAAAAGTGGTGAATGTCTTAGAGTACGGCTTGGTTCATGAATACTATTGCGTATTACTGAAAATAATGCTGCTGACTGTATGCGTTGAGAAATAATGTCGTTGATGAAAGAGAGCATGGCAAATTTACGACGTTCTTGTAATGATTGTATGTTTATGAGCATGCTTCATACGATGGGAGAGGAAATGCAGTCCAGTTAAGTTTACGTAGTGCGTACAGTAAGAATTGTTTTTGGACAGATTCAATACGTGCTTGGTGTACGGCATAGTATGGATTCCAGACGATACTACAGTATTCCAAGAGTGGCCTGACATACGTTATATAGAGTAATTTAATAGTATACGGGTCCTGGAAGTTGAATGCAAAGCGCTTTATAAAGCCTAATGTACTTTTGCTTTGTTTATTATTGTGTTATAGTGTTCTACAAAGTTAGTTGTGAGTCTAGGATGACACCTAGATCACGTACTACTTTGCATTTTTCTACTGGTTGGTTTCCTAATAATACTGTTATGTTTGGTGTTTCATGTTTTCTGCTGAAGGCAATGGAGTTACATTTCTTTACATTCAATTGGAGTAGGCTTTTACTACACCATGTGTAGAAAAGATTAATTTCGTTTTGGAATACATGACTGTCATTGGCATTTCCTATTTCCATATACAATTTCATGTCGTCTGCATATACAAGTACGTTAATTTTTTAAGAATGAAGGAAATGTCGTTTACATACAAGATGAAAAGAAGAGGTCCTAGATGGGATCCTTGCGGAACCCCAGAGGTGACGTGAATTGATTCCGATAGTACATTTTGGAAGCGAACAATTTGTTCGCGCTTAGTCAAATATGACTTAAGCCATTCCAAAGGTTCGGTTGAATTCCAATTTTCTGCAGTTTGAAGATTAATAATGGTATGTCGATTCTGTCAAATGCCTTACTTGCCTGGGCTTTTCATGCGATTGAAATTCTGACAATAAATTAGAATTTCATTCGCATTCTGTTGTTCCGTTGAAGAAATTTTTGGAGACATACTTAAATTATTAATAGTACTTACTGCCTCTTGCGAGGGTGTCATTTCTTCTTCCGTGTTAGAAGGCGTCAATGCTTGTAAAAATTCGACGATGTAGTCGACAAGTAGAATTTGTTGGCGGTTTCGCGCGAATGCTGCAGGTATTGAAGTCTTCTAGTTGTTACATATTTCCTGTAGGTTTCAGGTCGGTGAGGGTTTGCTTAGGTGAAATTCCAATTGTTGAGTTGTATTCCATGAAGATGTTCATAAGATGTTCAGGTTCAGTAGGCAGGCCATTGGATGCAAAAAAGACATGCATGCTGGTTAGTGTTAGTCCGTCTATGCAGACGTCCGGTTTTTGGTCCTTCAGATACGCCAAGTATAGTCTGAGATTGTCATAGACTTTAATTTCGCGGAGTCTGGCCAGCAGGAAACGGCCATCGCCGACTGCAGACTGTTCAGTTAGACGTACTATGGGCGGCTTCATTGGGTCCAGACAGAACATACTGTCTGTTACTTCAGTTTGTGATGACGTTTTTGCTGGTTGCGGCGTGGTGGCGTTTAGAGGTGGGACGATTGGCGTTTTTTCCTTCCGGTAGGGGTTGATGGTTTCCCTTTTCGGAAGTTGATGAAGTTTGCATTCGATGTAGTTGGAGGTTGGCCAGAAAATTCGACCCTTGCCTGGTCTAGAAGTTCCTTGTCGGACAATTTGGTTGACGAATGAGTGAAAAAGTTGCTGCTACTTGCGTTGTCCTGGTCGAATTGATTGTCCCTTAAGTTAAAATGTGGCGTACTTGGGTTTCGGCCTGCGTCAGAGTTGCAGTTGGTCTGGTGCTGTTGCCGACGAAGATGTTGGTGTGATTGTTGTTGCTGCTGGTGTTGCTGTTGCCGGCGTTGCTGATGATGTTGTTGTGATTGTTGTTGTTGCTGGTGCTGAATTTGTTGACGATGTTTTCTGTTGCGGCGACGTGCTTTTTCGGCTTCCTTTTCCTGAAGACGGCGAGTCCGCTGCCTGGCGTCGAAGTCGGTCCAGTCTGGCTTCAAATTTTTGCTGCCGATAAGTCGCCAGCCAGATTCGATTTCCAGTACGGTTTGTTCGTTTAATTCTTCTGCCAGTGATTTTTGCCGGACTTCAATTTCATTGTCTTGCAGTTTATTGATGGATGAAGTGAGGGCCCTCACTTCATCATGGACTGCTAAAATTATGTCCGAGGGGCATTTTTCTGCTGAGGCAATTGTTTTAATTATGTCATCCCGGTGGGATGACGTAATTTCCTGGATACGGCCGAATGATTCAGCGAGTTTTTGATTTTGGTCCGAGGTGGTGTCTTCAAATGCTTTTCTGACTTCGTTTAAGGGGAAGTCCATTGCCGGTGCCTGTGTTAATACTGCCGATAGTATTCGACTTGCGATTTCTGCAGATTTCTTAATTTCTTCCTGCAGGCCTATGATTTTATTATGCAGTTCATTAAGGGCTTCTTGGTTTGTCTTGTCATTGGTCTTGATGTGAGTCAAGATCATATGACTGCCTTCTAAATGATGCTGCATTATTTTTCTAATGTCGATTTCCATATGTAGGTTATTTCGACAAAGGCTGCATATAGGAAGTACATGTAGTTGCAAGTCGTCTTCGGAGCCACGCTTGACCCCAATACAGGCTGCGTGAAATTTTCGATTACAAATGCCCGTACAGTTCCAGAGGTATTGTTGGTCGAAGGGTGAAGAGCACGTCGGCACATAGCACTGCATTTTGCTTACGTTTGTTAATAAGTGCACACGCGACGCGCGACAAAAAAAATAAATATGTTTACGTTTACGTTTGTGGACTGGGTCAGTGAAGGTAAATAAAAATAAAGTGTAGAGCGAATTAAAAAACGCGTCCGTCCGGTAAAAAGACTCAACTGCAACTACTGGTCTACGACTACTTTTGAGTTGATGGTCTTTTGTCCTGGAAAGGACTGAGCTAGCCGTCCTTGATAACTGACCAAAGTCATTAGTTTCAATTGGCTTCCTAGCGGAAAGTTCAGCGAAAAGCGATTCAGGTTTACCGGCGGGTTAAAAATCTAAGGATTTCTCCTTCGGGAGGTGGCAGGAATCCGTACTTTCAGTACGGCTTTCTCCATCTGCACACTATCCCTCTCCTGTGGAATATTTGTGTTAGTGCCCCCCAAAAGGGCTTAAAACGATTGAGAGTTATTGCCCCTACGCAATACTTTCCATAACCGTTGAAAGCAACGAAAAATTCGTGGTTTTGGGCAATTTGTGTTTGTCGCGAGCCGATTGAAATGAAACATAAAACATAAAGATCGTGAACCCTCACATACACCTGAACACAATAACAAGACAGCACAATGCACAATTACCCATCCCCGGATTGACGATGAAAGATAATTAAACATTTACGACTATTACGCTGCGCGCTGGGCGAACAAAATCACACACAATGACGAGAAAAAAACAATACACGATAATGACGAATTTGACGAACAAAGTGGAATGGCAAGAAGTGGAGTACGACGCGGATTGCTCGGACGTCGAAGGACTGTCCACGATGCCTTGTCCCGTCGCTCCCGGCCATCAGAACTACCCGATCAATTCGGTGATTAATGACCTGACATTTAGTTTGGAGTTCTGCGAGCAGCTTCGGGGGAACGGAGAATTGGTACCGGCAGATATCGTGAAGATTAGCCGGGCCATGCAAACGTTTCTCCGGGAGTTGAGCGCAGTGCTTGAAGTGGTGTCCTCTCGGCACACCCAGGCTAAGTTAGCCAAAGACCCGGTCACAGAACGGCAACACACCGAGAAGTTGGTGGTTCCGAGTGCTGTGGCCGTGGAAAATGAACAGCCGAACGGAGGTTCGGTCTCCGGGAACAAGACCCGAGAGAGGAAGACCCGTCCGAAGACGGTAACCTTCTGTGTCGGCCCGCCCTCCAGGAGAATCGGCGGCACCAAGATACGGAATCAGAAAGAGACGGTGAGGTCGTCTGACTCGGCCTACGGAAGTTCGCCGGGGAATCGACCGAAGTCCGCCGAAGCTTCCGTAGTGAAGCATAAGGCGCGACATAAAAAGCATAAATCTGAACCCACGGAACTTATGGAATTTAAACCTGCGAAACGAAACAAGGAAATGGAATCGGAAATCAAGAAAGTACGAAGAATATTCCAAGGAATGTTGGACGGAACTCTTGTGGAAATGAACCCACAGCTCCTAATGATGAAGAAGAAGGTTTCGGACTTGCTTAAGATTAATCCGGACTTCTCTCTGATGGAGTTAGTGGACGAATCTTTAGAACAACTTTATTGAGAATTAATTTACAGGTCCTGAAATCTTCCTTTCCGGAACTGGTGAAGCTGACTGAGGGCCGATTGACCGCAGAAGTTGGCGAGGGATTATTTCTATCCTCGGAACTCTCTGTTGGTTCGTCTCGAAGACCCAGTGAACCGTTCCGGGAATGTGTTGATGATGGTCACCTGTAAATAGAAAGAAAATGAAATTTATAAATTTAAACCGTACTATGAATGTATTGTGTTGTGAAAATTTATTTATTTTTATGTTGTGAATTTGTCAAACATTTGCTCAAAGACTGATGGATTAAGTTCCCAGTCGTAAAACGAACATAATTGCTCACAAAGCACACCTAAGTTGGCAGTCCATAGCTGCGCTGGCGGCTCAGTGGACGACGAAGGGGTTATCCGAAGTGCCCTCCGTCCGAGCACCGTCCGCAGAGCGGCAGCGAGGGGACTGACCAACGGCCGCAGTGCCAGACCAAGAATGGTCAAAATTGAATAGTGGTTACGATACCTAAATCACCACTAATTTACGATCATGAATGATCGTTTTAAATCGATTTTTTAAAGTGTACACTAGCTTACCTGTTGTCTCTTGCGCCGTCAAGATGGCTTCATGGTAAATCCCGGGATTTTTGGGAGTTTCTGCAGTCCACTCTTCCTTGGCAAGAGTGCGCACTGGCAGCAAAAGGTCCCCACCATTCACAGCCTTAATTGTGCTGAAAAATGAATGAAAAATTCTACGAAGATGTTCTTCGTTGTATTGTTTACAAATACCATGGTACTTACCTCAATATATTGTCCGTAAACGACTAAAAACGCCGAGAATACCACTCGCGCGATTGAAAAATTGTCGCCCAAACTGATGAATCACGCAAACGTAAACATGCGATGACAGTTCGGCGATGTGACAGTAGTGACGTTTTGGCATCTGTCATCTGCAGAGACAGTTTGCTGCAGGGGTCAACTTTTTGTTGATTCACCCCTCACCGATCGAATGTGATCTAATTTGTATAGACTTTTGCACGTGTTTATTATGCTGGCCAGCAACAAAATAGAGTTGTCTACCCAAACTTTCGGGATGATTTTAAACTTTTATTTTGATTTGGTTTAAATGTTTTTCGTTAATTTATTATTTTAATTTGTTGTAAATAGTGCATGTTTTGAATGTTTATTATGTATTCTTGGGATGTTTTGTGGAGGTTCATGATCTCGCGCGTCTTAAAGATAGTGTACCTGAGAATTGTAGGTTTATTTGTCCACACCCACGAATCTAGTAGAAGCCGACGGCGGTTATGTAAAGCATTCATGTAAAAAAAATGCGAAACCTCGTCGTGCTTTCACATTTTTTTCACCGGGGTGGTGGATAGTGTAACCGTTGGTTACAATTCTTGAACGAACCTTCACTTTCTAATTTAATTCCCCAACATACAACATCACACCCTACAAAGCAGCGAAGGGATTTTCGTACCGCTGCGAACAAGACCGTTCTTGACGGCGTCGCGTCGAGACGGTACACAATGGGTGGGATGGAAAATGGTGGTTTTCCCTCCAGGGAAAATAGGAGGGAGAAGTCTACCTGGCTCGCCGATCCCAAAGATCGGCCTCTTTTGCTATTCAGGCGTCCGTGTGTCCGGTTGAGTGTCCGTAAGTGTCAGTGCCGTCAATTTGCGCTGAACACGTCCCGCATTCCGGAAGTGGAAGTGCACCGGCGGAAGTCAACAGTCCGCAGGACCTCAACGGCGCACGGGTTTTGGTCGGTCCAGGCCTGTGAGTGCGCAGGTGCCTTTGCCTGCATCTAAAAGTCAAAGACCGTTAGACCTCTGGCGCGGAACGCGCCATAATCGCCAAGGAGGTTCCCCTCTCGGCGAGCCCACATCGGTGGACTCCGGGGCTTGCCGATTCGTCAAAGAGGGAAGACGCCTGCCCGCGCGGAAGTCCAGCAACGCTCGCTCGACATCCGACCGCGGTTCCCAGCCCAGCAGCAGCAACAGCCTACAACCGTTACCTGGCTGCAACAATCTCCCCCTTGGGAGTTCCGGCGGCACAGTCGAGGGCGTTCCTGTGACCGGCCATCGTAGAGGAGAACGCCGAAGGCGTTCAGTCGGAGGACCAGCTGCAGCAGTACGGTACGTTGTCCCAGAGTTGCTTTACACGCCCACACCCATACACAAATACACGCTCCAATAAAAATTATACGTTTTATTTAGCAAAGTGTGGTTCCTTGATTTATTTCCCTATCCGTATTTACCTGAATCTGCCTAGTAGTTCGTGCCGACCCTGAGTGATGAGTAGTCAGTAGCTTTGGTCTACGACTACTTTTGAGTTGATGGTCTTTTGTCCTGGAAAGGACTGAGCTAGCCGTCCTTGATAACTGACCAAAGTCATTAGTTTCAACAGATATGTGATTGAGTAAAAGCGGTAAAAGTAGTTTAGCATTGAACGGAATATTTAAAGAAATATCTATTGAGCTGTCTTTTTTCGTATTTGTAAATTTTTATGCAAAATGTATAAACAAAGTTACTGTATTCATTTGGATTCGATATCTTGCGTTGCATCAATCGAAGAGGTACCTGATTTGGCCCCTCTCTCTCTCTCTCTCTCTCTCTCTCTCTCTCTCTCTCTCTCTCTCTTTCTTTCTCTTAGAAATAAAACTCAAATCGGTATTTTTATACTCTTTGTTCTATTGCGCCGGTTATTTACATTATTTTCATTTATTTTTTGTATCGTGTAATTGTTTGAGTCTGTCGCGCACCTTTTTTTTATCTTTTTTGCGTCTTTGATAATAGTTTTCACACAAATGAAAAAAAAAATCAATCCTCCCTTCCTCGAGTGTCATTTCTATCGTAACGCTAATACATATTTTGAGTAGTTGAAAAATGATATTTTTGGTCCTGTTTTTCCACAGCCGGCTGTCTAAGATAGGACCCTTCAGTAAATAAATATCAAAAATAATTAAAATGCAGTTGCCTCAACAGCCGCTTCCGATGGCTTAGCTTGCGAATAATATCAGAAACCATTTAATATGCAAATAATATATACATTTAAACGCGAACTATCTCAACAGCAGCATCCGATTGCGTGTCTTGAGAATAACTCTTCAAAACATTAAAAATTTAAATTTTAAAATTAACTAAACAAGAATTTTCTCGACAGCAGCATCCGATTGCATGCCTTGAGATTAATATTTTACCAGTTAAAATCATTTATGCCATTGGTCATATCGCTTGCTTGGGCGACTCCCAGACCTTCACCCTTCACAACTACCAACTCCACGCGATGCTTGCGCAGCCCTGTTGTTTAAATTCAATCAAGTTTGGTCAAACGGTCATTTTGATTGAGTTCCACAATAGGGTTGGGAAAAAGAGCCTGCGGTTTCGCTACCTTTTTCTAAGTAAGTTCAGCATCAACACTTCCCGTGCTCCTAATCCTTATTCCTGCCCCAGTGAATGGTGGAGATGGGAGCGGCCGGCAATGGATGGCTCTCATGGTGCTGCCTGTTCTGTTCGAGTAGAATTGGTTTTAATTCCCTTTAATCAATTTCTAAGCAACCTGGGCTGGACAATCATCACATATACATGACGAAATCCAGTCTGCAACCCGCTAAGATCACCATCTCCATGCGAATGCGAATGCGAATGTAAACAAACCTGCCTAAACGGGAATCTTTTTTCAGATCTTTCGGTTTCTGCAAGGAAATCGGGTTTCTCGGGACACGATGTGGACGGCTGCCGTCTTCAAGTACTACCTGCAGATGCTCATGAAGGTCAAAAAGTGCGCTTCCCTTGTTCCGAGGCCGTCATCTACTATAAACTTGTTCGACATGGCCAGGAAGGACACGGCCGTAGGAAAATTGACGTTGCTTTGCAAGAGGGTTTCAGCAACAGCTGGCGAGGACAATTTGATAAGTATTTGATTTTTTTTTTGTTTAAGCGTGTTGGAGTGGTCATGATTAACAACCCTGCATCTACTGTCGGGTCACCACTGTCGGGTCAACTGTGACCATCCAACGCGAGTGACCACTCTTATCACGGCTGCACGCGACCTACAGCAGCTGATCGCGGTATTGGTGATCCCGGTGATCCTCTCGCGAGATGGACGATCGTGATCGCTGATAGGACCAACACCAACAGCAGAATGCACTTTTCTGGGGTCGATGACCGCCGGGCCGGGTTGATGACCTGACCTGCCTCAACGAACGACGGGAGCAGCTGACCTGTTGCGATATTTAGTTTTAAGTTTTTTAGAACCCTCGTACCTGCAGATCGAAACGGTCGATTCTGCGCCCATCAGGCAATTTATATCTGTTTAGCGTATTTTTCAATAAATGTAGTCCTTTTTAGTTCGTGTATTTAAGTAAAAATTGTGTTTAAATTAAAGTTCTGTGTTTTACTGTGATTTCGTGTTGTTTTAATTGTGAAATCCGTAAATTCCGGAAGCCACCCTACGCACGGACTACCAACGGCCAACGAACCAGGACCGGACCAGCCAGCCCAATCCGATCCGGTCGATGCTGGGAGCCACCAGAGCTGTCGAAGGCTAAGGTTTTTATTCCGGCTCCCCAACATTCTGGTCCTGCGAACCGGATCGGACGGATCCTGGTTCGCGGGAGGAAGGACGGTTGGACGCTACATTGCCGTTTGTGGACGAGGTTCGTCGCCATTGGACTGCGGCGTGGCACGGTTCGCCATCGCTGCTGGGAACAATCAAAGCGCGCCAACGGTTTGGCCATTCATCCCTGGGACAATAGGACATTGTACCCTCAACCCGGACAACGAACTTCGCGCTTGGACATCTACGCGCCAACGTGTTGCGTTTGGTAAGTGGAACCACTACGTATATGTCCGCCGAAGCGTTCAGACATTCCCGGTACTGACACACCTCCCATCCACATCTACGCTGTGCACATTCCGCTGGAGCGAACCGCTGCGTGCGTCCCATTGGATCGAGCGAGCCATCTGCTACGCGCTGCGCGGCGAGAGCGCGTCTCCGGTCACGGTCAGCCATTTTCTGGGACATCCGGTCAGCCATTTCCTGGACCATCCGATTGCTGCGTTGCTGCCGGAGCTATCCGACTGCTGAGTTGACACACTGTTCCAGAAAGGACACCTTTTGCCCAGGTAAAATATTCTAAGCACAGTGTATGTCAGCCGAAGCGAGTCGCTACCGTGAAACTAACTCCATTTTTCGACCACACAACTCTTAACTACGCCCGAACCGGCTGGACGCCGGTGATTGCACGTGCTGTGACCACGTGGAGGTCGCTGACCATCTGCACGACTCCAAGCCGACACGCGGCGACTCCGAGGTCGCTGGAGATCTACACGACGATCTGCACGACTCCAAGAGGACATCTAACGGTGGCCACAACCGTTTGCTACCGTTCAGACCACCCGAGAAGGACGACATCAACGTGTTTGACACGTGCCAAGACGGATCGCCACGTGGACTGAAGAGGCTGCGCAACTGTTCGTTTCTACCGGTGAGTGCTAATGAATAGTATATTGCCGAAGCTAAGACGATAGAAATACACCACTGATCTAGTTCACGTTGTTTTTTGGTCGCTGCTACTGTTTCTCCAGGTGAGATACACTAGCAAAGTATATGGCTTGCCGAAGCCAAGGCACCGTTGATACTACATGCCGTTTTCCACCTCTTCTTCGCACACCCACGCATTCAATTTGAGCTGCCCACTTGACCGCTAAGGACATTTTGGTTTGACGTCTCGAGCTACCTGGTGCTTCCGGTTCTGATTGAACTCCCAACTGCTTTGGGTACGATCAGTTACTGCTAAAAGTAAGTAATTTGCTACAGCAGTATATGTTCTTGCCGAAGCCAGGACGAAACGGAATACTACAGCACCACACTTTTTCGCTTTACATTCTCTGACGTCATGGCACCCCGGAAGTCCTTGTTAGGACCGACGCTGAAGGCGTTGACCGTTAAATACCAAGAGTTACAAGCAGCGCTCAATGACATCTTCAAATTTGCTGATAAAGTTAAGGCGGAAACAACCGCTTCCCAGGTGAGTGTGCGCTTGGAAAGTCTCAACAAGCTGTGGGATGTTTTGTGCACTACCTTGGTGGAAATCAAATCCCACAAAGACTACAACCCTGAGGATGACCCTACCTACAAAAAGGACCGCGAAACGTTGACTGAAGGCTATTACCGAGTAAAATCCCTTCTACTGGACAAGCTGAAGGAACGACAGGAAGTTCCTTGTGAACCGACCCACAACGACACGATTGTTGGGGGGACTGATCACGCCCGTTTGCCTCAGATCAAGCTTCCTATGTTCAAGGGGAACATCGACGAGTGGCTGAGTTTTCGTGACTTGTTCCTCTCACTCATCCACTGGAAGTCTGACCTACCGGATGTGGAAAAGTTCCACTACCTAAAGAATTGTCTTGACGACAAGCCCAAGAGGATCATCAGTGGACTTTCAACCACGTCGGTCAACTGCAAGCTGGCATGGGATCGTTTGCAGAGGTACTACAACAACCACAAGGTTCTTAAGCAGCGACTGGTGCAATCGTTGTTTACCCTTCCAACCCTCGCCGAGGAATCTGCCACCGATCTGCATTCCCTCGTTGACGAGTTCGAGCGTGTTCTGAACACCCTCGATCAGGTGGTCTCACCCGTTGACTACAAGGATCTTCTGCTGGTTAATTTACTCGTTACGCGTCTGGATCCTGTTACGCGTCGCGCATGGGAGGAAGTATCTACGGCGAAAGATTTGGTTAGAGATTCGCTAGGTGATTTTGCAGATGATTCAAGGGAGGAATCTGCTAACGACACGACGAAGGACACGTTGAAGGACTTGTGCGATTTCCTAAACCGACGCATTCGAGTTTTGGAGAGTTTGCCACCGAAAACTGTGAACAATCGGGCTGTTCAACACCAACAACAACAGTACGTTCCCAAATCCAAGGCAAAAAAGGTTAGTCACAGTACGGTGCAACATGCTGGCTACACGTGCGTGGCTTGTAAGGACAACCACTTACTCTACCAGTGTTCTGCATTCCAACGGTTGGCGGTGTCGGAGAGGGACGCATTACTCAAGACGCATGCCCTCTGTCGCAACTGCTTCAGAACTGGTCACCAAGCCAAAAACTGCACGTCCAAGTACAGTTGCAGGAACTGCAAGGGTCGGCACCATACTTTGGTATGCTTTCAACAACAACCGGAAAGGGACAACGCGGTGACGGCACTCGCGGTTGCAGGAAGCAACAACCCTTCCAACTCCAAGGAAACCCAAGGTCCGACAACATCACACGTGGCAAACATGGCAGCCACGAACCCATCCGTATCAGGCGCAGCAACCCAAGCTGCATCCCAAGTGCTGTTGGCTACAGCAGTGCTCATTATCGAGGACGATGATGGCAATCGGTACCCTGCTCGCGCACTCCTCGACTCGGGGTCGGAGAGTAACTTCATATCAGAGCGACTGGCGCAGCTGATGAAGGTCACGCGAGAAAAGGTGGACATTTCCGTGCTAGGAATCGGTCAATCTGGCACAAAGGTTAAGCACAAGATTCACGCAACGGTGCGGTCTCGGTTATCCAACTTCGAGCGAGACATGAACTTCTTGGTGCTCTCGAAGGTTACGGTCAATCTGCCAACAACAATAATCGCAACAAATGGATGGTCGATTCCGGACGGAATTGAATTGGCAGATCCAGCATTCTTCCAGTCCAAGAAGGTGGACATCGTCCTTGGCATTGAATGCTTTTTCGAGTTCTTTGAAACCGGTCGAAGAATTCCCCTGGGAGACAATCTACCAGCGCTGAACGAGTCGGTGTTCGGCTGGGTGGTATCCGGTGGTCTCTCGGTTCCATGCAACTCCACGCAGGTGAAGTGCAACGTGTCAACCTCAGAGAAGATGGAAACTCTGATGGCACGGTTCTGGTCGGCTGAAGACGTCGGTTTGGACGACGCGTTCTCTCCCGCTGAAAGGCGCTGCGAAGAGAGCTTCCAACACACGGTTCAACGGTTATCCGACGGTCGGTATTCCGTTTCCATGCCTAAGGTCGAAGGTGGAATCTCCAGGTTGGGCGAATCCAAGGAAATTGCGTTGCGACGGCTGCACGCAACCGAGCGCAGACTGGCAAGGGACGCCAATTGGCGGAAACAGTATACAGATTTCATGGACGAATATCTGGAACTGGGTCACATGTCCAAGGTCGAAGAAACAACTCCAACCCAGGTCAACCGGTGTTTTCTACCGCACCATCCGGTGGTCAAGGAGGCCAGTACCACCACCAAATGCAGAGTTGTTTTCGACGCTTCTTGTAAAACATCTTCTGGAGTCGCACTGAACGATGTGTTGCTGGCAGGGCCGGTAATCCAAGAAGATTTGCGCTCTATCATTCTGCGGAGTCGGATCAAGCCGGTTATGCTTGTGTCTGACGTAGAGAAGATGTTCCGTCAGATCATGGTCCACCCAGAGGAACGGCCATTGCAATCCATTCTGTGGCGTTTTCCTCCGGACGAGGAAGTTGGCATCTACGAGCTGAAAACCGTCACTTACGGCACCAAGCCCGCTCCATTTCTCGCAACCAGAACGCTAAAACAACTAGCGACGGATGATGGACCTCGATTTCCGCTTGCTGCACGGGCAGTCAACCAAGACACCTACATGGATGACGTCATCACCGGAGCTGAGGACGTGCAGTCAGCAATCGAACTTCGGAAGCAGCTAGACGAGATGATGCTACGAGGCGGTTTCAAGCTTAGGAAATGGGCATCAAATCGACAGGAAGTGCTAGCTGGGATTGCTGAGGAAAACCTAGCGATTAGCATGGAGGAAATCAACCTTGACACGGACCCTGGAGTGAAAACTCTTTGTCTCACATGGATGCCGAAAACGGACACGCTAAAGTTCCAGTTCAACATTCCCGATTTGGACAAGGTGCTGCTAGGACCGGTCATCGTAACGGCCAAGATTTTCATGCAATCTCTGTGGACGTTGCTGAACCCGAACGGAGAACGTTTGGATTGGGATGAGGCGGTACTTGAAATGGTGGGGTAGGTCTGGAGGAGATTTCATTCACAGCTCGCTTTGCTCAATGAACTTCGCATCACTCGTTGCGTCATCTGCCCTGAAGTATTTAAGATGGAATTGCACTTCTTTTCTGACGCATCTGAGAAGGCCTTTGGAAGCGGTGCGTATTTGAAAAGCGAAGATCTAAAGGACAGGATATCCGTGAACTTGCTCACATCCAAAACCAAGGTGGCACCGTTGAAGAGCCAAGCGATGCCAAGATTGGAATTACGCGGTGGCGTTTTGTCTGCTGAACTCAACTTTCAAATTCTGCAATCGCTGAAGATCAAAATTCCAACCTTTTTCTGGGTCGACGCCATGTGCGTGTTGTACTGGCTACAATCACCACCATCAACATGGGTCACATTCGTCGCCAATAGGGTGGCCAAGATTCAAGCTCTCACGGAAGGCTGTGTCTGGGGACACGTGCCTGGAGTTGAAAACCCCGCAGATTTCCTGTCACGTGGAGTCATGCCAGCAGATCTCATCGACTTGGTACCATTCTGGAAACCAGGCTGGGTAAAGAAGACGAAAGAGCAACGCCAACCACAACCGAAGATCGTGACGACGGAAGAAGCAGAAGAACACAGCAAAAAAAGATGTAAAATGCCTGCATGTAAAAGCGTGTCGTGTAATTATTTTGGTGTAATATTACAAAAATATCATGGAACGCCGCTGCGATTTTTGTCAAACACTGTTTACACTCGAAATGTGTAATTTCACGAAAATTTATGTTTAATATCACTAGTGCGGTTAGCGTCTCAATTCTAGCTGTCAAAAATGGTTAGTCTTCAGAAGTTTACCTCTTCCGACAGTTGAAAAAGAAACTTTTACGCAAATAACAGTTGTGCAAAGTGATCAAAACCGGATCCACCGTCGCTTGAAACTGGAGCACAAAACGAGCGAATGCAAAGGAACCTACCACCATGCACGGTGACCGATCCGGTTGAATTCGAGTGGGACGCGTTGGTCAACGTGCTCGAGGGTGTCCTCTCGCAAATTCTCATGGTGACCGAGCGGTCATCTGTCGCAGGTGAACTGTACTTGATCGAGGAATTGCTCAAATACCTCTCAAACTCCAACGACCCGCTGATCCTGTCCGTGCTGCTGTTCTGCATTTCTTCACTTTTCGTGTTCCGCAGCATGTCATCCTGCCAGATCACGGCAGCCGTGTCAGGCGTCCAGCTACTACCACTGATCCTGGACAATGTATCCCAAGCGTTCGTGTTCCAACTCCCGGACGAAACCCGCTCTGTTTCCGTGAAGAATCTGGGCCGATCATCAAAAACGCACACAGATCGACTTTGTCGGCTTCAACAAACCGCCCATCGCAGCAACCTCGGGCGTTGCAAACTCATCTGCGGTCAGATTGTCAACGCGCTCAACCTCATCCCGGGTGTCATCAACACGCAGAAAAATAAGGCATATTTGAATCAACAAAATGTTTTGTTGATTTGAAAATCATGATTTTTGTTGAATCAACGCTAAACGTCAAAACAGCTTTTTCAAAACATCAAAATACTTTTGTGGAATAGAGAAAATCAAGGTTTGTTTCAACGCAAAATCGGCGTTGATTATATTCAACAAAAAATTTGTTGATTCAAACCTCGTACAGGCTGATTCTACATTTTTCTGCGTGAAGCTATCCGGACCGCAGCACGCGCGGTGGCTGTGTACTTCTCTTCGCTTTTCAACGTACCGCGAGTTCAAGAAAAGCTGATGTCGTCATGCAAGTGGCCGGCTTCAAGACAGCGGTCCAGTAGATCGGGAACTTAATCACCAAACTCGTGGCAACATCTGTTCACGGGCGAAGTAGACCACCGTCCCGATCCAGGCAAGCTGGGCGAGGCGGAAAACGACAAGAGTGAGGACGGCAAGTAGGACGAGAGCATGAACAACACGACGAAGCTGGGTACGCTGAATCGGCCGAGACGACGACGACGACAAAGTCCGCCGCCAAGAAAAAAGTACGTGCCTCAGTGTCCATCAAGTTTAACCCGGATTAGGTTTTGATTGTTTTTTTTTTTTTTTCAATTTTAATTTGATTTAAACCTTTATATTATTCTAGGTCGCTTCAACGCTCAAGGCGCGCGTCGTCAACAAGGCCAAGGCCGCGATAGCCGCCATTAAGGACATTGCGAGCACGCCATCGCCGAAGCGCAAGCGAAAAATAAACGGTTCCGGCGACGTGTCAACGCAGTCGCGCAACATTCAAGACCCAAATTTGAAGTTTGGCTTCCTCGTGCTCGACATTATGGTCTGCGGTATCTTCAAGACCCTGCTCAACTCGGGACACAGGAGGCGGGCGCAAAGGTTATGACATGCCTTCGAACGTGATCGAGATCACGGACGTGACTTTCTTGTGCGTTTGTAGATCCGCAGGTCGCGATCAATGTAAGGGACTTCTTTCAGTGATTCCAGTTGCTACAAATTACAGCTGGTGTTCGGCAACTGTGGCGTCATTTCGGTCAACCTCATCGACAAGGGCTACGTGGAGATGACCGGTGTTGCCCCGGAAACGTCGCAGGACATCGTCGAAGAGATCATATTCAAAGGAGGCCGGTACCTGGAAGCACAAGTAAGCGTTAAACGTGGCCCTCGCGTCAACCCAGATTTTGACTTGCTTTTTTTGTCACGACCAAACACGAGGGCACGCTGAACATCCTGGCCGGCTGCGATTGCTGTTCGAAAAGTGCCAGACCTGCTTCGAAGCCATCTCGCGCAACTCGTTCTACCTCGGGAACGTGGGCAACGCGACCAAGATTTACCTGGTGCTGCAGATAATTCACGGCGTGACGCTGGCCGGCATCGCGGAGCGGCTGAAAGAATCGATGATGCAGCATGTAGCAGTCGCGGCTGCGAATGTGGTTGGATCAACCCTCAGGACGGTCTCTGCTGCGGATCTCACCATCCACATCGTGTTGTTTTTTGTCCAGGATTAGCACGGATCTCGGTTCGTCCATCAGATGCTGTAATGGGAAACGGTGCGTTCGAGTTCGACAATTATGTCATCCAGAAGTACTTCGCCCGAGCAAACCTTCATCCCCAGCTGCCATCGATGGCCCCAAAAAAGCATTCCAGCCGAGCAGCAGCAGAAAATTGTTCGCAAGTTGGACGGCCAGTTTCTTGAATGCGACAAGGACCAAATCGGCAACCACTTCGGGCAAAAGAGCATTGAGTGAAAAATTCAAATTCATCAAATTGTAAAAAAGACACTATCTAACTAATTAAGTTTAAGTTTAAGAGAAAATTATAATCAATAAATAAGATCGAGAATAAAAATTTCGTTTGTTTATGTTTGACATGACATTTCTAGGTAGAAACCAATTCGATATCTACCCCTGGTCCCAAAAATGGGGTCTGTGTAATATTACACAGTTTTGGGTGTACATTCATGGATGTAATTTTAAACGTTTTTTCACAAAGGTGATGTGCATGCTTTTTGATGCGATTTTACCATCGGATTTTTTTCTGTGAAGAGCAAAGAAACACTGCGGCATCGGTAGCTGCAGCAACTACGGCTGAGTTCAACGTTTGGTTCATCTTTCACTTTTCTTCATATCCCGATCTGGTCAGACGTACGGCGTATTGGCTACGCTTGAAGGATCTACTTCGCATGCCCAAGGAAAAGCGGTTCAAATCAGACTTGATGACGGTTGCGGAGCTGAAAGAAGCAGAGTTCGCATTAATAAGGCTCGTTCAGAAGCAAGTTTTCGCTGATGAATGGAACAAATTAACCAAGGGAAAACCAGTTGCGAACAGTTCACCACTGCGGTGGTTCAACCCGTACATTTCCGATGAACAGCTCATTAGAGTGGGAGGACGCTTACGTCATTCATTGGAATCCGAGGACACGAAACATCCCGTCGTACTTCCGGCTAGGCATCAACTCACACGACTTCTTTTCCGACATTTCCACGAGAAATTGCTTCACGCTGGTCCACAGCTGGTGTTGGGAGTCGTTCGATTACGCTTTTGGCCACTTGGGGGCAGAAGTGTGATCAGAGAGGTGATCCATCACTGCAAGGAGTGTTTCCGGTCGAAACCCGTGGCTGTTCAGCAGTTCATGGGAGAATTGCCTTCTGCTCGGGTTACCACCTCGCGACCGTTCGCGCGGACAGGTGTGGACTATTTTGGACCACTTTATGTGCGCCCAGCCCCAAGACGACTTGCAGTTAAGGTTTACGTGGCACTCTTTATCTACCTCTGCACCAAGGCTGTCCATTTGGAATTGGTAACAGACCTATCCACAGAGCGTTTCATCCAGGCACTTCGACGATTCGTAGCCAGGCGGGGAATCTGTGACGACATTTATTCCGATAACGGAACGAACTTCGTTGGCGCTCGTAATAAAATGGTTGAACTCCTGTTACTGCTCAAGGACCGTAAACATCGCGATATCGTCTCCAAGGAATGCTCAAATCAGGGGATCAAGTGGCACTTCAATCCGCCCAGCGCACCACACTTCGGAGGCCTCTGGGAGGCCGCGGTACGATCTACAAAAAAGCTTTTATTAAAAACAATCGGCGAAACACCTGTTACCGCAGAAGATCTCAACACGTTGCTGGTTCAGGTGGAAGGCTGCCTCAACTCTAGGCCGCTAACTCCGATGTCCGATGACCCTAATGACCTGGAACCATTAACACCGGCACATTTTCTCGTGCAGTCATCGCTGCAAACAGTACCCGATGCTGATTTATCAGCAATCCCGATGAACCGGCTAGACAAATTCCAGACGATGCAGCGCATGCTGCAAGACTTCTGGACTAGATGGCGGAGGGAGTATTTGTGCCAGCTACAGGGACGGGTCAAGCGCTGGAAGCCACCAATACAGATCGAGGTCGGTAAGCTTGTGGTCATCAAAGACGAGAACTCACCACCAATGCGATGGAAGATGGGAAGAATTTTCGAGGTACACCCAGGCGAAGACGGAGTGGTTAGGGTAGTAACGCTGAAAACCGCCGACGGCTATCTCAAACGTCCGGTGGAGAAGCTGTGCATACTGCCACTTCCGGAGTACAGCGACGCCATGGAATCAACGGATGCAGATCTTCAAACCCAATCCTAACTTCCTATCTCTATTCCCACATCCCCGAAGAGGTTTTTTTTGTATCTTTTCAGAAACTGGTTATTTCTGGGTAGGTGAGATGTTGGAGTGGTCATGATTAACAACCCTAGTTTTAAGTTTTTTAGAACCCTCGTACCTGCAGATCGAAACGGTCGATTCTGCGCCCATCAGGCAATTTATATCTGTTTAGCGTATTTTTCAATAAATGTAGTCCTTTTTAGTTCGTGTATTTAAGTAAAAATTGTGTTTAAATTAAAGTTCTGTGTTTTACTATGATTTCATGTTGTTTTAATTGTGAAATCCGTAAATTCCGGAAGCCACCCTACGCACGGACTACCCACGGCCAATGAACCAGGACCGGACCAGCCAGCCCAATCCGATCCGGTCGATGCTGGGAGCCACCAGAGCTGTCGAAGGCTAAGGTTTTTATTCCGGCTCCCCAACAAAGCGTAAGGAGAGGGTTTGGTGAGTGAGGCTGCGTACTGAAACTGGCAGTGTGGGCGGTTTTATCGATACGATAGTTTTTTTGTGTACATACTGAGTGATAATTTTGAAAAGGGTGCACGGCTTGCTCTGCTATAAGTCTTTGAGAGTGAATAGAATTAATTAGTAATTGTGAGTTCAAGTTTTGAAAAATAAATGGTCTGGCCGAGAAAAGTCGGATGCCAAGTTTTGTGCAAGCAGCAAAGCAGCGGTTTGCGCCTATGCTGGTCCGCTGCTTTTTCGTCGTTTGTCCAGCTGAGCCGGGATCGCTGAGGGATTGGCGACGTCGGGGCGTACGGAGCGGACTTCTTTGGTGAGCCCGTTTTGATTTGATATTTTGGAATGTGTGCAGAGAATGAATATTGTGAGTGTGTGCGTGCATTAATTAATTTGCTGAGCTTGAATTTATGCTGAACGGTAAATTTCTCGAGAAGAGTATTTAATATTGTTTTTTATATTATGTCAGGTTTCATCCAATTTCGTTAATGGTTATGATTCAAAATGTGTAAACAACACAAGCTTTTAACATTATTTTTAACGTTAACTGATAAGTCTCTCAGGGTTTTTTTTGAATATTCCTAATGTTACTTTGAATTATGCTCGAGATCAATTTGTGAACTATGGCAAAAATCAATTTTTAAAGTAATGCTTATTTGTATGAATAAGTGAGTGATTCTAAAATGCTAGGGATTTATATTTTCAGTATAATAATATTTTGTTTTTTCAGGGTTATAGTTTGATATCGCCGCGTGATTATGTGTTATGTAATATCGGTTGGTAAATCACTTACTAAAACAGCAAGGGAACTATCAGAAGCATTTGTATTTTTTTAACAGTTTTCTGGAATCATCTGGATTGTATATATTATCATAACAAAACTATATGCATAATAGATAATACACTACAGACTCGGTGTCTCTGTTGTTTTATTTGTGGTTCCATCTCGAGTATTAGTTTCTAAATTATTGTTGTTTTTACAGCTTCCTGGAATTATTTTAAATTAAATGTCTACACGTATATCTATCTACTCATTATATGATTTATTTAAATGTTCATATTATTCCTTATCCTATTCCTTTCCTGTAACATACCATCTCCTCATACCATATATGATCAAATTGCTTAAATTAACGAAACTTTCTCAAACAGCATGGGAACCATCGGGAGCATTTATATTTTAAATTAGTGCTATTTTTTTACAGCTTCCTGGAATCATCTTGATTATATTTATTCTATTTGCTATATTCGTTATATTTATTATTATTACAAAACTATATGCTTATTAGATAATACACTACAGACTCACATTCACACTTACAAACCTCCAAATCATTTAATACATTACGAATTGAACCATTTTCATCGGCCCGATGAAATTCTCCTAACCCCCATTCCAAACCTCCCAAAATATTTCGTTCACTTTTAAAAGTCGCATGGGTTCCCTGCACTTTTGCCACTAGTGAACAACACAAACATCCCCTCCCAAATCCCCACGGGACTGTATGGGCGTAGCCTTGGAGCACAGTGTGAAAATTTACGTTCTTAGATATTTTTGGTTGTACCGGGCAGCAATCAAATTGTCTTAGAATATTGAATTGACCATTGTGGCACCCCCTACAGCGTGGTGCAGACCCGTTATGCTATGCTATGCTATGCTTAAGCGTAAGGAGAGGGTTTGGACAGTTAAAGCCACCTTACATTTATATTCAGAAAAGCTTGGATGCGGTTTAAAGATGATGAGCTACGCCGCCTCTTCCTCTTGGGTTTTCTCCTTTTCCTCCTCCTCCGTCTTATCTTGCTTCACTTTCTTCTTCTTCTCTTCTTTCTTCTCGACATCCACATTTTCTTCATGATGTTTATCAAAAATAAGTTATCAAAAACATGAGAATTAGAAAAATAAATCAATTTGTCAAAATTTTTGGTCTAGAATTGATCGAATTTAAAGTTAAACTTCGATAGCTGCTAAACATGTTTTCTTTTCACAGATCATGACCAAAAATTCTATGCATTACATGGTATTGCCATTTGTTTTTAAACTAATTATATACAAATTAACTGATTTGCTTAAAACTATTGGCATTTATTTATGGAAATCCAACTGCCCGAGCAGACGGAAATAACTTGGGAAGATCAGTTATTGATATTGTGAGAAGATCAAAATCCATTATTGGGATGATCGGATTAGTTGTTAAAATAACAAATTTCAATAACAGAGATTTGTTCGAAAAATAACTCAAATTGTTATTGCTCTGTTATTGCAATAACATACCCGGGCAGAAAGTTGCATCTTGGAAAAATCTACCCATGTTCGTAAAAACACGAACAAGTCAAGTTCACCCCAGGGTATGGTTAAGAGATAACCGAACATGGCCACGAACATAAATTGTTCGAGGCGTATCTGCGAAAAATCTTGTTGAGTTTATTTGACCAACAATGCCACATCAAGTTGAGTTTATAGTAGCAAACAACTGAAATCTTCCAAAAATCATATCAAGTTCATAAAGTAGATTTTGATCCCAAAAATAATTTTATTGGTTTTTAATGCACCCCGCCACAATTCAGACCCCCTTCTTCCTCTTCACAAATATGAGTAATATTGCAGGAATATACGCACTTACATCAAAACAATATCAAATAAAGTGAAATTTTATTTAAATATTTAATGAATTTCTTTAAATATTTTTCACATTCTAAAATATTGTTGAAAAAAAAAATGGTAATATTCATCAGGAAATGATGACAGATTTTGTGGCAAAATAAATGAATAATTTCACCCCAGAAAATGATGAATTTTAATCAGTTTTTGATGAATATTCATCAGGTTCACATTTTTAAACATTTTTTATGAAGTATTAGTAAAAAAAGGTAATATTCAACCTACCAAATTTTCAACATTCCAAAATTCAACTTTTTTTTCTGTGTACATCATTTCAATAACAGATTGATTGAAAGTTATTAACAAAACCTTCAAAAAATAGATAAGACTGGTATCCCTTAAAATATACACATTGTTACTGAGTTTTGTGGCATGCATATAAAATGAATATTAATGGCAAAAACTCAATACATTAATCGATTTAATTTAAAAATCAATTTTGATAATTAATTCAATTTATACGCAATGTTTTTCACAGTACGCTTTCACTGTGCGCGCACGCTCTCTCTCTTTTCGCTCTTGATGCTTACGCTCGCACACACGGCGAATTGTCAAAACAGGAATCAAAACAAACCGGTGCTGTGCTTTTTCGTTTCGTAAATCGGAAAAAGTGCATTTTTGGTGCATTATGTGTCGATAGTCGTATGTATTTGTGTTTGTTTATGTGTAGTGAGTGAGGGGAAAGTGGAGGTTGTCGTTTTACTGCGGAAAAGAACGATTTGTAGCGAGAACCTTGTGCGTTTTTGCGTCACCATTTTGGTGCATTAGAAGAAGGAAAACTAAGTAGATTCACCACCGCCAGAGTGGACCACCGATGGAAACTGAGGCTGTTTTTGTTTATGTGTTTTATGTCGGTAATTGCGTGTGTATTAGTTTGTTTATGTGGGGGATGTGGTTTGCAAAAGAATTTGGAGGTGGTTTTTTCGCGATCGACTTTTGCACCTGTCACAGAAGAAGTCAGAAGAAGAATCCTCGTTGCCGGTATGGTCACCATCATTCAGCTCTACGGAAGCTCTACAATCTCCAGATTCATCCTGTGGCAGACGGTGCTAATTTTGCCTGTTGACAGATGCATCTCACGGAAGAGGAGCTTTGCAGTCGCAAGGTATTATTTATTTATCTCAGCCCCCAAAGTTTTTGTTCTGCTGCAGCTTGTCCCCACCGTCAAAAGCCCGTATCAATTTTTTTTTCAACCTCTGAAGGAGGAGGAGGAGGCAAAACGGTGCAATCTAATAAGCAGCTGCGTTTTGTAACTGTCTCCAGCGGGGCGGGTCCTACCTATTTAGCAGCACCATCTTCCACCGGAAGATTTTGGGACCTCCATCGTTCCGGTAGCCATAATTTGCATTGGACAAATCCGGTCATTTCGACAACGGAATTCTCGTTTTTATTCAGATAAGTATTGTTTGATTTCATTTTGTAGAAGTTACATTTAAAAATTATTGTAAAGGTGGAGTATCTTTACAAAAATGATTTACATTTTCATTTTAGAATTGATACTTTGTGTTCTATTCTCTATCACAGGACAGCAATTTCTGGACAACCATCATCACATCATAGTATTCATCATAGGGAATTGATTGGATGGATTTAGAGTTCATTTACAAGGTATGTTAAAAAATATTGTTATGTGAACATATCACTTTTTATCAATTGGATATTCAATACATGTCAATTCCCGATTTTTTTAAAAAGATAATGGGTCTTAATTGAAAACCAATTGAAAACATTCATGGTGTTAATTTTTGAGATACTACCATTAAAACTACTTTTGAGAAAAACTTCTTGCAAATTGTAATTCTCGCTTACTTTTTAAAAAGGTCCTATGTAAATAGGAAACTCATGGCGCTTTGGTGGTTTTGAAAAAGTAATCTAGAATTATTTATTGGCAAAAATAAAAAGGAATCTATAAATATGCAATTCAGCATTTCAATAAGACGATTACACCAGTTATATGATTAACGTTTTTTTCATTCGTTTTCAGTCATATTTTCGTTTTGCTAAATCATCTTCATTCAAAGTCATCTGGTTTATGGTACCCATGCTTATTAATGTTAACCCCAAATCAAACAAAACAATCAATTTATATAAATAAGTTAGACTCTAGTACATTTATATATTTTCAGAAAAAAACACCAATATATCACTTGTTTTCATAGTTCTTTTATGTTTCAGATGACAGTTTTGACATAAAAAAAAACTTCTTCTGACTATTTTTTTGTAAACAGTGCATTGGGCTTACACACTTACCAAAAATCATGATTTTCTGAGTTCAATATCCCACTTTTCATACGATTAACCATTTTAAGGTTGTAGTACCTGAACTAAAAAATCGTATGAAAAGTGGGATATTGAACTCAGAAAATCATGATTTTTGGTAAGGGTGTACTCATTTTAGATAGCGCGATGCACTTTTACTTAAAAAATAAGCCCTTTTAAGTTTTCTGTCGAAAAATACCATCTGAAAATAAAAATGTATCATGGGAAGTTGCGAATTATGGATTTGTAAGATTTCTTCACAAATCACAACTTTTCATGATACATTAATGTTTCTGGATGATATTTTTACGAACAGTTTTTTTCAGGCAAAAACCTGAACCTGTCATGATTTTTTTATGTTTCTGGATGATATTTTTCGCACCAATTTTTCAGGAAAAAGCAGAATTGGCCATGATTATTTCATGTTCCTGGATGATATTTTTCGGTACCATGACATGATATTTTTAAGTTCAAAATGTCAACTTGGTTTGATATTTTTTTGATGTTTCGTAGAGTAACCCGGGCAGAAAGTTACATCTTCCTGCAAACTTGTCATGTTCGCAAAAACACAAACATGTCAAGTACCTGTTAACTTCCAGTTAAGAGTTAATCAAACATAAACGCGAACATAATTTACTCTACGCATATCAAAAAATTATCAACTTAAGTTCGTGTTGGAAACTTCAAATTATCATGCTATGGTGCGGAAAAATATCATCCATAAACATAAAATTATCCCGACCAGTTCATTTTTTTCCTGGAAAAATATGGGGCGAAAAATATCATACAAAAACATAAAATTTTCATAAAAAGTTGGGATGTTTCCAGATATTTTTTTTTCTGCAATAATTTGGTTGCTTTAGAAAGCGTAATACACAGTAAGAAAATATAAGTTTAATATAGACTGTTTTTCAATTGTATTTTAATAAAACAATATAATGTGATGTGATTTTCTAGTAAAATTTATTTTCATTAAATAAGCCTGAAATTAAAAAACTATAGCAAACAATCTGCTGGAAGACTAAACATAATGACAATCTTAATTTTTTTTAAATATTTGTATACAGTCATCCCTCATATTAGGAACAGTTTACAGATCGACCAATATTCAAAAAATCACAGAAAATCGATAATTGAACATAATGATTCGCTTTTACCTTCATCTGACAGCTGTTTTTGCGATCTTTCGAATGCTGTATCGAACAACTGCAAATTTTATCGTTTTATATCAAGTTTTTGAAGAAAAACTTCGACCCTTGAAATCTACAAATTCGGAACACTTTTTTCTAACGATGTAAACAATCTTTTTTATCGCTCCAGGGGTACATATTTTTATAAAAATAATGACTTCACATTCGGAAACCAGTAAAACTAATGCTTAGTAATGTTTTATGAATGGTCTGCTAACTTTTTTTGTGAAAATATCACACAATTATGGAACAGGCAATTTGGAAGCAGCGTTTTGCTGCTCTGAATAAAATGGTCTCGAAATGCAGTTTTTTGTTTAAAAGTTCTACTTACATTAATGAAATAGCAAAAGAATGTCCAAATAAAGGTACACAGAAAAGATGCATTTGGCATGCTTTTGACAAATTATCACAAAAGTGTTCCGAATTTGTGGGTGTTCCGAATATGTGGGATGACTGTATCATTTGCCGTATAATTCGAATTAATTCAAAGTTTAGTGTGAATATGTAAGGCTGGTACAAATTTTATTTAAAGTTTTCGTCACTTCTCCCTTCGAAGTTTGCCCGAAAAATCAGGGGGCAGCAAAAAATTACATCCAAAATTGCATACTACTAACAATATTAAAACAAATCAAACTTTTTGTAAAGCCAAGTCAAAGAAAAAGCTTCGAAAATCTGTACAATTGAACTAAACAAATCAATAATGCACTAATTTATTTGCATTGGCCGCTGAAAATTTTCCTGAAATTCTAGCAAACCTATTTGAAAGTGTAGAAATTTGTAAATATTGTCAAGGCGGAAGCGTTACAACTGGGCTACGTGGCTCGGTCTTATACAAACATTTAAATTTAAAAAAATCCCCAAACAAAAAAAACACAAAAATATAGTCTTTAAAGGAAAGAATAAAAAAAATATATGCAATCCTTATCAATAAATAATTTATTTTCAGAATTTTATATCAATCTGTCAAAAGTCAATAATGTGTATTCAAAATCAGCATAAATAACAGAATGAAAAACTGAACTTTGCTAAACAAACATTGAAATGTTTGAAAGAATTTCTAAACTGAAGTGATAGGTTCACTTTGAAATAATAATTCTCGTACATACCTTGTTAATCCTCATCCAATCCATCCAGAGAGCATATGATTGCAGCACAATCCATTTTTGCAGCTGATTGGTCAAAGTAAACAAAATTCTAGAAGCCGAATGTCCAGAAAATGCCCGTTAGTAGATCTGTAAAAGAAAATAAAACACAAAGCATCAATTCTCAAACAAAATTTATGGAATAATTAAAAATTCAATAGTAAACAAAGAAAAAGAAAACAAGCAATACTTATCTGAGTTTTAAAAATCGTCGAAAAATATTTGTCGGCTTGACTAGTAGAAACAACATCTGTAGCCGCTTCAGGTGGACTCATCCTCCTCCGTGAAACTGCTTTCGAGCCACTCAATTGAATCACCTCCTCCGGAATCACAAGAGGAAGGTTCATCCTTCTGTCGCTGACACTCCAAAACGATAGAAACAATGTCACAGTGTCACGTCCAGTCCCCAATCACCACCATGATGCAGAAACGTAAACAATCACACGCACACTCGCGAAAACACACGGATCAAATACGGTTTCCCCACAAATCGCGATTCTGATGACGCGACGACAAAAACCAAAACAAATCGACACTGCTGTTTTCCTCCACCGAAAACTGTCAAAATCGCCAAAATCATTCCGGCGTTGATCCACGTCTTAACATCACCGGCAGGAGGAGGAGGAGGAACGATGAAAAGCGGCATGTAGGCAGGAGGATTTCGCTAACGTAATTTTTTTCCACAAACATTTCGCAACTCTCATAAAACGACACCAACGAACGCACATTCCCACGGCCAAAATACGCACTTACAACCCGCGGCGATTCACGGGCTGTTGTTAATCAGTGGAAAACTACTGCACCAAAAACGTAAACAAACCCTTGTCCTTGTCCTGGCGAATCCGCCAAAATCCTTTCCTCGTTAATCCACAGCAGCATCTTGAGCAAGAGGATTACTTTTCTGGGGCAGCGGCTTGGCCGAAACTTTCCTTGCACCCGTCAACACGGAGCGAAACTTTTCTTCGCCCCAGCCACAAAAACACAAACAATCACTTAACCACAACATATCACGGTCTCGAACACCACGGAACGAACGAACACACACTACCTCGGCCACAGAACGTACTCACAACCCGCGGCGATTCGCGGACTATAATTCATCCGCGGAAAACTACTGCGCGAAAACGTAAACAAACCAGCCCGCCACGAACGCAAAAGCTGTCTGTCTGCCGATTGCCGATTCCGTCACGCGACGCGTCGCGTTGCGTGAACGAAAGAGAGAGAGAGAGAGAGAGAGAGAGAGAGAGAGAGAGAGAGAGAGCGAGCGCGTGGGCTCATTTTTGCGCTTTGCGATGAAATTTTATATGCGGTAAAATACTTTTTAATGTGATTAGTTTAACTAGTGTATTTGAAGTAAATTAAAGTGAAAAAAAATTCAATAAAAATGTCCATTAACAAAACTGCCATTTTAGGTAAGTCCCGCTTGAAAAAAAATTAATTTTATAAATCATCTCATAATCCAGGGTTTTCAAAAATATTCTAAGTGTCGGAAAAGTGAAATTTTGTCGAGGAGTGAAAATTTTGCTAAGTCCAACAAAAACAAGATAAAACTAGAAAATATCATCTCATGATAAAGAGGTCGAAATTTTTCTAAGTCCCAAAATAATTTGGCTTTCGAAATTCTGCTAAGTCCAGCAAAATCAAGATAAAACAAAATAATATCATCGCATGATAAAGATTTCGAAATTTTTTCTAAGTCCCAAAATAATTTGGCTTTCGAAATTTTTCTAAGTCCAGCAAAAACATAATAAAACAAAATTATATCATCTCATGATAAAGAGGTCAATTTTTTTTCTAAGTCCCAAAATAATTTGGCTTTCGATTTTTTTTCTAAGTCCGGTAATATCATGAGAAAATGAAAGTTTATCAACTGATGATAAAAGGTCTACAAACATAGAAAGGAACATAGATTTCGGCGCGCATTTTAAGAGTTTTTGGAACAAATATCAAACATGCCATGATATCAAAAACAACTCAAGTTATTTTTTTGTTCGTCCCATGATGCGACTTTCTGCCCGGGAACTCATGTTACATTTTATGTTTCTACATCTCTTAAGTCAAGCGTTCTGGAAACATGTCATCTTCATGTTTTTGGCAACATGACAAGTTTACCGTAAGATGTAATTTTCTGATCGGGCCCCCGGGCAGAAAGTCACATCTTAGGATGAACTTAAAAATATCATGGACTGTTTTTGTGAACATGGCATGATTTTTGTTTGTTCCAAAAACTAAAAAATTGGCCGCAGAAATTCATGATACTTTTTATGTTTCTAGACAGTGTATCACCAAATGTTTTATTTTCATTTCTATTTGATATTTTTGGACTTAGCAGAATTTCGAAAATTTATTTATTTGGGACTTTGAAAAAATTTCGACCCGTCTATCATGAGATGATATTTTGATGTTTGATCAAGTTTTCGCTGGACTTAGAAAAATTTCGAAAGCCAAATTATTTTGGGACTTAGAAAAAAACCGACCTCTCCATCATGAGATGATATTTTCTAGTTTTATCTTGTTTTCGCTGGACTTAGCAAAATTTCGAATGCCCAATTATTTTGGGACTTAGAAAAAAATACCGACCTGTCAATTATGAGATGATACAATTATTTTTCATCATGTTTTCGTTGGACTTAGCAAAATTTTCACTCCTCCGCAAAATGCCAGTTTTGTAAATGGAAATTTTTATTGTGTTTTTTTTTCACTTTAATTTACTTTTAATGCACTAGTTAAACTAATCACATTAAAATTATTTTACCGCACAAAAAAAATCATAGAAAAGCGCAAAAATGGCCCACGCGCTCGCTCTCTCTCTCTTCTCTCTTCTTTCGTTCACTGCTCGCACGCAACGCGCTAGACATGTCGTGACAGGAATCGGCAATCGGCAGACAGACAGCTTTTGCGTTCGTGGCGGGCTGGTTTGTTTACGTTTCGCGCAGTAGTTTTCCGCGGGTAAATTGTAGTCCGCGAATCGCCGCGGGTTGTGAGTACGTTCTGTGGCCGAGGGAATGTGTGTTCGTTCGTTCCGTGGCGTTCGGGAGCCGCGATATATTGTGGTTAAGTGATTGCTTCTGTTTTGGTGGCTGGGGTGAAGAAAAAGTTCCGCTCAGTGTAGGCGGATGCAAGGAATGTTCAGGCCAAGCAGCTGCACCCAGAAGAGGAATCCTCTTGCCCTTAATGTCACTTGGCCTCCTTCCTCCTTCTCCTCCTGCAGGTGCTGTCTTGACACGGATCAACGCCGGAACGATTTCGGTGGATTTGACAGGACACGGGAGTTCTCGGTGAAGGAAAACACCGCTGGTTAAGTTTGTTTTGGTTTTGGTGTCGCGTGATTGGAATCCTGATTTGTGGGGAACATTGTTTTCGCGAATGCGCGATTGTGTGCGTGTGTGTTTGTTTACGTTTGACGTATTCATGGTGAACGGGTGATTACAACTGGATGAAACTTTCTTGGTGTTTCCGGAGGGGGTGAGCGAGAGAAAAACTGACAAATCCGCGTTGGTGCTGGCTGCGGCCTGCGTTTGTTTATGTGACTGTGCTTTGGGGTTTGTTTACGTTTTTAATTGATTATTGTGAGTGTGTGGCAGGGGCAGGGATGTGACAATGTGACATTGCTTCTATCCTTTAGGGGTGTCCGTGACAGAAGGAAGAACCTTTCTCTGGTTATTTCGGAGGAGGTAATCTATTGAGCGACTCGCGGGCAGTTTCCCGGTGAAGGTGGAGAGTTGAGTCCATTTGAATCGATGGTACATGCTGGTTCTATATACTTAGCAGGAAGAAGTATTTCAACGATTTTTTGACTCAGATAAGTATTATTTGTTTTCCTGTTCCTTTTTTTTATATAATATCATGTTGAATTATTTGATAAAAAATAACCATGGAAATTCTGTTTGAGAATTGATACTTTGTGTTTTGTTTTCTTCAACAGGACCACAACCTGGGCATGTTTTGGGACATTCAGCATCTGGCGTTTTGTTTAATTAGGCAAATTAGCTGCGATGCAACCGTGCTTTGGTTGAATGGATTTGAAGAGGATTAACCAGGTATGTACGAAAAATATTATTTTAAAGTGAACCTATCACTGTTCGAACTTCATTTTGTTACTTTTGCGCATATATATTTTTTCAAACCAAATCAATGTAGTCATAAATTTTATATTAATTGAATTGAAACACCAAGATATATTGATCACAGATGGCTTCGAAAATCTTTTTCTAGAATATTTTGTGCGAATTATTGTTTTAATATTTTTAAAGACGTTCTCGTAAAGAGTTTTTTTAATTTCACGTTGTTGCAGTATTTTATTGGTATAGTAGTTGTCCTAAACTGAGATGAGGAGTACCTTTAGAAACTGTTTTATTCAAAGAAAGATTTGGGTTTTGTGCGAATAATTCAACTGAAGAAAGAACATCACCTTTCTTCAATATTTGATTTGCTTTTATTATTTCAGTGTTTTAAAGAATTTGGGCATGAATCGTTTTTAAGTTTATAAATTGATTTTTTAGAAGTAGATTATGTTAAAGTCAATGTAATTTTTTCCAACAAAAAAGTTGTTAATATTACATTGAAAAACTGATGATCTATGTAACTTGCAATATCAAATAAAGTGAAATTTTATTTAAATATTTAATGAATTTCTTTAAATATTTTTCACATTCTAAAATATTGTTGAAAAAAAAATGGTAATATTCATCAGGAAATGATGACAGATTTTGTGGCAAAATAAATGAATAATTTCACCCCAGAAAATGATGAATTTTAATCAGTTTTTGATGAATATTCATCAGGTTCACATTTTTAAACATTTTTTATGAAGTATTAGTAAAAAAGGTAATATTCAACCTACCAAATTTTCAACATTCCAAAATTCAACTTTTTTTTCTGTGTACATCATTTCAATAACAGATTGATTGAAAGTTATTAACAAAACCTTCAAAAATAGATAAGACTGGTATCCCTTAAAATATACACATTGTTACTGAGTTTTGTGGCATGCATATAAAATGAATATTAATGGCAAAACTCAATACATTAATCGATTTAATTTAAAAATCAATTTTGATAATTAATTCAATTTATACGCAATGTTTTTCACAGTACGCTTTCACTGTGCGCGCACGCTCTCTCTCTTTTCGCTCTTGATGCTTACGCTCGCACACACGGCGAAATGTCAAAACAGGAATCAAAACAAACCGGTGCTGTGCTTTTTCGTTTCGTAAATCGGAAAAAAGTGCATTTTTGGTGCATTATGTGTCGATAGTCGTATGTATTTGTGTTTGTTTATGTGTAGTGAGTGAGGGGAAAGTGGAGGTTGTCGTTTTACTGCGGAAAAGAACGATTTGTAGCGAGAACCTTGTGCGTTTTTGCGTCACCATTTTGGTGCATTAGAAGAAGGAAAACTAAGTAGATTCACCACCGCCAGAGTGGACCACCGATGGAAACTGAGGCTGTTTTTGTGATTGTGTCACGTTCCCCAGAAAACCATTCCCCCGAAAACCATTCCCCAGAAAACCGTTCCCCAGAAAACCATTCCCCAGAATGTACCATTTCCCAGAAAACTATTCCCCAGAATGTACCATTTCCCAGAAAACCATTCCCCAGAAAAGTTTTTTCTCGAAAATCAAAGTAGTTTCAAATTTTAGTTTGTTTGAAATTTCTTAGAAAATATAAAAATTGGACAAGTTTATTTTATCCATGCCAAGAAATTTTCCTTTTTTTGACAACAATTCTTGAGAAAATAACAGAAAATGTTAATTCGGCTTATGACTCGTTCTATTATTCTAAGAAATTTTCCTTCTTTTTCTTTTTATTTCTTGTTTCCGTGAATGCTATTTTTAGTTTTGCAAAGAAGAAAAATGTTTGATAAATTAAAATATGATTATGGGTGTCGTTGGTATAATTCCATTTGACATATTGGACCTTTGGCATATTGCTCATTTTGCATGATGATTTAAATTTTCTAAATTTGATTTAAGGTGACAAAATTTAATTTATTATTTTTGGAAGAAGAAAACTCTCTTGACTTACAAGATAAATTTTTCCTTCTTTTGGTCTCCTGGCACAAGTTGAATTTCACCTTCTTTAAAGAAGGAAAACTGTCTTGACTTGTGATATCTGATAACAGAAGTTGAATTTTCGCTTTAAAGTTTTTTCTTGTATTCTTTCTTGTTTCCATAAGGAAAAACTCTCTGACTAGTGACAACAAGTTTAAAAAGTTGTGTAAGTGGTCAAGTATTTTTCCTTACTTAAAGAATGGAAAATTAAACCCGTGTCAGCAGTTTTAATAACAAGGCTATAATTTTTTCCCTTCCTTAAAGAAGGGAAAACTCTCCTCCTCCTTTTTAAAGGTAAAATTCAACTTGTATCAGTCAGTAAAGTTTTCCTTTCTTTAAAGAAGGGAAAACTTTCTAGCCTTGTAATAACTGCTGACACAAGTAAACGTGGCGGAATTTTGAAAATTTTGGAAATTTTTGAAATTTTTGAAATTTTGGAATTATAGGAAATTTTGGAAATTTTGGAAATTTTGGAAATTTTGGGAATTTGGAAAATTTGGAAAATTTTAAAATTTTGAAAACATTCAGAAATTTTGAAAATTTTGGATTTTTTTTTGAAATTTTTGAAATATTTATAATCACCACGATAAAGATTTCTGGGGAACGGTACATTCTGGGGAATGGTTTTCTGGGGAATAGTACATTCTGGGGAATGGTTTTCTGGGGAACGGTTCATTCTGGGGAATTGATTTCTGGGGAATGGTATTCGGGGGAATGGTTTTCTGGGGAACGTGACACAATCGTTTTTGTTTATGTGTTTTATGTCGGTAATTGCGTGTGTATTAGTTTGTTTATGTGGGGGATGTGGTTTGCAAAAGAATTTGGAGGAGGTTTTTTCGCGATCGACTTTTGCACCTGTCACAGAAGAAGTCAGAAGAAGAATCCTCGTTGTCGATATGGTCACCAGCATTCAGCTCTACGGAAGCTCTACAATCTCCAGATTCTTCCTGTGGCAGACGGTGCTAGTTTTGCCTATTGACAGATGCATCTCACGGAAGAGGAGCTTTGCAGTCGCAAGGTATTATTTATTTATCTCAGCCCCAAAGTTTTGTTCTGCTGCAGCTTGTCCCCACCGTCAAAAGCCCGTATCAATTTTTTTTTCAGCCTCTGAAGGAGGAGGAGGAGGCAAAACGGTGCAATCTAATAAGCAGCTGCGTTTTGTAACTGTCTCCAGCGGGGCGGGTCCTACCTATTTAGCAGCACCATCTTCCACCGGAAGATTTTGGGGCCTCCATCGTTCCGGTAGCCATCATTTGCATTGGACAAATCCGGTAATTTCGACAACGGAATTCTCGTTTTTATTCAGATAAGTATTGTCTGCTTTCATTTTGTAGAAGTTACATTTAATAATTATTGTAAAGGTGGAGTATCTTTACAAAAATGATTTACATTTTCATTTTAGAATTGATATTTTGTGTTCTCTTCTCTTTCACAGGACAGCAATTTCTGGACAACCATCATCATATCATAGTATTCATAATAGGGAATTGATTGGATGGATTTAGAGATCATTTACAAGGTATGTTAAACAATATTGTTATGTGAACATATCACTTTTATCAATTGGATATTCAAAACATGTCAATTCCTGTTTTTTTTAAAGATAATGGGTCTTAATTGAAAACATTCATGGTGTTAATTTTTGTTAACCTTAAAACTACCATTTAGAAAAACTTCACGCAAATTGTAATTCTCGCTTTTTCAATTGTGCTTTGTACATAGGAAACCCATGGCGCATTGGTGGTTTTGAAAAAGTAATCTAGAATTGGCCAAAATAAAAGGAATTTAAAATATGCAATTTAGCATATCAAATAGACGATTACACCAGCTGTATGATTAACGCTTTTTCGTTTTGCAAAAGCATCTTCAATCAAAGTCATCTGGTTTATGGTACCCATGCTTATTAATGTTAGCCCCAAATCGAACAAAACAATCCTTTTCATATAAATTAATTAGACTCTGTACACTTATATATTTTCAAAAAAGAACCGATATACCACTTGTTTTCATAGTTCTATTATGTTGTAAAGGTGGAGTATCTTTACACGTGTGACTATTTCTTTTTGTAAACAGTGCATTATGCTTACTCAGTTCAGATAGCGAAGCACTTATACTTAAAAAATAAGTCCTTTTGTTTTCTGTCGAAAAATACCATTTGAACATAAAATTGTATCATGGGAAGTTGCGAAATATGGATTTGTAAGATTTCTTCACAAATCACAACTTTTCATGATACATTAATGTTTCTGGATGATATTTTTACGAACAGTTTTTTACAGGCAAAAACCTTAACCTGTCATGATTATTTCATGTTCCTGGATGATATTTTTCGGTACCATGACATGATATTTTTAAGTTCAAAATGTCAACTTGGTTTGATATTTTTTTGATGTTTCGTAGAGTAACCCGGGCGGAAAGTGAGTTGGTGGCGATAACTTCGAACTATCTTGGCTTGTTTATTCGCATCTTGCTGTAAACTCCTCTAGTTATGACGACTTTTGAAACCGACTGCGTATCATGGAAAGTATATTCCATGATCATACTGCATTATCTACAGTTGATATTGAGCTGTTAGTGGTAGTTTTTTTAGACTTAGCAAAAATTTCGTGAATTTTATTTTTTCCAAAATTTTACCCGAACATCATGAAATGATTATTTTGACTTTATTTCAAATTTATACTGGACTTAGCAAAATTTGCAGTCACTGACAGAATTTTCAATTTCCGACACTTAGAATAATGTTCATGAGCTGATATTTTAAAGTTTGATTTTATTTATGCTGGACTCTGAATTTTTTGCGTATATTTTTTAATTCTTTATTTTTTACAGAAAAAGCATTTTTTTGGGACATAGAAAATTTTCGGGAGGTTGGAATCATGATAAATTATTTTGATGTTTATTTTTGCTTTGAACCAAAATTTCGGAAAAATCGACGAAATTACAGGAAATTTTTGTCCGATTTTTACAAAAACATCAGTTTGTTCCTAAAATAATGTCCCTAACAAAACGTCTTCATTGAAATTTTGAAATACGAAAGTTGGTTTTTAATAATTATTGATATACCCCCTACAAAAATCGTTCCGGCACTTAGAAAATTTACGGGATCCGTATCACGACAAGATTGTTGGTAGAATTTATTGGATTTTCAGGACTTTGCGAAATTTTTGCTCAGCCAGTTGAATATTTTTCAACATTTTGAAAAATTATTTTGATAAGAAACATTACCAGGCTTTTTGAAATTTTACTGTGGATTTTTGGACTTATGCAATTTTAGGAATATTTTCATAAACTTTTATTTTTAATTTAAAAAAAATGGAATATAGAGACTTTGGATTTTTTGTGAATTATTGTGACATTTTGGCAATTCAACGCTTTCTCCACAATTTTTTAATGAGTTTTAAAGTAAAATAATTTTTCAACTTTGAAAAATCTTGTTTTGATGTAAGTGCGTATATTCCTGCAATATTACTCATATTTGTGAAGAGGAAGAAGGGGGGTCTGAATTGTGGCGGGTGCATTAAAAACCAATAAAATTATTTTTGGGATCAAAATCTACTTTATGAACTTGATATGATTTTTGGAAGATTTCAGTTGTTTGCTACTATAAACTCAACTTGATGTGGCATTGTTGGTCAAATAAACTCAACAAGATTTTTCGCAGATACGCCTCGAACAATTTATGTTCGTGGCCATGTTCGGTTACCCGGGCGGAAATTGAGTTGGTGGCGATAACTTCGAACTATCTTGGCTTGTTTATTCGCATCTTGCTGTAAACTCCTCGAGTTATGACGACTTATGAAACCGACTGCGTATCATGGAAAGTATATTCCATGATCATACTGCATTATCTACAGTTGATATTAAGCTGTTAGTGGTAGTTTTTTGACTTAGCAAAAATTTCGAAAATTTTATTTTTTCCAAAATTTTACCCGAACATCATGAAATGATTATTTTGACTTTATTTCAAATTTATGATGGACTTAGAAAAATTAGCAGTCACTGACATAATTTTCAATTTCCGACACTTAGAATAATGTTCATGAGCTGATATTTTAAAGTTTGATTTTATTTATGCTGGACTTTGAAATTTTTGCGTATATTTTTTAATTCTTTACTTTTTACAGAAAAAGCATTTTTTTGGGACTTAGAAAATTTTCGGGAGTTTGGAAACATGATAAATTATTTTGATGTTTATTTTTGCTTTGAACCAAAATTTCAAAAATCGACGAAATTTCAGGAAATGTTTGTCCGATTTTTACAAAAACATCAGTTTGTTCCTAAAATAATGTCCCTAACAAAACGTCTTCATTGAAATTTTGAAATTCGAAAGTTGGTTTTAATAATTATTGATATACCCCTACAAAAATCGTTCCGGCACTTAGAAAATTTACGGGATCCATATCACGACAAGATTTTTGGTAGAATTTATTTGATTTTTTGGACTTAGCAAAATTATGGCTTTCGGCCAGTAAAATATTTTCAACACTTAGAAATTTTTCGAGATGGGGAAACCAAAAAAAATTTGGGACTTAGAAAATTTTGGGAGTTTGGAAACATGACAAATTATTTTGATGTTTATTTTTGCTTTGAACCAAATTTCGGAAAAATCGTCGAAATTACAGGAAATTTTCGTCCGATTTTTACAAAAACATCAGTTTGTTCCTAAAATAATGTCCCTAACAAAACATCTTCATTGAAATTTTGAAATTCTAGAGTCGGTTTTTAATAATTATTGATATACCCCCTACAAAAATCGTTCCGGCACTTAGAAAATTTACGGGATCCGTATCACGACAAGATTTTTGGTAGAATTTATTAGATTTTCAGGACTTTGCGAAATTTTTGCTCTCAGCCAGTTGAATATTTTTCAACATTTTGAAAAATTATTTTGATAAGAAACATTACCAGGCTTTTGAAATTTTTGTGGATTTTGACTTATGCAATTTTAGGAATATTTTCATAAACATTTATTTTTAATTAAAAAAATGGAAATAGAGACTTGGGATTTTTCGTGATTTGGAAAATTATTGTGACATTTTGGCAATTCAACGCTTTCTCCACAATTTTTAATGAGTTTTTAAAGTAAAATAATTTTTCAACTTTGAAAAATCTTGTTTTGATGTAAGTGCGTATATTCCTGCAATATTACTCATATTTGTGAAGAGGAAGAAGGGGGGGGTCTGAATTGTGGCGGGGTGCATTAAAAACCAATAAAATTATTTTTGGGATCAAAATCTACTTTATGAACATGATATGATTTTTGGAAGATTTCAGTTGTTTGCTACTACAAACTCAACTTGATGTGGCATTATTGGTCAAATAAACTCAACAAGATTTTTCGCAGATACGCCTCGAACAATTTATGTTCGTGGCCATGTTCGGTTATCTCTTAACCATACCCTGGGGTGAACTTGACTTGTTCGTGTTTTTACGAACATGGGTAGATTTTTCCAAGATGCAACTTTCTGCCCCCCGATCAGAAAATTACATCTTACGGTAAACTTGTCATGTTGCCAAAAACATGAAGATGACATGTTTCCAGAACGCTTGACTTAAGAGATGTAGAAACATAAAATGTAACATGAGTTACTCTACGGAACATCAAAAAATATCAAAACAAGTTGACATTTTGAACTTCAAAATATCATGTCATGGTACCGAAAATATCATCCAAGAACATGAAATAATCATGGCCAATTCTGCTTTTTCCTGGAAAAATTGGTGCAAAAATATCATCCAGAAACATAAAAATCAAGACAGGTTCAGGTTTTGCCTGAAAAAAAAATGTTCGTAAAAATATCATCCAGAAACATTAATGTATCATGAAAAATTGTGATTTGTGAAGAAATCTTACAAATCCATAATTCGCAACTTCCCATGATACATTTTTATTTTCAGATGGTATTTTTCGTCAGAAAGTTAAAAGGGCTTATTTTTTAAGTAAAAGTGTATCGCGCTATCTGAACTGAGTACATCTTTACCAACAATCATGATTTTCTGAGTTCAATATCCCACTTTTCATACGATTAACCATTTTTATGGTTGTAGTACCTTAACTCAAAAAATCGTATGAAAAGTGGGATATTGAACTCAGAAAATCATGATTTTTGGTAAGGGTGTAAGCCCAATGCACTGTTTACAAAAAAATAGTCAGAAGAAGTTTTTTTTTATGTCAAAAACTGTCATCTGAAAACATAAAAGAACTATGAAAACAAGTGATATATTGGTGTTTTTTTCTGAAAATATATAAATGTATTAGAGTCTAACATATTTACTTAAAATTGATTGTTTTGTTTGATTCGGGGTTAACATCATACAGCTGATGTTATCGTCGTTAGATTCGAAGATGGTGAATTTTCGAACAAGTCGGTAAAGTAGACCCAGTTGGTGGAACAATGTCTGCACGGTTATTCAGTTTAGGTGGTGCAGAAAATAAAGTTGTGATTTTATTGATCTTTTTCTTACAAAATGTTTGTATTTCTAGCGCAGTTTTCCTGCTCTCTTAAATTGATATTTACTCTACATCTAGATGGACAGCTGTCCATAAATCTCCGTTTATAATCAATTATATACATAAGTTCGACACAATCATCATTGTGCACTTTATACGCCTAATTTCAGTTTTACGCAAATTAAACGTGTACACTGAAAATTAAATGTATCCTACTCAAAACAACTTATTTTTGTTCGCCGCAACCGCAACCATGGTCGTTTAGTTCCAAATGTAAATAACACTGACCTACAAAAATGACTGCGTAGGCTCAACTCGAGGAGAAGCATGAAATTTGAAGTCCCCAGAAACACGTGTACTTTGGTGTTTAAAAAAATGGGAAAACCGAATAGTTTTTCTTCAAAGTTTGTATGGAGAATCAGGGCGGTTCGTCGCTCTTGCATACTGCTAAAATTGCATGCTACTTGCAACTTACATAGAAACTTTGGAGAAAAACCATTCGGCCCAGTCTAAATATTTTTGAAAAATTCAAAATGCACGTGTTTCTGGGGACACCAAAATTCATGCTTCCCCTCGAGTTGAGTCTGCACATAAATTTTGTCGGTCGGTGTAATGAAACGATCATAAGGCTGATACAAATTTTATTTAAAGTTTTGTCACCTTCCCTTTATTCCCCTTTCACTTTATTTGATATTGCAAGTTACATAGATCGTCAGTTTTTCAATGTAATATAAACAACTTTTTGTTGGAAAAAGTTACATTAACTTTAACATAATCTACTTCTAAAAAAATCTATTTATAAACTTAAAAACGATTCATGACCAAATTCTTTAAAACACTGAAATAATAAAAGCAAATCAAATATTGAAGAAAGGTGATGTTATTTCTTCAGTTGAATTATTCGCTCAAAACCAAAATCTTTCTTTGAATTAAACAGTTTCTAAAGGTACTCCTCATCTCAGTTTAGGACAACTACTATACCAATATAATACTGCAACAACGTGAAATTTGAAAAAATCTCTTTACGAGAACGTCTTTAAAAATATTAAAACAATAATTCGCACAAAATATTCTAGTGACTTCTCAGAAAAAGATTTTCGAAGCCATCTGTGATCAATATATCTTGGTATTTCAATTCAATTCATATAAAATTTATGACTACATTGATTTTATTTGAAAGAAAAAAAAATATTCGCAAAGGTAACAAAATGAAGTTCGAACAGTGATAGGTTCACTTTAAAATAATATTTTTCATACATACCTGGTTAATCATCTTCAAATCCATCCAACCAAAGCACGATTGCATCGCAGCTAATTTGTCTAATTAAACAAAATGCCAGATGCTGAATGTCCCGAAACATGCCCAGGTTGTGGTCCTGTTAAAGAAAACAAAACACAAAGTATCAATTCTCAAACAGAACTTCCAGGGTTTTTTTTTATCAAATAATCCAACATGATATTATAAAAAAGAAAAGGAAAGCAAATAATACTTATCTGAGTCAAAAATCGTTGTAATACTTCTTCCTACTAAGTATTTAGAACCAGCATGTACCATCGATTCAGATGGACTCCACTCTCCACCTTCACCGGGAAACTGCTCGCGAGTCGCTTAATAGATTACCTCCTCCGAAATAACCAGAGAAAGGTTCTTCCTTCTGTCACGGACACCCCTAAAGGACAGAAGCAATGTCACATTGTCACGTCCCTGCCCCTGCCACACACTCACAATAATCAATTAAAAACGTAAACAAACCCCAAAGCACAGTCACATAAACAAACGCAGGCCGCAACCAGCACCAACGCGGATTTGTCAGTTTTCTCTCGCTCACCCTCCGGAAACACCAAGAAAGTTTCATCCAGTTGTAATCACCCGTTCACCATGAATACGTCAAACGTAAACAAACACACACGCACACAATCGCGCATTCGCGAAAACAATGTTCCCCCACAAATCAGGATTCCAATCACGCGACACCAAAACCAAAACAAACTTAACCAGCTGTGTTTTCCTTCACCGAGAACTCCCGTGTCCTGTCAAATCCACCGAAATCGTTCCGGCGTTGATCCGTGTCAAGACAGCACCTGCAGGAGGAGAAGGAGGAAGGAGGCCAAGTGACATTAAGGGCAAGAGGATTCCTCTTCTGGGGCAGCTGCTTGGCCTGAACATTCCTTGCATCCGCCTACACTGAGCGGAACTTTTTCTTCACCCCAGCCACCAAAACAGAAGCAATCACTTAACCACAATATATCGCGGCTCCCGAACGCCACGGACCGAACGAACACACACTCCCTCGGCCACAGAACGTACTCACAACCCGCGGCGATTCGCGGACTACAATTTATCCGCGGGAAACTACTGCGCGAAACGTAAACAAACCAGCCCGCCACGAACGCAAAAGCTGTCTGTCTGCCGATTGCCGATTCCTGTCACGACATGTCTCGCGCGTTGCGTGCGAGCAGTGAACGAAAGAAGAGAGAAGAGAGAGAGCGAGCGCGTGGGCTCATTTTTGCACTTTTCGATGAAATTTTATGTGCGGTAAAATACTGTTTAATGTGATTAGTTTAACTAGTGTATTTAAAGTAAATTAAAGTTCATAAAACTCAATAAAATTTCCATTAACAAAAATGGCATTTTGTGGAGGAGTGAAAATTTTGCTAAGTCCAACGAAAACATGATGAAAAATAATTGTATCATCTCATAATTGACAGGTCGGTTTTTTTTTCTAAGTCCCAAAATAATTGGGCATTTGAAATTCTGCTAAGTCCAGCGAAAACAAGATAAAACTAGAAAATATCATCTCTTGATGGAGAGGTCGAATTTTTTCTAAGTCCCAAAATAATTTGGCTTTCGAAATTTTTCTAAGTCCAGCGAAAACTTGATCAAACATCAAAATATCATCTTATGATAGACGGGTCGAAATTTTTTCAAAGTCCCAAATAAATTAATTTTCGAAATTCTGCTAAGTCCAAAAATATCAAATAGAAATGAAAATAAAACATTTGATGATCCACTGTCTAGGAACATAAAAAGTATCATGAATTTCGGCGGCCATTTTTCTAGTTTTTGGAACAAACAAAAATCATGCCATGTTCACAAAAACAACTCAAGTTATTTTTTTGTTAGTCTCATGATGCCAACACATGAAGATGACATGTTCCCGGGCGGAAAGTGACCCGGGCAGAAAGTCGCATCATGGGACGAACAAAAAAATAACTTGAGTTGTTTTTGATATCATGGCATGTTTGATATTTGTTCCAAAAACTCTTAAAATGCGCGCCGAAATCTATGTTCCTTTCTATGTTTGTAGACTTTTTATCATCAGTTGATAAATTTTAATTTTCTCATGATATTACCGGACTTACAAAAAAATCGAAGGCCAACCCGGGCAGAAAGTCACATCTTAGGATGAACTTAAAAATATCATGGACTGTTTTTGTGAACATGGCATGATTTTTGTTTGTTCCAAAAACTAAAAAATTGGCCCCAGAAATTCATGATACTTTTTATGTTTCTAGACAGTGTATCACCAAATGTTTTATTTTCATTTCTATTTGATATTTTTGGACTTAGCAGAATTTCGAAAATTTATTTATTTGGGGCTTTGAAAAAATTCGACCCGTCTATCATGAGATGATATTTTGATGTTTGATCAAGTTTTCGCTGGACTTAGAAAAATTTCGAAAGCCAAATTATTTTGGGACTTAGAAAAAAATCGACCTCTCCATCATGAGATGATATTTTCTAGTTTTATCTTGTTTTCGCTGGACTTAGCAAAATTTCGAATGTCCAATTATTTTGGGACTTAGAAAAAAATCGACCTGTCAATCATGAGATGAAACAATTATTTTCCATCATGTTTTCGTTGGACTTAGCAAAATTTTCACTCCTCCGCAAAATGCCACTTTTGTTAATGGAAATTTTTAGCGAGTTTTTTTTCACTTTAATTTACTTTAAATACACTAGTTAAACTAATCACATTAAAAAGTATTTTAACGCACATAAAATTTCATCGCAAAGCGCAAAAATTAGCCCACGCGCTCGCTCTCTCTCTTCTCTCTTCTTTCGTTCACTGCTCGCACGCAACGCGCGAGACATGTCGTGACAGGAATCGGCAATCGGCAGACAGACAGCTTTTGCGTTCGTGGCGGGCTGGTTTGTTTACGTTTTCGCGCAGTAGTTTTCCGCGGATAAATTGTAGTCCGCGAATCGCCGCGGGTTGTGAGTACGTTCTGTGGCCGAGGGAGTGTGTGTTCGTTCGGTCCGTGGCGTTTGGGAGCCGCAATATGTTGTGGTTAAGTGACGTTTGACGTATTCTTGGTGAACGGGTGATTACAACTGAATGAAACTTTCTTGGTGTTTCCGGAGGGGGTGAGCGAGAGAAAAACTGACAAATCCGCGTTGGTGCTGGCTGCGGCCTGCGATTGTTCATGTGACTGTGTTTTGGGGTTTGTTTACGTTTTTAATTGATTGTTGTGAGTGTGTGGCAGGGACAGAGACGTGACAATGTGACATTGCTTCTATCCTTTAGGGGTGTCCGTGACAGAAGGAAGAACCTTTCTCTGGTTATTTCGGAGGAGATAATCTATTGGGCGACTCGCGAGCAGTTTCCCGGTGAAGGTGGAGAGTGGAGCCCATCTGAATCGATGGTACATGCTGGTTCTAAATACTTAGTAGGAAGAAGTATTTCAACGATTGTTTGACTCAGATAAGTATTATTTGCTTTCCTTTTCTATTTTTTTATAATATCATGTCAAATTATTTGATAAAAAAAACTCTGGACATTCTGTTTGAGAATTGATACTTTGTGTTTTGTTTTCTTTAACAGGACCACAACCTGGGCATGTTTCGGGACATTCAGCATCTGGCATTTTGTTTAATTAGACAAATTAGCTGCGATGCAATCGTGCTTTGGTTGGATGGATTTGAAGAGGATTAACCAGGTATGTACGAAAAATATTATTTTAAAGTGAACCTATCACTGTTCGAACTTCATTTTGTTACTCTTGCGAATATACATTTTTTTCAAACTAAATCAATGTAGTCATAAATTTTATATTAATTGAACTTAAACACCAAGATGTATTGATCACAGATGGCTTCGAAAATCTTTTTCTGTGAAGTCACTAGAATATTTTGTGCGAATTATTGTTTTAATATTTTTTAAAGACGTTCTCGTAAAGAGATTTTTTTTAATATCACGTTGTTGCAGTATTATATTGGTATAGTAGTTGTCCTAAACTGAGATGAGGAGTACCTTAAGAAACTGTTTAATTCAAAGAAAGATTTTGGTTTTGAGCGAATAAATCAACTGAAGCAAGAACATCACCTTTCTTCAATATTTGATTTGCTTTTATTATTTCAGTGTTTTAAAGAATTTGGGCATGAATCGTTTTTAAGTTTATAAATAGATTTTTTTAGAAGTAGATTATGTTAAAGTCAATGTAACTTTTTACAACAAAAAGTTGTTTATATTACATTGAAAAACTGATGATCTACATAACTTGCAATATCAAATACAGTAGTTGTTCGGTAACTGGGCTGAAAACGTAGTCCAGTCACCGAATGTTGCTCGTTAACTGGGCTGAACAAAAAATTACGAGGGGACCACCGATGCATAATATTTTCCAGATGAAATTTAAAAATAAAAGTTATTCAAATTTATTTACAATGCTTACTTTTCATGTTTCTTTAATTGTAACTTGAAATTAAACAAAAGTTTGAAAAAAGTTTTATTATTTATTGAATATGATTTTTGCATCCATTAACCCTTCGGTCATTTTGGTTCGTTTTGATTATTTCTAGATTAAATTTTCAAAACAACCTATCCCTCATGGGTTTCCTATGCAGATAGGGCCTTTTGAAAATTTAATCGAGATTTGACGTTTGTCTGCTTATTAACTGGGCTACAGCCCAGTTATCGAACGGCCAGTTAAAAAGCAGCCCAGTTAAATAACGCCCAGTTACCGAACAACTACTATTAAGTGTAATTTTATTTAAATATTTAATGAACCTCTTTAAATATTTTTTACATTTAAAAATATTGTTGACTTTCAGTACACAGAAAATGATTAACCATTTTTATGGTTGTAGTACCTGAACTCAAAAATCGTATGAAAAGTGGGATATTGAACTCAGAAAATCATGATTTTGGTAAGGGTGTAAGCCCAATGCACTGTTTACAAAAATAGTCTGAAGAAGTTTTTTCATGTCAAAACTGTCATCTGAAAACATAAAAGAACTATGAAAACAAGTGATATATTGGTGTTTTTTCTGAAAATATATAAATGTACTAGAGTCTAACTTATTTACATAAAATTATACTTATTGAACTCAGAAAATCATGTTTTTAGTAAGGGTGTACTCAGTTCAGATAGCGCGATGCACTTTTACTTAAAAATAAGCCCTTTTAAGTTTTCTGTCGAAAAATACCATCTGAAAATAAAAATGTATCATGGGAAGTTGCGAATTATGGATTTGTAAGATTTCTTCACAAATCACAACTTTTCATGATACATTAATGTTTCTGGATGATATTTTTACGAACAGTTTTTTTCAGGCAAAAACTTGAACCTGTCTTGATTTTTTATGTTTCTGGATGATATTTTTCGCACCAATTTTTTCAGGAAAAAGCAGAATTGGCCATGATTATTTCATGTTCCTGGATGATATTTTTCGGTACCATGACATGATATTTTGAAGTTCAAAATGTCAACTTGGTTTGATATTTTTTTGATATTCCGTAGAGTAACTCATGTTACATTTTATGTTTCTACATCTCTTAAGTCAAGCGTTCTGGAAACATGTCATCTTCATGTTTTTGGCAACATGACAAGTTTACCGTAAGATGTAATTTTCTGATCGGGAAATTATTTTGGGACTTAGAAAAAAAAATTGACCTCTTTATCATGAGATGATATAATTTTGTTTTATCATGTTTTCACTGGACTTAGCAAAATTTCGAAAGCCAAATTATTTTGGGACTTAGAAAAAATTTCGAAATCTTTATCATGAGATGATATTATTTTGTTTTATCTTGTTTTTGCTGGACTTAGAAGAATTTCGAAAGCCAAATTATTTTGGGACTTAGAAAAAATTTCGACCTCTTTATCATGAGATGATTTTTTCTAGTTTATCTTGTTTTTGTTGGACTTAGCAAAATTTTCACTCCTCGACAAAATTTCATTTTTCCTACACTTAGAATATTTTTGAAAACCCGGGATTATGAGATGATTTACAAGGTTAAATTTTTTTCAAGCGGGACTTAGCTAAAATGGCAGTTTTGTTAATGGACATTTTTATTGACTTTTTTTCCACTTTAATTTACACTAGTTAAACTAATCACATTAAAAAGTATTTTACCGCATATAAAATTTCATCGCAAAGCGCAAAATGAGCCCACGCGCTCGCTCACTCTCTCTTTCTCTCTTCTTTCGTTCACTGCTCGCGCGAGACATGCCGTAACAGGAATCGGCAATCGGCAGACAGACAGCTTTTGCGTTCGTGGCGGGCTGGTTTGTTTACGTTTTCGCGCAGTAGTTTTCCACGGATAAATTGTAGTCCGCGAATCGCCGCGGGTTGTGAGTACGTTCTGTGGCCGAGGGAGTGTGTGTTCGTTCGGTCCGTGGCGTTCGGGAGCCGCGATATGTTGTGGTTAAGAGATTGTATGTGTTTTTGTGGCTGGGGGGCGAAGAAAAAGTTTCGCTCCGTGTTGACGGGTGCAAGGAAAGTTTCAGCCAAGCCGCTGCCCCAGAAAAGTAATCCTCTTACCCAAGATGCTGCTGTGGTTTAACGAGGAAAGGATTTTGGCGGATTCACCAGGACAAGGACAAGGGTTTGTTTACGTTTTTGGTGCAGTAGTTTTCCACTGATTAACAACAGCCCGCAAATCGCCGCGGGTTGTAAGTGCGTATTTTGGCCGTGGGAATGTGCGTTCGTTGGTGTCGTTTTATGTGAGAGTTGCGAAATGTTGTTATTTATGTGAAAGTTGATGTTTTTGTGGCTCGTTGAGAAGAAAAAGTTACGTTAGCGGGTGCATTACAAAGCCCCAGTTCGCAGAATCGAAATCCTCCTGCCTGCATGTCGCTGGTCATCATTCCTCCTCCTCCTCCAGCAGGTGCTATCAAGACGCGGATCAACGTCGGAATGATTTTGGCGAATTTGACAGTTCTCGGTGGAGGAAAACAGCAGTTTCGATTTGTTTTGGTTTTTTGTCGTCGCGTCATCAGAATCGCGATTTGTGGAGGAACCGTATTTGGTCCGTGTGTTTTCGCGAGTGCGCGTGTGATTGTTTACGTTTCTGAACCTACCTCTTGTGATTCCGGAGGAGATGATTAAATTGTGTGGCTCGCAAGCAGTTTCACGGAGGAAGATGAGTCCACCTGAAGTGGCTACAGATGTTGGTTCTACTAGTCAACCGACAAATATTTTTCGACGATTTTTAAAACTCAGATAAGTATTGCTTGTTTTCTTTTTCTTTGTTTACTATTGAATTTTTAATTATTCCATAAATTTTGTTTGAGAATTTATGCTTTGTGTTTTATTTTCTCTTACAGATCTACCAACGGGCATTTTCTGGACATTCGGCTTCTAGAATTTTGTTTACTTTGCAAAAATGGATTGTGCTGCAATCATATGCTCTCTGGATGCATTTTAAGAGGATTAACAAGGTAAGTACGAGAATATTTCAAAGTGAACCTATCACTTCAGTTTAGAAATTCTTTCAAACATTTCAATGTTTGTTTAGAAAAGTTCAGTTTTTCATACCGTTATTTATGCTGATTTTGAATACACATTATTGACTTTTGACAGATTGATATAAAATTCTGAAAATAAATTATTTATTGATAAGGATTGCATATATTTTTTAGATTCTTTCCTTTAAAGACCATGTAAGACCGAGCCACGTTGCCCAGTTGTAACGCTTCCACCTTGACAATATTTACAAATTTCTACACTTTCAAATAGGTTTGCTAGAATTTCAGGAAAATTTTCAGCGGCCAATGCACAGTGGTCCAGATCGCAAAATTAAGTGGAAAATGGATTTTTCGAAAAATGGTTAAGTTTTGGAGCTTTAGTGTCTTCAGAAGAGTTGTTGCAAATAGAAAGGGGCAACTTTTGGTTTGGTTGAAAATTAGGGTGGTTCACGATTAGGGTGATTTTGGAAATCTAACTTTACAGGAATATTTTTGGGATTTTTTTTGTCTTCTAGAAAGTTGTTGGGCTTGCCATTTCAAGCAACTTTGTCGAAGAAACCAAAATTTTATCTCGTAATCTACGCCTTCTATGACCAAATTTTTAGAAAGCATCTGAGCAAACCTTCAAAAATCAGTTTTTTGAACGTGGCAACTCAGGGTCAAGTTTTAGAGAAAAGTGATGTTCTGAGCACTTTTAGAGCTCTAAAAAACGAACATTTTTATATGTTGACATGCCAATTTGGACTTAAGGGTCAAAAGTTACAGCCATTTTAAGGTAAAAAAGATGCAAATTTAAAACTTAAATATCTCGAAATGGCGCAAGCCAAATTTTAAGCACTAGGTTGCATTTGAAAGAGGAGATCTAGCACTACAAACGCTGAAAAAATCTCAGAGGTGTTTTTCTTTAAAATCGAGATATCTTCATTTGAAAAAATCTAATTTTCAAGGGAAAATCATATGGGACCACCCTAACGAAATTCGAAAAATGTCCAAATATATGTTTTTCCATGTATTTTTGCCCGCTGAATCCGAATCTGCCCTCAGAATTGAGCAAAGTATCGAAAAATCGAGTTTTGGTCATAATTTGGTCATAAATGATAATATTACATGGAAACCAAAAATGACCAAAACTCGATTTTTCGATACTTTGGCTCAAGAAGGCGTAGATTACGAGATAAAATTTTGGTTTCTTCGACAAAGTTGCTTGAAATGGCAAGCCTAACAACTTTCTAGAAGACAAAAAAATTCCCAAAAATATTCCTGTAAAGTTAGATTTCCAAAATCACCCTAATCGTGAACCACCCTAATTTTCAACCAAACCAAAAGTTGCCCCTTTCTATTTGCAACAACTCTTCTGAAGACACTAAAGCTCCAAAACTTAACCATTTTTCGAAAAATCCATTTTCCACTTAATTTTGCGATCTGGACCACTGTGCAATGCAAATAAATTAGTGCATTATTGATTTGTTTAGTTCAATTGTACAGATTTTCGAAGCTTTTTCTTTGACTTGGCTTTACAAAAAGTTTGATTTGTTTTAATATTGTTAGTTGTATGCAATTTTGGATGTAATTTTTTGTTGCCCCCTGATTTTTCGGGCAAACTTCGAAGGAGGAGTGACAAAAACTTGAAATAAAATTTTTACCAGCCTTACTTATTCACACTAAACTTTGAATTAATTCGAATTATACGGCAAATGATACAGTCATCCCACATATTCGGAACACCCACAAATTCGGAACACTTTTGTGATAATTTGTCAAAAGCATGCCAAATGCATCTTTTCTGTGTACCTTCCACATAATTCGACATGAACACGATCACGAATACAGCACAAAAAGAACGCCACAAAAATCCATCCTCCCGGCGCTGCTGCTCACACGATAATCTCCGAATATGAGGGATGACTGTATACAAATATTCTCAAAAATTTAGATTGTCATTATGTTTAGTCTACCAGCAGATTGTTTGCTATAGTTTTTAATTTTAGGTTTATTTAATAAAAATAAATTTTACTTGATTATCACATTATATCATTAAATTAATTTGTTTTATTAAAATACAATTGAAAAACAGTCTATATAAAACTTATATTTTCTTACTGTGTATAACGCTTTCTAAAGCAACCAAATTATTACAGAAAAAAATATCTGGAAACATCACAACTTGTTATAATACTTTTATGTTTTTGAATGATATTTTTCGCCCCACATTTTTAAAAGGAAAAAAATGAACTGGTCGGGATAATTTTATGTTTATGGATGATATTTTTCCGCACCATAGCATGATAATTTGAAGTTTCCAACACGAACTTAAGTTGATAATTTTTTGATATGCGTAGAGTAAATTATGTTCGCGTTTATGTTTGATTAACTCTTAACTGGAAGTTAACAGGTACTTGACATGTTTGTGTTTTTGCGAACATGACAAGTTTTCAGGAAGATGTAACTTTCTGCCCGGGCCGGGTAACCGAACATGGCCACGAACATAAATTGTTCGAGGCGTATCTGCGAAAAATCTTGTTGAGTTTATTTGACCAACAATGCCACATCAAGTTGAGTTTATAGTAGCAAACAACTGAAATCTTCCAAAAATCATATCAAGTTCATAAAGTAGATTTTGATCCCAAAAATAATTTTATTGGTTTTTAATGCACCCCGCCACAATTCAGACCCCCCTTCTTCCTCTTCACAAATATGAGTAATATTGCAGGAATATACGCACTTACATCAAAACAAGATTTTTCAAAGTTGAAAAATTATTTTACTTTAAAAACTCATTAAAAATTGTGGAGAAAGCGTTGAATTGCCAAAATGTCACAATAATTTTCCAAATCACGAAAAATCCAAAGTCTCTATATTCCATTTTTTTAAATTAAAAATAAAAGTTTATGAAAATATTCCTAAAATTGCATAAGTCCAAAAATCCACAGTAAAATTTCAAAAAGCCTGGTAATGTTTCTTATCAAAATAATTTTTCAAAATGTTGAAAAATTTTCAACTGGATGAGAGCAAAAATTTCGCAAAGTCCTGAAAATCTAATAAATTCTACCAAAAATCTTGTCGTGATACGGATCCCGTAAATTTTCTAAGTGCCGGAACGATTTTTGTAGGGGGTATATCAATAATTATTAAAAACCGACTTTCGAATTTCAAAATTTCAATGAAGACGTTTTGTTAGGGACATTATTTTAGGAACAAACTGATGTTTTTTTCAAAAATCGGACGAAAATTTCCTGTAATTTCGACGAATTTTCCGAAATTTTGGTTCAAAGCAAAAATAAACATCAAAATATTTTATCATGTTTTCAAATTCCCAAAAATTTTCTAAGTCCCAATTTTTTTTCGGTTTCCTCATCTCTAAAAATTTCTAAGTGTTGAAAATATTTTACTAGCCGAAAGCCGAAATTTTGCTAAGTCCAAAAAATCAAATAAATTCTACCAAAAATCTTGTCGTGATACGGATCCCGTAAATTTTCTAAGTGCCGGAACGATTTTTGTAGGGGGTATATCAATAATTATTATAAACCAACTTTCGAATTTCAAAATTTCAATGAAAACGTTTTGTTAGGGACATTATTTTAGGAACAAACTGATGTTTTTGTAAAAATCGGACGAAAATTTCCTGTAATTTCGACGATTTTTCCGAAATTTTGGTTCAAAGCAAAAATAAACATCAACATAATTTATCATGTTTCTAAACTCCCAAAAATTTTCTATGTCCCAATTTTTTTTTAGTTTCCTGTTCTCGAAAAATTTTAAGTGTTGAAAATATTTTACTGGTCGAAAGCCAAAATTTTGCTAAGTCCAAAAAATCAAATAAATTCTACCAAAAATCTTGTCGTGATACGGATCCCGTATATTTTCTAAGTGCCGGAACGATTTTTCTAGGGGGTATATCAATAATTATTAAAAACCGACTTTCGAATTTCAAAATTTCAATGAAGACGTTTTTAAGGGACATTATTTTAGGAACAAACTGATGTTTTTGTAAAAATCGGACAAAATTTCCTGTAATTTCGTCGATTTTTCCGAAATTTTGGTTCAAAGCAAAAATAAACATCAAAATAATTTATCATGTTTCCAAACTCCCAAAAGTTTTCTAAGTCCCAAAAAATGCTTTTTCTGTAAAAATAAAGAATTGAAAAATATACGCAAAAATGTCAAAGTCCAGCATAAATAAAATCAAACTTTAAAATATCAGCTCATGAACATTATTCTAAGTGTCGGAAATTGAAAATTATGTCAGTGACTGCTAAAAAAATTTTTTTTAAATTAAATGTGTCTTTATTGAACATTCTTATAATTATTACATTTCTTTTACATGCTAAGTGGTATGGCCTAATGCTCTTCATCTTTGTTGTATTTTTCGTTTCATTATTAACTGATCACATTTATTTTATTTACTTTAAATTGTTTTACATTATTGTATTGAATCGAATACATTTGGGTAAAAAAGAAAAAAAAACACTTTTACAACTAATCCTAAATTAAAACTAAAAAATAAATTCATTGAAATATTCAAAATCACTAGAACAAGTAAACTACGAACTGTATTTTAAGATGAATGCTCCAAGCGTTCTTACTTGTTCCTGGCGAGTTTTGCACCCACGCAGAGTTGTTGTCATCTCGATGAAAATGTTCAGAAGTTCTTGCGGTGAAAACAGGTCACTACTGCCTTCACCCGTTGATGCTTCAGTGACTGCTAATTTTTCTAAGTCCAGCATAAATTTGAAATAAAGTCAAAATAATCATTTCATGATGTTCGGGTAAAATTTTGGAAAAATAAAATTTTCGAAATTTTTGCTAAGTCCAAAAAACTACCACTAACACCTCAATATCAACTGTAGATAATGCAGTATGATCATGGAATATACTTTCCATGATACGCAGTCGGTTTCAAAAGTCGTCATAACTCGAGGAGTTTACAGCAAGATGCGAATAAACAAGCCAAGATAGTTCGAAGTTATATCCACCAACTCACTTTCCGCCCGGGATTCTTCACCACGTCGAATGCATTTGGCATTGATGAACGGCACAGGCCGTGTGATTTTTTTTTTTTTTACCCAAATGTATTCGATTTAATACAATAATGTAAAACAATTTAAAGTAAATAAAATAAATGTGATCAGTTAATAATGAAACGAAAAATACAACAAAGATGAAGAGCATTAGGCCTTACCACTTAGCATGTAAAAGAAATGTAATAATTATAAGAATGTTCAATAAAGACACATTTAATTTCAAAAAAAAAAAAATTTAGCAGTCACTGACATAATTTTCAATTTCCGACACTTAGAATAATGTTCATGAGCTGATATTTTAAAGTTTGATTTTATTTATGCTGGACTTTGACATTTTTGCGTAAATTTTTCAATTCTTTATTTTTACAGAAAAAGCATTTTTTGGAACTTAGAAAACTTTTGGGAGTTTGGAAACATGATAAATTATTTTGATGTTTATTTTTGCTTTGAACCAAAATTTCGGAAAAATCGACGAAATTACAGGAAATTTCTGTCCGATTTTACAAAAACATCAGTTTGTTCCTAAAATAATGTCCCTTAAAAACGTCTTCATTGAAATTTTGAAATTCGAAAGTCGGTTTTTAATAATTATTGATATACCCCCTAGAAAAATCGTTCCGGCACTTAGAAAATTTACGGGATCCGTATCACGACAAGATTTTTGGTAGAATTTATTAGATTTTCAGGACTTTGCGAAATTTTTGCTCTCATCCAGTTGAAAGTTTTTCAACATTTTGAAAAATTATTTTGATAAGAAACATTACCAGGCTTTTTGAAATTTTACTGTGGATTTTTGGACTTATGCAATTTTAGGAATATTTTCATAAACTTTTATTTTTAATTTAAAAAAAATGGAATATAGAGACTTTGGATTTTTCGTGATTTGGAAAATTATTGTGACATTTTGGCAATTCAACGCTTTCTCCACAATTTTTTAATGAGTTTTTAAAGTAAAATAATTTTTCAACTTTGAAAAATCTTGTTTTGATGTAAGTGCGTATATTCCTGCAATATTACTCATATTTGTGAAGAGGAAGAAGGGGGGTCTGAATTGTGGCGGGGTGCATTAAAAACCAATAAAATTATTTTTGGGATCAAAATCTACTTTATGAACTTGATATGATTTTTGGAAGATTTCAGTTGTTTGCTACTATAAACTCAACTTGATGTGGCATTGTTGGTCAAATAAACTCAACAAGATTTTTCGCAGATACGCCTCGAACAATTTATGTTCGTGGCCATGTTCGGTTATCTCTTAACCATACCCTGGGGTGAACTTGACTTGTTCGTGTTTTTACGAACATGGGTAGATTTTTCCAAGATGCAACTTTCTGCCCGGGGAAGTTCTTGAAGCTTCTGAAAAATAACAAGATTGAAAAATAAGTGTTATTAAAATGAAACTGGATTGAAATTCACCAAAATTCAATGATCTTTCGATTGACTCGTATTTTAAAGTATTTGGTTATCCCGACTTGGAGAAATTTCAACGATTTCAAAAAAAAAAAAATCTGGGTGGGTATATAAAAAAAATTAAATCAGCTTTAACATTTTTTGTTTCAAGTCATTATAGAGCAACATTAATTATCTCGTCAAAATTTAAAAAAAATATTCAGTCTGCGATCAGCAGAGAAGCGAGTCAGACGTGCGTCCCTCACAAACCAAAAAGTGCTTAAAAGTGCAAAAATGCCTCATGGCAAGACAAAGAGGCGGTCCTCGCCAGCAGGATCGGCAGATTTGAAGAAGCTGAAGAATGCCGAAGCGCTACCTGCAAAGCCAGGCAGTTTGAGCAAGGACGCTCAAAAATTGTCTGGAAACCAGTTCGCTACCCTCCCCGTGGACGTGAGCGATAAGGAAGAATTTGAACGACGGGAAAAGTTGCCACCCATTTTTGTGAAAACATCGTCATCGGATTCGGTGCGAAAGTGGCTGACCGGGTTTATCAAATCTGGTGCTTTACGAGCTTCCATTCGCTTGTGTGCTGATGGACTCAAAATTCTGCTACCTACCAGAAAGGATTACAACTACGTTCGAGATTTCCTGAACAACAAAAGATTGAATACTACAGCCATGACGATCCAGGTAAACGCCCCATGAAACAGGTCCTCCGTGGCCTGTACGACATGGATGTGAGTGTGCTGAAAGATGTAACTTATGGAGTTGTCTGACTACTGAGCGTCACAGAGACTCCCAGAGTTCAAGGCCCTCAGGGTCGGCACGCCTTTAGTCAAGTCGCGCAGCTGGGGAATGCTTGTGATGTCCAATGTAAAACTCCAGGTGTGCGGTCCAAAACTCTACACACTTTATTCTCTCTAACTACACTTCTCTTTATTCCTCCCACTTTCTTACAGACTAATCTGACCTTTTTCTTCACTTCTTCTTCGGGGCCCCGTCGTCGATCGCAGCTCGCCGGCGATGTCCACCTTCCTGTTCCTGCTACACACTTCCGCTCCCTCCTTCTTCTCCTTCTTCACTTCCGCTTCTTCAAGCTGGCGCACGCGTGCACGACCGCTTGCCGTCCAAGGTGGCTCTCCTACGGCGCGTCGTCGATGGACCCGTCCGCTGCTCGTCCTGGCCTCACCACAGATGGTTACGGCTGTGGCCTTCGGTACACCGTCGAGGGTGCCCGGAATCCCCGGATAGGCGCAGGTCGAGCAGGTTATCCCGGTAACGGTTGCGTTCGGGGAGACTCGAGGTGGTTTGAGTCCCCGGTAGGTGTCAGCGACACGGGTGAGCCGTCGTTGATACTATGACGGTTATCACCAAACACAAGGGGTCCTGGTAGTAGATGGTTTGAGGTTAGGGTCGTGACGGTTGGGTTTTGGGGTGGGTAGGGATCTTTGGGCGTGCTGTGAAGACTACTGGCGTACCTGGTGTCCTCCAAATCAACTCCTGCACTCTAGCAACTCGGCGTTGCTCTCCTACTGGTCCAGCTGGTGATGCTGGGCACTTCTGGGCACTGATGGGCACTACTGGGCACTATTAAAAGTAACTTGGCGGAACAGATGGTAGTCGACAGATCTGTTCGCTTTGGCGTCGTCCGGGGAATAGAACGATTCCGCGGACTCCCAGAATAATGGCGGTCCTAGTTCTTCCCCTTGCCTCCCCATCTTCATCCGAGCCTTCACCCCTGATCCCCATCCTTCCTGTCACGACTCCTTTCGCCTCCCCGCCCACAGCTAACAGCTCCTCTGGTGGCGGGTTATGGAAGTTCGTTGGTAGCGCTGGCTGCACACTGGGATGTTGTTGGTGGACGATGAGCCGGGTCTTCGCTGGGAGAAAACCACCAGACACACAAACACTACCCAAGCATGGTATTTTTACGAATTTACTACGCGATAGCCGCGGAGACCTTCACCAGTGAAGTCCCGACGGTTACACTCTCCCCCAGCTCGGGTAAAAAAAATACTTGAGAGCAAGGATTTTTTTTTTGCAACTCAAAAATTCGTTTTATTTGTGAATTTTTTGCGAGTCCCCAACCGGTGCGGCCTAGCTGAACCTTCCGAACCAAGCATAACGAACACAGGACCGGAATTCACTACCTTTACGGTAGCTCATGAAACATTTCACCATTCAAATCTGACCTCTAACATCCAAAAATATATAAGAAACATGTGAGATTTGCGAAGTATTGTGATCGGAATTATCGGGGTCATAAGGCTTCAACGAAGGATAAAATCCCTCTCCGCGCTGTTTAGCAGGTCGAACCTGTGTACTGGCCCTCAACGTATATTTCAACTCCGGCCTCCAGCGAATAATCCATCTATACAGCCATTCCACGTCAAACAGGAAGTCTCCAAATCAAAAGTGCTCCGATTTGGCTCAAATTTGGAGTGGGGGTTCCTTGGCTCAAATAATTAGACCCGTATTTTTTTGTTTGGCGATTAGGGTGGTCCAATCCGAAATAGGGTGGTCCAAAAAATGGCATTTTTCGTCGATTTTTGCAAAAACCACAATTTTTAAAAATGCATATCTCCGGAACGGCTGAACCAATTTTAGAGCGCCACAATTCAAAAGAATGGTTATTAGTTGGGCTTTTAAGCAAAAATATGTTGAGGTCCAAAAAAACTAGCTGAATATTTGAAAAGGTCCTATGAAAATTTCATTTGCCGATTTCAAGGTCACGGGACCAAAGAGCCCATGTCTGAAAATATTTTTCCCTGATTCCTTGTAATATTTTACATAACATATCAAAAATTTGCGGATATCCATTAACACGTTTCGGAGATATGATTTTTTTAACATAAAAAGTGGGTTTTTCGACGCGCCGCGCGCAAAAAGGGAAAATGACGAAAACGGGTAAAACTCCAGTTTTTTCACTAAAACTGCGATAACATAAAAATTTCAGCGAAGACCTATACATGTCTGGGTACCAAAAGTTGCGTCTTTCAATTACGAAATTTTGATATGTTATGTAAAATATTACAAGGAATCAGGGAAAAATATTTTCAGACATGGGCTCTTTGGTCCCGTGACCTTGAAATCGGCAAATGAAATTTTCATAGAACCTTTTCAAATATTCAGCTAGTTTTTTTGGACCTCAACATATTTTTGCTTAAAAGCCCAACTAATAACCATTCTTTTGAATTGTGGCGCTCTAAAATTGGTTCAGCCGTTCCGGAGATATGAATTTTTGAAAATTGTGGTTTTTGCGAAAATCGACGAAAAATGCCATTTTTTGGACCACCCTATTTCGGATAGGACCACCCTAAGCGCCAAACAAAAAAATACGGGTCTAATTATTTGGGCCAAGGAACCCCCACTCCAAATTTGAGCCAAATCGGAGCACTTTTGATTTGGAGACTTCCTGTTTGACGTGGAATGGCTGTATATACTTCGTGGTAACTCACCAATTGTTGAAAAGGTAATTAGCAAAAACATTAAAATTAACAAAATCACTACAAGAAAATAAATTAAATAACACATGCACATGAACATTTTAAAATTCAATAAATAGCATGCAAATAAATAAATTAAAAAATGAATAAGTTTATGACAGGGGCTCCGGAGCAATTATGTACAAAAGTAAAGTCATGTGTGACTATCCATGAAATATTTCAACGTTGTCGGAGTTGCGGTTTAGTACACTATCTCGAGATCTCGTTATCACCGTTGTGTCTGTGTGCATGCGATCTTATCAGGGAACTCACAGAATCTGTCAATCATCTGTCACTAAAATGTGCTTTAAGATGCTGTAAACATGTGAAAAGTGTGTTGAGATTTTAATTGGAGAATTTTTGGGTGCGCGCGGGGCGAAAATTGGTTTTATCATGTTTATTTTCGTACGAAATTTAATGGCCATGTTGATCTCTGTGGATAACAACGATTTTCGCTTGATAATCCCTGAAAATTTCCTCTTAAAACTCAACACTAAACTCTATGACTATGAAAACGTAAGTATGGTGAACAGTAGCAATCTATGTTTCCCGATTGTTAATTGACAGGATATTTTATAATTTGAAAATTCTAGTGATCGTGACATAAACAGTGAATAGTTTCCCTAACAAGTCCGCCTCTTCCCTTTAAACACATTCACACACACTGCTGCAGATCAAATTATGTTTACGATCTTGCATGCAAGTTATGTAAACGCGCACAGGATGAAATGCACTTGCACTCTCTCCCTCTCATTCATTCATAGAAAACTTTTACAACTCCTCTCTCCTCTCCGTTCACTCATAAATATTCTTTTACTGGTACCAGATTTTAAAATCATTCAAAACAAATTAAAACGATAAATTCATTGATTTTTTTTATTTTTTTGCTAGCTTTTTGGAACGATCCTTGATTTGTCGTACGTCGTGTACCTAATGACACCCACGTACTGGTTCCTAAGCGCGGTGCATCCACTATTCCACCTACTTTTTGGATTTTCCTGACATTTCCCGCCCGAACGCTGCAGACCTTCTTGGAGTTGACAAACTGGAGTAGTCGGTTGGTTTAGGAAAAAGGTTTGATCATAACTCGTACCGTACCTCAATTTTAATCCGCGGTTCAGCTTTCGGTGACTAAATGTAGGTTTTGTTTTAGGTCCTTTACGCCTTGAGATCGGCAGCCGAGAACACGCCGAGGGACTTTCCGTTCAAGTCCGACACCTCGTACGAGCTGGTGCCCTTCTTACGGACGATGATGCACGGTGTGTACTGGGGTCCGAGCTTGGCGTTGTATTGGTGTCCTGCCGACGACTGACGAAAGCTTTTTTTATACACACGCTGACCCACATCGAAACTTGTTGAGTATCGCTGGTGTCTAAGGTCGTACTTCCGTTTAGTCTCCTCGTGAGCTTTTTTCAGCTGCTCTCTCACGAACTCATAAATTCTCTTCGTTACTCCGTCGAATTTTTTCATTCTCTCTTCCTCGCTGAGTTCTTGCTCCTTCTCAAGCCTGTGATCCGATCCCTTACTGATGATCTCGTGACCAAAAACGACGCAATGCGGACTAAATTTAGTCGTCGAGTGAATGGTGTTATTAAGCACGAACTCGATTTCCGACAATTTTGTGTCCCAAAGCGGGGTCGGGTCAATCGGCAGAAAACCGATCGGCAGAATGCCGAATGGCAGAATGCCAAATGGCAGAAAATCACATGGCAGAAAGGTCAAATAGCAGAATAGGTCAAATGGCAGAATATTAAATGGCGGGAAAGGTCAATCAGCAGAAAATTAAAAGGCAGAAAATTAATTGGCAGAATAAGTCAAAGAGCCGAATAATCGAAAGGCAGAAGAATCAAAAGGCAGAAAAATTAAAAAGCAGAAAAGTTAAATGGCAGAATGTTAATAAGCAGAAAAATTAATAAGCAGAAAATTAATTAGCAGAAAATTAAATGGCAGAAAGTTGATCAGCAGAAAAATAAATAGCAGAAAATTAAACGGCAGAAAATTAAACGGCAGAATAGTTAGTTGGCAGAATAGTTATTTGGCAGAATAGTTATTTGGCAGAATAGTTAGTTGGCAGAATAGTCAAATGGCAGAATGTTCAAATGGCAGAATAATTAATAAGCAGAAGAGTTGAATGGCAGAATAGTTAAACGGCAGAATGTCAAATGGCAGAATAATTAATTAACAGGAGAGTTGAATGGCAGAATAGTCAAATGGCAGAATAATTAATTAGCAGCAGAACAGCAGAATATTCAAACGGCAGAATAGTCAAATGGCAGAAATCAGACCGAAAAAAAACCATCAAAGGCAATGGTGAGAAGGACCGTAAAAAAAATCTCAGAAAATAACAAAGAATTGTACCTGCATTTATTATAAGAGTTAAAACGTTCACAGTGGGTCTCGTGGCGCAGGGGTAGCGGCTTCGGCTGCCGATCCCGATGATGCTATGAGACGCGGGTTCGATTCCCGCCTTGTCCACTGAGCTTCTATCGGATGGTGAAGTAAAACGTCGGTCCCGGTTTCTCCTGTCTCGTCAGAGGCGCTGGAGCAGAAATCCCACGTTAGAGGAAGGCCATGCCCCGGGGGGCGTAGTGCCAATAGTTTCGTTTTTTTACGTTCACAGTTATAGTACTTAGAATTCTCACTTATATATTTTGTTATTTTCCACGGACTTGATTTAATATTAAGAGTAAATATTGTAACTTCAGTGTTTATTCAACATAAACAGTTTATCAAGTTTATCAAACAGTTCATGCAATAAAAGTAATATTGTTTAATAAATTTTACACCCAACCGGCGGTCGCATGATTGTGATGCATGGCGGCATGAAAGTTTATCAGAATCTGCATGAAATCTGTCCTCATGCATTTTTTGCGATATATGAAATTTTTGCCCGTTACCGACAATTATCGACATTACCGACGGCTGATTGATTGTATTGCAGAAAAAAAATCTTAACAAAACGAGGATTGAACCATCAACTTCTAGGTTGCTGATCCGACACGCTACCACCGCGCCATGGACGCTTGATGAATTGTGAACGCGAACATATTGTTCTCTCTGGAGTGTTGCGTGGGGACGCGCCAGCATTCTATGTGTTGGTGAGAACTGCAGATCGTTGGCATGTTTACAAGCGGGCAAAATTGACCTATGAGCTTGCTGCAAAAACTGTTATAAAATGTAACATTTTCTGTAGCAAATCCACTGCTGCAGATTTTGAGCTATATATTTCCTTTGGGTGTACTGTTTAACATTTAGAGTCTTTTTGAATAGGTTCTTTAAACATATGAAACACAATAGCTTATAGGACTTTTAAAAAAAAAAAAATTAAAAAACAAAAAAAGAGCACGCAATGTAAACAAATTTCCTATAAACATATGAAACACAATAGCTTACAGGAAGTTTGGTTACCTACACGGAAAGAAGGTTTATCGTGAATCTTACTAAAATTTAGTTAAAAATCCTAAAAATCCTAAAAAATGTTTTTTCAACCACAATTTTTTTGAGTTAGAAATCATAAAAAAATCCTGGTCCAAAATATAGTAAATCTAGCTAAATTATTAAAAAAAATTACTAATTTGTAAGCTGGAAAAATGCTGTCAGTCTCAAAAGCTGTATGCTTTCAGAATGTCTGTTAGCTATTTTAGCTAGATTTTAAGGTATTCTTGTGAGCTTCATGGCTAGCCCAGCGAGTTTTTAGAGTTCATAAGCCTCCATTGCGGGCTGCAAAGCTTGCTCTATTCACCCAGCCTTTTGGCTGATTTAGTTCGTTTTTTTTTATCTTGCCACGTTTCTCGGTACATTCAGCTAATTTTTCGACTGTTTTAACTAGTAATTTTGAAATCACATTAGAAAAAAATCCGTTGCTGCCTGCAAAGCTGTTATTTTAACAAGAGTTTTTGCTGGTGTAGCATGATTTTCCGCTATTCTTGGTACGGTTTTTGGTAGTCCGGCAAATTATTTGAATGTTTCAATAGATTCCAGGCTTTTTGAACTTTGTTATAATTGACCATTCTAATTGCACGGCTCCATTAAGATATCCTATTGACAAAATAAAAAAAATACAAAAATACAAAAAAAAACTTAATTTGACTTAGATTAACTTAATTTAACTTAATTCAACTTAATTTAACTTAATTTAACTTAATTCAACTTAATTTAACTTAATTTAACTAATTTAACTTAATTTAACTAAATTTAACTAAATTTAACTTAATTTATCTTAATTTAATTCAATTTAACTAAATTCAATTTAATTTAAGTGAATTGAACTGAATTTAACTTAATTTAACTTAATTTAACTTAATTTAACTCAATTTAACTTAATTTCACTTAATTCAACTTAGTTTATCTTAATTTAACTTAATTTAATTCAATTTAACTAAATTCAACTTAATTTAACTGAATTTAACTTATTTTAACTTAATTTAACTATACACAACTTAATTTAACCATATTACGTCAAATTCTATTAAATTATACAAAAAGGAACTAATTTCAACTACATTTATCTGAATTTAACTAAATTTAACCAAGTTCAACTTATTTTAACTAAATTTTATCAATTGAACATAATTTATTTAAATTTAATCAATTTAACATAATTTTAATTTATTTATCAATTTAACATCAATTTAACTTAATAATTCAACTAAATTTAATCAATTTAACATAATTTGATTTAATTTAACAATTTAACATCAATTTAACTTAATAATTTAACTAAATTGAATCAATTAAAATTAATTTAACTGAATTCTACTTTTTTCAAAATTCAATTAAATGTTACTTAATTTTACTCAAATTAACTTATTAAATTTAAATTCAACTTCATTTTACTTAATAAAACTCAACACAAAAAACTTCTCACCTATTCAACTGAAGATCTCGGCCCGCAGAAAGTCTTCCTGGCTATTAATTCATTCACTCACGCACCACCACCACTTTTTGCACTTACACTTTCAACTTTCAACCTCCGCGAACTGAGCTCAAACAGGATCAATCACGATACGAGACGTTCCCTTGCTTTGTTTTGGTCTCGAACTGACGATCTGTCAAAAATCCATGCTGTCGGTTCGAGCTAGTTTTTCGGTAAAAATACGCAAAATTGTGCTGAAACACCATTATTTTTAGTATAATCTTTCCTGTTATTTAGATTTGGGCTGTTAGTTTTGGATAGCAAATCAGCAATCAGGGTTAGCTGTTTCACCAATCCCAAGTTGGTAAATTTACCTGTAATTTTAGATAATTTAACCAAAAAAATCACTGTTTCACCAATTTGAAGCCAGCTAATTTGAATTGTTAAATTTTAGATGGAACTCCTTTCCGTGTATAATTATAAACGTTTATAGAAGTTGGGAATGTACATTTCACCAAACGTCCAATAGAGTTATCTATGTGCGCATGTATTGCGTGTACGTACACGAAAAAGATTGTGGTTAAAAGCAAAACAAATGGCGTGCTAGTGTGCGTGAGATCGGGCTTAGATAACTCTATATTACGCGTTCGCACACTACCATTTCATTTTGCTGGCCTATCCCACTCTTACATAACGATAACTGTCACCAGAGCAAGCGGGATGGACTGTTTGTTTACATTAATGGTTTCGCCCTTTTAAAAAGTTACTACGGAACTATTTAGGACACAGGGCCAGTACGCAGCTTGAAAACGAAAGAAGTCAAGAAACATTTTTACGAACAGCAGAACAACGGAGCGATTTTTTGGGGGCTTTTCTACACCATCTCTGGCTTGTTTTCACTGCTGTTGTTGTCCATTTCAAATTTTCCTTGACTGGTTTCTTACCAAGTGCATACACTGCTTTAAGTGGCAGAAATCTCCCAGTTACGACGATCAAGCACAGTTCTAACAAAGCTGGAAATTCTTACAGCATTCTAGCAGAAATGCTCCACCGTTCTAGCAGGGTTCTAGCAGAACCAGCTCTGCTAGAATATTTCGTGACTGGGCTGAAGCAACATTTGAAAGGGGCGGTATTTCTCCCCATTTGAACACATGCACTGTCCGAGTCGAAAATTTGCCACCATTTCAACATGCTTCTTGCTCTTGGGCAGGCTGGTCATGTGTAACATAACATCCTACGGTTATATATCCAGAGTTTTTTTTATTTTATTTTTTTTAAAGGTCCTATGAGCTATTGTGTTTCATATGTTTAAAGGACCTATTCAAAAAGACTCTAAATGTTAAACAGTAAAATTTATTAAAAATTATTACTTTTATTGCATGAATTGTTTGATAAACTGTGGATAAACTTGATAAACTGTTTATGTTGAATAAACACTGAACTTACAATATTTATTCTTAATATTAAATCAAGTCAATGGAAAATAATGTAATATATAAGTGAGAATTCTAAGTACTATAACTGTGAATGTTTTAACTCTTATAATAAATGCAGGTACAATTCTTTGTTATTTTCTGAGATTTTTTATAGTCCCCCTCACCATTGCCTTGGTTTTTTTCGGTCTGATTTCTGCCATTTGACTATTCTGCCATTTGACTATTCTGCCGTTTGACTATTCTGCTGTTCTGCTGCTAATTAATTATTCTGCCATTTGACTATTCTGCCATTCAACTCTCCTGTTAATTAATTATTCTGCCATTTGACATTCTGCCGTTTAACTATTCTGCCATTCAACTCTTCTGCTAATTAATGATTCTGCCATTTGACTATTCTGCCATTTGACTGTTCTGTCATTTGACTATTCTGCCAACTAACTATTCTGCCAACTAACTATTCTGCCGTTTAATTTTCTGCCATTTAATTTTCTGCTATTTATTTTTTCTGCTGATCAACTTTCTGCCATTTAATTTTCTGCTAATTAATTTTCTGCTAATTAATTTTTCTGCTTATTAACATTCTGCCATTTAACTTTTCTGCTTTTTAATTTTTCTGCCTTTTGATTTTTCTGCCTTTTGATTATTCGGCTTCTTAATTTTCTGCTCATTGACCCTTTCTGCCGATTGACCTTTTCTGCCATATTTTATTCTGCCATTTGACCTTTTCTGCCATTTAACATTCGGCCATTTATTTTTCTGCCGATTGAAATTTCTGCCATTTAGCATTCTGCCATTCGGCATTCTGCCATTCGGTTTTCTGCCAATTGACCCGACCCCTCCCAAAGCTTCTGGTCAAGCTTCACGTACGATCGAATCATAGCGTTGATGGTGCGGTTAAGACGTTCCACCGGGTTCGCCTGACTTCGGTGCCGCGCATTAGCCCAGTGCTGAACATCATAACGTTCCAGCAAACTCTGGAACTCTTTCGACAAAAACGTCGTCGCGTTGTCACTGATTAGGATTTGGGGAGTGGACAGTCGTCGAAACCACAACTCTTCCAGAATCTTGCAAGCACTAATCGCAGAAATCTTTTCACGGGAACAAGCAGGCAATATTTAGAAAATAGATCCATGATCACTAATAAATGGGCGTTGCCCTGCTTGCTCCGTGGCAGAGACTGGATATAGTCGATGCATATGATCTGGAAGGGTCGCGTAGCGACACGCTGTTTCCCCATTTCCGGCGCAGTTGACTTCGTAGACGGTTTGTTTACTTTGCACGGCTCGCACTTCGCGATGTACTTCCTAACATCCGATGACAACCGTGGCCAGTAGTACCGTTGTTTGATCTTCTCAACACACTTGTCAAACCCAATGTGGAGATTCTCGTCGTGTTCTTCCTTCAATATCCGGTTTCTCAGCGAGACTGGAATACACTGTTTCCACTCGAAACGATAGTCCATGACGTCAGACTTTGCTGCGACAAACTTGTAGAGCTTGCCGTCCTCGATCCGGAAGTCCGTGTACTTCTCGGGATCGTCCTTGACGGCGGCGAATAGTTTCCGGTACCAACCGTCCTCGGGCTCTTCTTCAAGACTCTCGATGGATCGGGAGAGCGCGTCCGGAACTATGTTGTCCTTGCCTTTGCGATGCTTAATCTCCATGTCGTATTGTTGGAGGAGGATACTCCACCGACTCAACCGAGAAGAAGACCGCCACTTAGATCGCATAATAAAAGTCAGGGCTGAAGAATCGGTCACCAAGTTGAACCTCGTACCTTCAATGTAACACCTGAACTTTTCTATGCTTCGAAGTGCGGCTAAGCCTTCCTTCTCGGCTGCGTGGTAGTGGAGTTCCGCCCCTTCAATTTCTCAGAAAAGTAAGCAATCACTTTCTCCTCCCCATTATGCACCTGTGTGAGGACGCCAGCGATAGCGTTGTCCGACGCGTCCGTTTGGACGGTGAATGGAAGCGTAAAGTTAGGATTTGCCATCACAGGGGCAGAAATGAGCCGCTCTTTGATGGTCTTAAATGAACAATCAGCTGCCGTGTTCCATACCACCCTCTTTGGCTTATTTTTCAATAAGTCAGTGAGAGGTGATGTAATTTCACTAAAATTTGCGATGAACCGTCGGTAATAATTGGCCATACCGAGGAATCGACGTAATTGTCTTACCGAGTGAGGAACCTGATATCCGATGATCGCTTGGACGCGATCAGGATTAGGTCGTAGCCCATCTTGGGACAGAATGTACCCAAGATACGGTAACTCCTGGCAGCAAAATTTTGATTTTTGAAGATTGATGCATAAGTTGGCTTCCTTCAAGCGTTTCGCTAACTCCTCAACCTTTGCACATGCTCGTCAAACGTTTGACTCGCAACGACGATATCGTCTAAATAAACGAAAATCGCCGGCTCTAACGCACCATGACCTAGGACTTTGTCCATCAATTTACTAAGCGAGGCGGGACTATTAACCAACCCAAACGGAAGCCGTTTGAATTGGAACAGCCCCATGCCTGGTATCATAAAAGCTGTGTACTTCCTTGACTCCGGATCAAGCGGAACCTGTAAGAAAGCTTGTGACAGGTCAATGGTGGACAGATATTTCACCGGACCGAGATGACTCAAGATCCGGTTCTGGTGCGGTAATGGGTACGCATCCCTTTTTGTTCGCTCATTAAGTTTTCTCGCATCCAAACAAAGTCTAATTTCGTCAGTATCGCGCTTTTTAACTGGCACAACCGGAAGTGCCCAGTCGGACTCCGACGGTTCGATAATCCCTTCACGAATCATCTTCTCGACTGCTAGGTGGATCTTCCGGTGGATCTCCGGACTCCACGGATAAGGATTCTGCCTCACCGGATCCGCGTGAACAAATTCTTCTTTCAATTCTATCTTGTGTTCCATCTTGTTGGTCTGGTTCAAGAGACCTGGCTCCGCCACCAGAAACAGTTTTCTAATCTCCTGCAGCTCGCGGTTCTGTTCATCTGACAACGTTTCCTCGTCGTCCAGACCTTCGTGTGCTCCATCATCCAAAAATTCAATCATCTCGTTCTGTACTGCTGGTCGAATTCCAAATTTCAACCAGAAATCGTAGCCTAAAACACATCTACGGTGCAGTTTTGGGGCGATCAGGACATTCAGCAATTTAGTGCAGCCGTTGAACGTGAATGGAATCTCTACACTCCCAAGGACTTCCAAATCATCTCCCGCGGCTGTTTTCAAGTTGACATCCGAAGGTTCAAGCTTCAGATTCAACGCTTTCATGATCCTCTTCGCACCGACCCCTAAAACCGTCCGTTGTGCTCCGCTGTCCAGAAGCCCAATCACGCCAATTCCCATGAGCTCGACTCTCGTGAATGGCCTGGCGTCTCCACTGAGTTTGACGAGCATCGAAGCAATCTCGTCGCTCTCGGTGGCCTGGCCCACCTGCGAGTATCCTAACTCCTGAAGTGTGGCTGACACGTCTTCTTCTTCAGCAAGAGGTCTTTCGGCTTCGTTGATGCGACTGCTCTGCCTCACTGAGCAGTCCGTCGCACGTTTTTTGATTCACAAAAAGGACAAACTTTGGTTGGAAACCCTGGAAAACCACAGTTCTCACAAAAGGTTTTCCTCGTCTCGTCACAGTCCTGGAACCTATGTCCTTCATCGTGGCAGTTGAAACATACACCCTTTTTAATAGGAATGTACGCCTTCAAAATCCTTTGAAGGGGGTCAGTTCCGCTCGGACCTGGTCTTGATTCCTCCGGTTTTCGTTCCGGTCTTGAACCACTCTCCTGCTTAGCTGACGCTTTCGGTTGGAATTGAGGTTTCCCACCTGAAGGAGGAGGTTTTCCACCTTGTTGGGTTGGGAAACTCTGCTTAATCGGTGGTTTGTAGTTTGGGTTGAAGTTTTTTCCTTGGTAACCAGTCTTTTGGCCACTTTGGTTCTCCTGGAAACGGTTCTCCTGAAAACGGTTCCCTCCATTTCCGCCTCTCTGGTACGACTGCTGCTGTCCAATTTCCTCGATCTTCGCGTTCCTTCTAGGTGGGTAGTTGTTTTCTTTGGTGTTGTTGTTGTAAATTTGCCAGTTGATCGAATCAAACTGTTTTCCAAATTCTCGCATAGCTGGAATTGTTTTGATTTTGGCGGCAAGCATCGCCGTCTTGCAATCCTCCCTGGTGTTCCTGAACAATAGCTTAAATTTCCGATCCGAATCCCACTGAACCGACATGTTCCGGAAAATTCGCACCATGTCCAGATAATAATCCTGGAATTTCTCCTTTGGACCTTGTTTCCGCATGGTCGCCTGGCGCTCGTACTGGTAGTCAATATCCACTGGCAAGAACTCATTCTTAAGTTCTTCTACCAGATTTTTCCACGTCCTCAGCTCGTTGTTACTGTTGACTTCCATGAACCACGCCCTCGCTTTACGCGTAAACAGGTGATGTGCAGACATGAAAAGCTCGTCGTCATCAAACTTCTCCGATCTCGCGTTAAATTCTACCTCCTTAATGAACTCATTCAACCTTCTACCGTTGTCCATCCCGTCGTACGTCACAGACCATTTGTGTACTGGCAACCGCCTATTGTGCGAAACATTGTCCGATCTGCTCCCCGACGCCTGGTTGAACTTCGAATTTTGTTCACTACCCCTGAGACTGTCGAACGACCCGTACTTTTTCTTGATCCATTCACAAAAATCAACTGATTTTTGTGCTTTCCCTTGCTCACTTTGCAGAGAGTCCTCATTCACCTGTGTGCTGTTAGAAGCTTTCTCTCTCAATGCCTTAGTTGCGACAGCGTTGCTCGCTTCTAAAACTGCCATTCGTTCCATTAGCAGAGCCACCGTATTCGTCAACTTCTCATTTTCATTCATAAGTCCTGAGACGATCTCATTCGCAGCTTTATTGGGTTGTTTACTTCCACCAACTACACCAATCTCCGCCAGTTTGTTTTGCTCATCTACTACGCTCACGCTCTCTCCAAACACTCCAATCTCTCCAATCACTCTATTATCCCCAATCACTCTTGACTCTCTCTGCAATTCTTGTTCTCCCTCAACTAGGTCTTCGTTCGACTCGATCTCATCTTGCTCCTCATTCTCTCCAGGTTCTCCATCCTCCCGAAGTTTGCGTAAGCTTTCATTCAAAATCGAAAGTTCAGCACTTCGCACCTCCGGGTGAGGAGAGAACAGAGAGAAATATACTCTCAACATTTTCAAACATTCGCTCGCCATCATACCAATGCTACCCAAATCTGCTTCCTCTTTCGCGTGAGCTTTTGCTCGCTCTAAACGGAACAAGCAGTGGAGTAGCCTAGTCTTCCAATTTTGATCAGGGACCTTTTTTTTCTTTGGACCTTCCAAAGCCAACATTATTTGTGACACTTTTTCGTCACAACACCGTAATTCAAACAACAACGAGCTCCAAGCTGGTTTATAATTATTTTCTCGATTTTCTCTTTCAGTTCTCAACATTCCACGCAACATACGAATGCATTGACTGCGCGACACTCCTGCTGTGTTGACCTCGCGGATGGTTAATTCATGCTCCAACTCATCATCAAGCAAATGATTTACATCCATCGAGTAGTATTGGGCTCGAAGAGTATCGTGTTCAAGGGGCTGGAAACTCTAATATTACTTAGGAATACTGAGTATACTAATGATATTCCAGTATACTAACCGAAAAGCAACAAACTGTTAGTATATTAAGATAATCTCAGTATATTGGTAAGTATACTGGCGGTATGCAAAGGAAATAATTAGTATACTAGTATATTAGTATAATTTTGATATACTGGTTAACATAATAAGTATAGCTCTAAGAGTTTCCAACCCCTTGATCGTGTTCCATTTTGAAAATGCGTAGAAAAATCAACAAATTTAAAATTTAAAAAGAACGATCACTACAAATTCAAACAGTAATAATAAATTAACAAAAATTATATTTGAAATTAGTACGTAAGTTTGTAATGAAGCATTCGTTCAAACGAATTGCTTCAAAACAAATAAATAATCACTTTCCTTGTTGTTTTATTTCAACTATCCGAACGATCACCACACACAGACAAAACAATGTGCTCCAAACAACCTCGATTCAATTTAATCTTTAACAACTTCGACCTTGCGTTTTTACGGGGAAGCATGAACCGGCACAGCTCAATCTTTCTCTCTCGGGAAAGACTATCGAGCAGTCGGACCACTTCATGTACATGGGTACCATCTTCGATCAAAAGGGAACATGGGGGAAGCACATTAACTACCTGAAGCAAAAGTGCCTGCAAAGAACTAATTTTCTGCGCAGTGTCTCTGGCAACCGGTGGGGTGCTCATCCTTCTGACCTGCTTCGACTGTACAAGACAACGATACTCTCGGTGCTGGAATATGGCAGTTTCTGCTTCCAGTCAGCTGCGAAATCACGCTTGTTGGTTCTCCAGCGGATACAGTACCGAAGTCTTCGCATTGTCTTGGGATGCATGCACTCAACTCACAACATGACCCTCGAGGTCTTGGCGGGAGTATTGCCTCTGCGAACTCGTTACTACGAACTGTCTTACCGGTTCCTGATCCGGTGTGATTACAGGAATAAACTGGTAATTGACAACTTTGAAACGTTGCTGAAACGTTGCCTTCACGTTGAGTCTCGGCGCATGCTTCTATATTATGACTTTATGTCATCGTGGGAGTGGAGCCCGAGCACAACGGTACAGCGCACGCCTCCGTTAACCAGCAGCACCCTGATTGGCTTCGACACGTCCATGAAAGCTGATACTCGCGGTATCCCAAACCATCTTCTGCGGGAGTTGTACCGTCGATCTTCGCATCAAAGTACAACCATGTTCCTCCAAACAACAGATTCTTCACCGATGGCTCCAAGCTCGACGGCTGTACGGGCTTCGGTGTTTATCATGAATCTTATCAGCTGTTCTTTAAGCTGAAGGACCCGAGTTCGGTTTATGTCGCAGAGTTAGCCGCGGTTTACTGCGCACTGCGAATCATCGAGACCATGCCACCTGACCACTACTTCATCTTCACCGATAGCTTTAGCTCTGTTGAGGCTATCCGGTCTCTGAAGCCGACCAGGGAGTCTGCGTTTTTCCTCACGGAAATACGCAAGACTTTAAACAACCTGGCGGCTCAGTCCTTCAGCATCACGGTGGTATGGATCCGCGCTCATTGCTCGATTCCGGGTAATGAGAAAGCGGACTTGCTCGCCAAGAAGGGTGCTGAGAGTGGAGACATTTTTGAAAGGCCAATTAGCCTACAATAATGCTACGGTTTGCCGAGGCAGCGTGCGCTTTTGGATTGGCAAAAACAATGGGACGACGACACCAAGGGACGTTGGATGTATTCCATACGACCTAAGGTGCAAAGAAAAGCCTGGTTCAAGGGAATGGACTTGACGCGTGGATTCATCAGAACGATGTCCCGCCTTATGTCGAACCATTACTCGTCCAAGGCTCATCTTTACCGTATCAACATGAGTGATACGAACCTTTGCGACTGTGGGCAGGGTTATCAGGACATCGACCATCTCGTATGGGCGTGTCCAGATCACCAGGCTCACAGAATTAAGTTGAAAGATACCCTCAGGGCCCGAGGAAGACCACCAGAAATCCCGATGCGAGACGCGCTATCTCAACTAGACCTTGATGTTCTCTATCCGATCTATCAGTTCCTCTCAGATTCCAAAATATCCATTTAGTTTTCTTCCAGTTAGTTTTCCTTCAGTTAGAATAACTCGCCTTCACACAAAGCCGTCGTTTCTGGCTTGCACCGGATGCAAAGCAAGATCGCCCCAGCAGCTGGACACCGAGTTGCGGCTGAGGACAAAACGCAAAGGCCAGCAGAGCCAACCAAGACCCCTACACAATCCCCCTTCCCATCCCACGCCTTGTCTTTAACATCAATCCCTTCCCTACTAACCCCGAGTAGGCCGCGGGTAATCGGCTCCCCTCCCACTAACATTTACACACAAGATCCTCTGTAATTATTAAGCCAAATGTAATTACAAAAGCCTACTCGGTCCTAACCAGGTCCCAGTACCGAAAAGGACCTAATAAAAATAATTTTATGAAAAAAAATAAAACTTCGACCTTCTTTTCAACAATCGCCCTTCTCACACAATTTTGGACATCAGAACCCCTTCAATGAAAAATGGAATGATCAATCGCAGTGTAAAGAGAATGTAATTTGGTCGCACTAGTGCGAACGTTATTCTAGACTGGCTGGGCGTTTTCCCAGAGACGCCTGCGTTGGTTGGTTCTTCACAAGCAATTCTTCCCAAGCTGGATTACCCTTGAAAACTGACTAAAGGTCAAATTTTTGTTGGGCGCCAAAGTGTAACTTACGGAGTTGTCCGACTACTGAGCGTCACAGAGACTCCCAGAGTTCAAGGCCCTCAGGGTCGGCACGCCTTTAGTCAAGTCGCGCAGCTGGGGAATGCTTGTGATGTCCAATGTAAAACTCCAGGTGTGCGGTCCAAAACTCTACACACTCTATTCTCTCTCTCTACACTTCTCTATATTCCTCCCACTTTCTTATAGACTAATCTGACCTTTTTCTTCACTTCTTCTTCGGGGCCCCGTCGTCGATCGCAGCTCGCCGGCGATTTCCACCTTCCTGTTCCTGCTACACACTTCCGCTCCCTCCTTCTTCTCCTTCTTCACTTCCGCTTCTTCAAGCTGGCGCACGCGTGCACGACTGCTTGCCGTCCAAGGTGGCTCTCCTACGGCGCGTCGTCGATGGACCCGTCCGCTGCTCGTCCTGGCCTCACCACAGATGGTTACGGCTGTGGCCTTCGGTACACCGTCGAGGGTGCCCGGAATCCCCGGATAGGCGCAGGTCGAGCAGGTTATCCCGGTAACGGTTGCGTTCGGGGAGACTCGAGGTGGTTTGAGTCCCCGGTAGGTGTCAGCGACACGGGTGAGCCGTCGTTGATACTATGACGGTTATCACCAAACACAAGGGGTCCTGGTAGTAGATGGTTTGAGGTTAGGGTCGTGACGGTTGGGTTTTGGGGTGGGTAGGGATCTTTGGGCGTGCTGTGAAGACTACTGGCGTACCTGGTGTCCTCCAAATCAACTCCTGCACTCTAGCAACTCGGCGTTGCTCTCCTACTGGTCCAGCTGGTGATGCTGGGCACTTCTGGGCACTGATGGGCACTACTGGGCACTATTAAAAGTAACTTGGCGGAACAGATGGTAGTCGACAGATCTGTTCGCTTTGGCGTCGTCCGGGAATAGAACGATTCCGCGGACTCCCAGAATAATGGCGGTCCTAGTTCTTCCCCTTGCCTCCCCATCTTCATCCGAGCCTTCACCCCTGATCCCCATCCTTCCTGTCACGACTCCTTTCGCCTCCCCGCCCACAGCTAACAGCTCCTCTGGTGGCGGGTTATGGAAGTTCGTTGGTAGCGCTGGCTGCACACTGGGATGTTATTGGTGGACGATGAGCCGGGTCTTCGCTGGGAGAAAACCACCAGACACACAAACACTACCCAAGCATGGTATTTTTACGAATTTACTACGCGATAGCCGCGGAGACCTTCACCAGTGAAGTCCCGACGGTTACAAAGAAGAGCTCAAAACTCTTAAGTTGAACGTGATCGAAGTCTTCAAGATGACGAGACACAACAAGGACATCAAGTATCGTGATCAACTGTACCTGGTTCATCTCGAGAAAGGATCGACAACGCCGTCTGAGCTGAAAGCAGTTCGGGCAATTTTCAACATCATCGTGACTTGGGAACGTTATCGACCAGTGCACCGTGACGTGACACAATGTTCGAACTGCTTGCAGTTTGGGCATGGTGGAAGGAACTGTTTCATCAAGAGTCGTTGTGCAACCTGCGGAGGTGAGCACAAAACTCAAGTTTGCGAAACAATCAACGAGAACACAAAAATTGTAGACACAACCTTCATGTCACACACACTGCCATTTTTAGAAATGTGCCACATCTTCAACACTCAACACACAGTAAACCACAGAGTGGATGTCGATGGATTGAACACAGCTTACGCTTCTGTGTTACACTCTATTAGACCCCAACACACTGACACACATCAAATTCGCCCGCACAATTTGACCCAAAGCGTACCCGATGAAAATGATACCCCTTAATGCCCAAATCATATCCCGAACAAAGTAACTCGAACCGCCACAAAATTTGTGACCATAGCGACAGTGTGAGATATTTAATTGTTAAATTCAGTGCCCCTAAATGTCCTAATCTCACATTATTTGTTAATTTTAGTCAGTGTACCACCAGCTTTTGATGGAATTTATGACGTTAGCCTTAGAAAAGGCAACTAACAAGAAACGTCAAGCTATGTATGGTTTTCTGTAATAAGTCCTCTACTATGTGTTTCTAACAATAAATTATTAATTAATAGTTCCCCCTGAAGAAGGCGCCAATCAGCGCCGAAACGTCGGACACAGCATAAACAGCGTTTCACTTTGCCCAGACTGAGTAGCCGATCAAACTCAAATCAACGAGAACATTGAAGCCAAATGCTTCAATTGCGGCGGCGACCATTCTACCAAGAATCGAAGCTGCCCAAAACGAGCTGAGTTTGTGAAAAGCGACGACGAGGCACCAACCAAATCGTCGTAAAACACCACCAACTTACACGGACGTGGATTTTCCTGCTTTGGCGTCACCTGGAGCGGGATCTGTTCGAGTGGTTCCAAATCTGCAGCCATTGCCGTTGAATCAGCGGCAAAAAGTTGCAGAGAATACAATACCTCCTGGTTTCAGTCAGCAACCGAAGGAAAACCAACCAGCATCAACGGATGAAGGCAGTAGTGACCTGTTTTCACCACAAGAACTTCTGAACATTTTCATCGAAATGACAACAACACTGCGTGGTTGCAAAACTCGTGCGGAACAAGTAAGAACGCTTGGAGGATTTATCTTAAAATACAGTTCGTAGTTTACTCGTTCTGATGATTTTGAATATTTCAATGAATTTACTTTTTTAGTTTTAAGTTAGGATTAGTTGTTAAAGTGATTTTTTTTTCTTTTTTACCCAAATGTATTCGATTCAATGCAAAAATGTAAAACAATTTGAAGTAAATAAATGAATGTGAACAGTTAATAAGAAAACGAAAAATATAACAAAGATGAAGAGCATGTAGCCATACCACTTAGAATGTAAATGAAATGTAATTATTATAAGAAAGTTCAATAAAGACATATTTAAAAAAATAAAATATTCCATAGTTTAAGAGGAATTTGATGAAACACTTCAATACCAAAATGTGGCATCCTGACTTTGAAAATTTTCCACAATGAAAGCATTCGCTTTGAGACATCATTTTAGCGCAAAATTAATTATTTTGTCAAAATTTTCCCAAAGTTTTAGAGGAATTTGATAAAATACTGTTATACCAAAATAATACCAAAATGTGGTGTTCGACCATTGACAAATTTTGCAATATCAAAACAATACCTTAAATTGATATGATACCACATTTTGCTTTTGCATAATCCTTAAGACAAATTTTAAAGGGTCCAGGAATACCAAAATTTGGTATTGATACCAGAGAAAGGTATTATTCCGCATTTCCCTTGTTATTTACCCATGCTCGGGTACCGAAGAATCTGATCGCAACTGACCGCGCGAGACGGCGCAAGGAGACGCCCTTCCCAACCAGCAATCCGGAATAAGATACTGCGCTACCGGTCGACACTTCCCACTCTTGCCATCTTCCGTTCAACGCGCCTCCAGTCGTACACTTCCCATCATCCGGCTGAGCGCTGATCTTGTCCTCGTCGCTGTAAAGATGCACTTCGGCAGGATGACATAGGTTGGCGGTGGTGGCGGCAACAGCCCAGCTGCATGGTCACCGGCTCGTGCATCTCCGCGCGTCTGTTTCCGGCATAACCATCCTGAAGAATCCTCGAAAATAGTAAATTTTGTAGTAGAATATTTACCGTTTTAGAATGAAAAAATGTCCCATATTCTGGGCACCCTAATGCGGAGTTATTGTGCTAGATTGTGCACGGGAGTTTTGGAGTAGTTTTCGGAAAACGAGTTGTACTTCCTAGTTACAGAAAACACCTTTCGGTCGTTTCGCGTGAATTCATTGTCGTCGTCTGTGCTGTTTTGTTAAATGATGGCATATTATGAATTTACGTCGCGTACGGTAAAAAAATCGCAATCGGGCATTACATCTGGGCGGAGAAACGACGCTGGATGGAAAACCTTTTCTGATCTGGATCTGGACATCATTACCATAAATAGGAAAAAAAAACAGAGAACAGAGCCTCGAGAATTCGGTGAGATCAGTCCATACCGGACATTGTGAAAACTGAAATATTTTTACTTGCTATTTACTAAATACGCGCCGATCCCTGTTTTGCCTTATGGGATTGGAAGTTTAAAGATATGTCGAGGACTCGTCTGGTTCTTGCTCTATCTTTAGGCGGGGCCAGACAATGCCCAGTGACCTCGGAATTGGACCGCAAGGAGCTCTGTCATTCTGAAATGGGTCACTGGAAGCAGCGCGAGGGCTTACACCACCTAATACCCGGGACTGAGATAAGCTGTATCAGCATAATCAAGTCTGATACAAACTATACTTTCCCATAATTTCGCTGCCGGCCAGCGGGTATTGGATTGGACCACACACACACACACACACACACACACACACACACACACACACACACACACACACACACACACACACACACACACACACACACACACACACACACACACACACACACACACACAGAATATTTACCGTTTTAGAAACTTTTCTACAGAGATAATTGCGAATATCATATTGAAAATTTTCGACGGTGATCGTTTCGAATCGTTTGTTTATTTTCACTGCTTTTCTAACTGCTCGAAAAAACCTTTCTACAGTGCAGTCAGTTTCACGTAAAACTGCTCGAACGAGTATTTAATGATACCCCTGACATGAAAATATGTTATGCACAATCTGAGCACGATGAACGCGATCTGGCGCGATTTGGCACGATGAGCAAAAAAACACGATGAAGGGAATATCAGTGAGAATGACGGAATTCGATGCGATTTCAGTCAAATCGCTATGTGTCATCTCCCTAAAAAAACAAAGATGATTACCAGTTTTAAAAATTACTTTATTAGCACCTTATTAAATTAAATCGATTTCATTCCGGTGGAACACGTTGCTTCAATATAAAACTGAGAGAAGATGTATTTATATTTTTTAAAGCAATCTAAATATTAAATACAAAATCGGAATAATAAGTATGCTAGATGTCGTCGAAATTCCTAGCAGTTTCGAAGTAAGCATCCAAATACTTGTTAGTAAAAATATTTTGAATATCATATCAACAACAAATAATCTGAAAAGAACAAATTGATGAATAAACAAAAATACACACATAAGTTTGCTATGAAATAAATTGTACGCAAAGATTAAAGGCCCGGGCAGACGGTAAAAACAAAATGCATGCCATTTCAATGACAAATACTGTTAAAATAACAGAAAGTGTTATGGAATCTTCATGAAAAATACATTGTTGCATAAGGGTTTAATAACAGTTTATGTTATCATAACAAAATTTGTAATTGGTCTGATATTGGTTGAAAGCCAAAACAACTTTAGAATAACATTTTTTGTTGTGGAAGAATACCTCCAACTACCCGATCAGAGCATGAGCATGAGCATGAGCATGAGAGACCACCCATGGTTGTCCTTCTCCGTTGCTGAACAGGACCGTAATATCCCATCAGCACAACTGGTCACACGCTTCAACGATCAAATGATGTTTCCCTTATCAACAGCATGCATGAATGCGCTGAAAAGATAAAACATCACGATCGTCAAAACTAGAGCCGGTGCGAATAGGAAACAGTCGTTGGCCACCAACGGCGCCCGCCATGTCAGTTTGTAGATCTCGAGGGGATGGGACGGGAATGTTAGTTAGCACAGGCTGCTACCAAGGGTGGGTTCTATACGATATCCACACCCCCGCGTGTGCCGGAAAACTACTTCTACTTGGGATTTTGTTAGTGGGAAAGGGTAATGGCCAGGATTCATCATAGAGGATGATGATGTGGCCCAATAATCAATGAATTTTGTTGAATAGGATGATGTATTATGTATTCTCAAGGCAATCAATCGGATGATGCGGATGAGACCATTCCCGGTTATTTGGTGTTGAGTTTAGCATAAATGATTCAATCTTAGACAGCCGGCTGTGGAAAGATAGGATCAAAATAATGTGTGATTAAAAAAACGAACTGGATCAACTCTGCTGTCATCGTGACAACTAGAGCTAGCCGCACCTTCACACACACACACACACACGCACGAACTCACCCGAAATACACACCGACGACGATCGACGAAAAAGGAACGCGAAAAAGAAAAAATGCGTCCCGACGGACAGGCACCGCGAAACGAACCGGCTCAGCTCTGCTGTCATCGTGACAACTAGAGCTAGCCGCACCTTCACACACACACACACGCACGAACTCACCCGATATACACACCGACGACGATCGACGAAAACGGAACGCGAAAAAAAAAATGCGTCCCGACGGACAGGCACCGCGAAACGAACCGGCTCAGCTCTGCTGTCATCGTGACAACTAGAGCTAGCCGCACCTTCACACACACACACGCACGAACTCACCCGAAATACACACCGACGACGATCGACGAAAACGGAACGCGAAAAAGAAAAAATGCGTCCCGACGGACAGGCACTGCGAAACGAACTGGCTCAGCTCTGCTGTCATCGTGACAACTAGAGCTAGCCGCACCTTCACACACACACACGCACGAACTCACCCGAAATACACACCGACGACGATCGACAAAAAAGGAACGCGAAAAAAAATGCGTCCCGACGGACAGGCACCGCGAAACGAACCGGCTCAGCTCTGCTGTCATCGTGACAACTAGAGCTAGCCGCACCTTCACACACACACACACACGCACGAACTCACCCGAAATACACACCGACGACGATCGACGAAAAAGGAACGCGAAAAAAAAATGCGTCCCGACGGACAGGCACCGCGAAACGAACCGGCTCAACTCTGCTGTCATCGAGACAACTAGAGCTAGCCGCACCTTCACACACACACACACGCACGAACTCACCCGACATACACACCGACGACGATCGACGAAAAAGGAACGCGAAAAAGAAAAAATGCGTCCCGACGGACAGGCACCGCGAAACGAACCGGCTCAGCTCTGCTGTCATCGTGACAACTAGAGCTAGCCGCACCTTCACACACACACACACGCACGAACTCACCCGACATACACACCGACGACGATCGACGAAAAAGGAACGCGAAAAAGAAAAAATGCGTCCCGACGGACAGGCACCGCGAAACGAACCGGCTCAGCTCTGCTGTCATCGTGACAACTAGAGCTAGCCGCACCTTCACACACACACACACGCACGAACTCACCCGATATACACACCGACGACGATCGACGAAAACGGAACGCGAAAAAAAAAATGCGTCCCGACGGACAGGCACCGCGAAACGAACCGGCTCAGCTCTGCTGTCATCGTGACAACTAGAGCTAGCCGCACCTTCACACACACACACACGCACGAACTCACCCGATATACACACCGACGACGATCGACGAAAACGGAACGCGAAAAAGAAAAAATGCGTCCCGACGGACAGGCACCGCGAAACGAACTCCAACCTCCAACTACCCGGTAATAACTAAATTCATGCCATTTTAATAACAAATACTGTTAAAATAAAAGAAAATGTTATGGAATATTCTTGAAAATCCATTTTTGCATAAGAGTTCAATAACAGTTTATGTTATCATAAGACAATTTGTTATCGGTCTGATATTGATTGAAAGCCAGAAAAACTTGGGAATAACATTTTTTGTTATGGAAGAATACCTCCAATTGTTATTGGGATGATCGGATTAGTTATTAAAATAACAAAAAATAATAACAAAGATTTGTTCGAAGAATATCGTAAAATGTTATTAGTCCCCGGGCGGAAAGTGACCCGGGCGGAAAGTGAGTTGGTGGCGATAACTTCGAACTATCTTGGCTTGTTTATTCGCATCTTGCTGTAAACTCCTCGAGTTATGACGACTTTTGAAACCGACTGCGTATCATGGAAAGTATATTCCATGATCATACTGCATTATCTACAGTTGATATTGAGCTGTTAGTGGTAGTTTTTTAGACTTAGCAAAATTTCGAAAATTTTATTTTTCCAAAATTTTACCCGAACATCATGAAATGATTATTTTGACTTTATTTCAAATTTATACTGGACTTAGCAAAATTTGCAGTCACTGACAGAATTTTCAATTTCCGACACTTAGAATAATTTTTCATGAGCTGATATTTTAAAATTTGATTTTATTTATGCTGGACTTTGAAATTTTTGCGTATATTTTTAATTCTTTACTTTTTACAGAAAAAGCATTTTTTGGGACTTAGAAAATTTTCGGGAGGTTGGAAACATGATAAATTATTTTGATGTTTATTTTTGCTTTGAACCAAAATTTCGGAAAAATCGACGAAATTACAGGAAATTTTTGTCCGATTTTTACAAAAACATCAGTTTGTTCCTAAAATAATGTCCCTAACAAAACGTCTTCATTGAAATTTTGAAATTCGAAAGTTGGTTTTAATAATTATTGATATACCCCTACAAAAATCGTTCCGGCACTTAGAAAATTTACGGGATCCGTATCACGACAAGATTGTTGGTAGAATTTATTAGATTTTCAGGACTTAGCAAAATTTTTGCTTTCAGCCAGTTGAATATTTTCAACATTTTGAAAAATATTTTGATAAGAAACATTACCAGGCTTTTTGAAATTTTACTGTGGATTTTTGGACTTATGCAATTTTAGGAATATTTTCATAGACTTTTATTTTTAATTTAAAAAAAATGGAATATAGAGACTTTGGATTTTTCGTGATTTGGAAAATTATTGTGACATTTTGGCAATTCAAGGCTTTCTCCACAATTTTTAATGAGTTTTTAAAGTAAAATAATTTTTCAACTTTGAAAATCTTGTTTTGATGTAAGTGCGTATATTCCAGCAATATTACTCATATTTGTGAAGAGGAAGAAGGAGGGGGTCTGAATAGTGGCGGGGTGCATTAAAAACCATTAAAATTATTTTGGGATCAAAATCTACTTTATGAACTTGATATGATTTTGGAAGATTTCAGTTGTTTGCTACTATAAACTCAACTTGATGTGGCATTGTTGGTCAAATAAACTCAACAAGATTTTCAGATACACCTCGAACAATTTATGTTCGTGGCCATGTTCGGTTATCTCTTAACCATACCCTGGGGTGAACTTGACTTGTTCGTGTTTTTACAAACATGGGTAGATTTTTCCAAGATGCAACTTTCTGCCCGGGGAGTTGGTAGCGATAACTTCGAACTATCTTGGCTTGTTTATTCGCATCTTGCTGTAAACTCCTCGAGTTATGACGACTTTTGAAACCGACTGCGTATCATGGAAAGTATATTCCATGATCATACTGCATTATCTACCCGAGCAGACGGAAATAACTTGGGAAGGTCAGTTTTTGATATTGTGAGAAGATCGAAATATGTTATTGGGATGATCGGATTAGTTGTTAAAATAACAAAAATCAATAACAAAGATTTGTTCGAAGAATAACTTAAACTGTTATTATGTTGTTATTGCAATAACAAACCAATAACACAGAAGGAATCATGAAGGAATAACAAGATTTGTTATTTTGTGCGGAGAGTGGAGCAGCATAATAACAAAAATGTTATTGCACTGGTATGTCTCCATAACAAAAAAGTTATTGTTTTGGTTTATTTATAATTTGCAAATAAACCTGCAGTTGCCATAACTCCTCTGTACTAGTCAGGGCTGTAGAGTCAGGTACCTCCAAGCGACTTTGAATCCATACTTTGAAGACAACTCCGACACTGGATGCAGGATATGACGTCAACGACGACTTTAGCTCTCCAAAATACCCGACTTCACAGATTCCGACTCCAAGTAAAAGTTGCTGAAAATTAGATGAATCCGATGCAGTCTCCGAGGTCACACTCCAGCTCGAACTTCAACGTCAGCTCCGACTTCCTGGCTCTGTGAAAATAATAACAGTTTTTGTTATTCACACTTCAAAAATTCTCAATAAATAAATCAATTCCGTTAGCGAATATAACAAAATAAAAAAAGAACTCTCAAAAGTTAATTTATCGGATTAATTTTAGCTTGAAACCCCATTTCATGGTGAAATAATGACCCCGATGAAATTGGTCAAAATTATTTCATAGTTCTAGCCAATTTTAGTAAAATCCCTTAGGGGGTATATCAAATAATTAAAAAAATCAACTTTCAAAATTTCAACTTTTTAGAATAATTTTAGCTTAAGGACCCCATTTCATGGCCAAAATAATGACCCTGACGAAATTGGTCAAAATTATCCCATAGTTCTAACCATTTTAAACTAAGTCCTTTAGGGGGTATATCAAATAATTAAAAAAATCAACTTTCAAAATTTCAACTTTTTAGAATAATTTTAGCTTAAGGACCCCATTTCATGGCCAAAATAATGACCCTGACGAAATTGGTCAAAATTATCCCATAGTTCTAGCCAATTTTAGTAAAATCCCTTAGGGGGTATATCAAATAATTAAAAAAATCAACTTTCAAAATTTCAACTTTTTATAATAATTTTAGCTTAAGGACCCCATTTCATGGCCAAAATAATGACCCTGACGAAATTGGTCAAAATTATCCCATAGTTCTAACCATTTTAAATTAAGTCCTTTAGGGGGTATATCAAATAATTAAAAAAATCAACTTTCAAAATTTCAACTTTTTAGAATAATTTTAGCTTAAGGACCCCATTTCATGGCCAAAATAATGACCCTGACGAAATTGGTAAAAATTATCCCATAGTTCTAACCATTTTAAACTAAGTCCTTTAGGGGGTATATCAAATAATTAAAAAAATCAACTTTCAAAATTTCAACTTTTTAGAATAATTTTAGCTTAAGGACCCCATTTCATGACCAAAATAATGATCCTGATGAAATTGGTAAAAATTATCCCATAGTTCTAGCCAATTTTAACAAAGTCCCTTAGGGGTATATCAAATAATTAAAAATCAACTTTCAAAATTTCAACTTTTTAGAATAATTTTAGCTTAAGGACCCCATTTCATGGCCAAAATAATGACCCTGACGAAATTGGTAAAAATTATCCCATAGTTCTAACCATTTTAAACTAAGTCCTTTAGGGGGTATATCAAATAATTAAAAAAATCAACTTTCAAAATTTCAACTTTTTAGAATAATTTTAGCTTAAGGACCCCATTTCATGGCCAAAATAATGACCCCGACGAAATTGGTCAAAATTATCCCATAGTTCTAACCATTTTAAACTAAGTCCTTTAGGGGGTATATCAAATAATTAAAAAAATCAACTTTCAAAATTTCAACTTTTTAGAATAATTTTAGCTTAAGGACCCCATTTCATGGCCAAAATAATGACCCTGACGAAATTGGTCAAAATTATCCCATAGTTCTAGCCAATTTTAGCAAAGTCCCTTAGGGGGTATATCAAATAATTTAAAAAATCAACTTCCAATATTTCAACTTTTTAGAATAATTTTAGCTTAAGGACCCCATTTCATGGCCAAAATATTGACCCCGACGAAATTAGACAAAATTATCCCAAAGATCTAAACATATTTAACAAAAGAAAAAATAATAACAGATTGTGTTATGGACACTTAGAAACATTTCCATTTGTGCGATTTGTGGTAATTTTATTTCTAAGTCAGTATACCGAACGAATAACAAATTTTGTTATTAGGAGAGTTTTTGAAATGTATAACATTTCCTCTTATTGGCGTGTTATTAAACATTTTCAATATAATATCACTTCAATACCAAATATTGTTATTTTATCAGAAACTGTTATTAATTTTTCTTCTTGAAGTTGAACTTCAGGTTAAAATAATAACACTGTTTGTTATTTTAACAGGATTTGTTATTGAAATATTATGAATTTTGTTATTACCGTCTGCCCGGGTACAGTTGATATTGAGCTGTTAGTGGTAGTTTTTTTAGACCTAGCAAAAATTTCGAAAATTTTATTTTTCCAAAATTTTACCCGAACATCATGAAATGATTATTTTGACTTTATTTCAAATTTATACTGGACTTAGCAAAATTTGCAGTCACTGACAGAATTTTCAATTTCCGACACTTAGAATAATTTTTCATGAGCTGATATTTTAAAATTTGATTTTATTTATGCTGGACTTTGAAATTTTTGCGTATATTTTTAAATTCTTTACTTTTTACAGAAAAAGCATTTTTTGCGACTTAGAAAATTTTCGGGAGGTTGGAAACATGATAAATTATTTTGATGTTTATTTTTGCTTTGAACCAAAATTTCGGAAAAATCGACGAAATTACAGGAAATTTTTGTCCGATTTTACAAAAACATCAGTTTGTTCCTAAAATAATGTCCCTAACAAAACGTCTTCATTGAAATTTTGAAATTCGAAAGTTGGTTTTTAATAATTATTGATATACCCCCTACAAAAATCGTTCCGGCACTTAGAAAATTTACGGGATCCGTATCACGACAAGATTTTTGGTAGAATTTATTTGATTTTTTGGACTTAGCAAAATTTTGGCTTTCGGCCTGGTAAAATATATTCAATACTTAGAAATTTTTCGAGAGCAGGAAAATAAACAAAAAAAAATTGGGACTTAGAAAATTTTTGGGAGTTTGGAAACATGATAAATTATTTTGATGTTTATTTTGCTTTGAACCAAAATTTCGGAAAAATTGTCGACATTACAGGAAATTTTCGTCCGATTTTTACAAAAACATCAGTTTGTTCCTAAAATAATGTCCCTAACAAAACGTCTTCATTGAAATTTTGAAATTCGAAAGTTGGTTTTTAATAATTATTGATACACTGCCCATGATCGCATGAATGTCCCATATGCATTTTCGTCACTTTTGAGTTATTGATGCAGTTTGGTTCAATATCGTGTGCTCTTTCAAAAGTGCCTATAACATCCAGTACTTTGTTCTAGAAATCAGGAGGAAATCCAGTTTTTTCGTGAAAACTTAACACGTAGCCTTATGTGTGGGACAAACTTGTTTAGCGTTTTTCTCAGCTTGCTGTTTTTGCATATGGGACATTTATGCGAACATGGGCAGTATACCCCCTACAAAAATCGTTCCGGCACTTAGAAAATTTACGGGATCCGTATCACGACAAGATTGTTGGTAGAATTTATTAGATTTTCAGGACTTTGCGAAATTTTTGCTCTCAGCCAGTTGAATATTTTTCAACATTTTGAAAAATTATTTTGATAAGAAACATTACCAGGCTTTTTGAAATTTTACTGTGGATTTTTGGACTTATGCAATTTTAGGAATATTTTCATAGACTTCTATTTTTAATTTAAAAAAATGGAATATAGAGACTTTGGATTTTTCGTGATTTGGAAAATTATTGTGACATTTTGGCGATTCAACGCTTTCTCACAATTTTTAATGAGTTTTTAAAGTAAAATAATTTTTCAACTTTGAAAATCTCGTTTTGATGTAAGTGCGTATATTCCTGCAATATTACTCATATTTGTGAAGAGGAAGAAGGGGGTCTGAATTGTGGCGGGTGCATTAAAAACAATAAAATTATTTTTGGGGTCAAAATCTACTTTATGAACTTGATATGATTTTGGAAGATTTCAGTTATTTGCTACTATAAACTCAACTTGATGTGGCATTGTTGGTCAAATAAACTCAACAAGATTTTTCGCAGATACGCCTCGAACAATTTATGTTCGTGGCCATGTTCGGTTATCTCTTAACCATACCCTGGGGTGAACTTGACTTGTTCGTGTTTTTACGAACATGGGTAGATTTTTCCAAGATGCAACTTTCTGCCCGGGGCTGTTATTAGAATAACAATCCAATAACAAAAAAATCATAACGGCGAATAACAAATCTTGTTATAAATAACATAAAATGGCCTAGTATTTTCAAATAACAAAGAATAATATTCCCAAGTTATTCCCGTCTGCTCCCCGGGCAGAAAGTTACATCTTCCTGAAAACTTGTCATGTTCGCAAAAACACAAACATGTCAAGTACCTGTTAACTTCCAGTTAAGAGTTAATCAAACATAAACGCGAACATAATTTACTCTACGCATATCAAAAAATTATCAACTTAAGTTCGTGTTGGAAACTTCAAATTATCATGCTATGGTGCGGAAAAATATCATCCATAAACATAAAATTATCCCGACCAGTTCATTTTTTCCTGGAAAATATGGGGCGAAAAATATCATACAAAAACATAAAAGTTTCATAACAAGTTGTGATGTTTCCAGATATTTTTTTTCTGTAATAATTTGGTTGCTTTAGAAAGCGTAATACACAGTAAGAAAATATAAGTTTCATATAGACTGTTTTTCAATTGTATTTCAATAAAACAAATTAATTTAATGATATAATGTGATTTTCTAGTAAAATTTATTTTTATTGAATAAGCCTAAAATTAAAAACTCTAGCAAACAAACTGCTGGAAGACTCAACATAATGACAATCTAAATTTTTTTTAAATATTTGTATACAGTCATCCCTCATATTCGGAACAGTTTACAGATCGGCCAATGTTCAAAAAATCATAGAAAATCGATAATTGAACATAATGATTCGCTTTTACCTTCATTTGAAAGCTGTTTTTGCGATCTTTCGAATGCTGTATTGAACAACTGCAAATTTTAACATTTTATATCAAGTTTTTGAAGAAAAACTTTGACCCTTGAAATCCACAAATTCGGAACACTTTTTTCTTACGATGTAAACAATCTTTTTTATCGCTCCTGGGGTACATATTAAAAAAAAAAGTGACTTCACATTCTGAAACCAAAAAAAAATCATGCTTAGTAATGTTTTATGAATGGTCTGCTAACTTTTTTTGTGAAAATATCAGTTAAATTCAGGTGTTCCACAATTGTGGGAGGCACAATAACATCCCACAATTATGGAACAGGCAATTTGGAAGCAGCGTTTTGCTGCTCTGAATAAAATGGTCTCGAAATGCAGTTTTTTGTTTAAAAGTTCTACTTATATTAATGAAATAGCAAAAGAATGTCCAAATAAAGGTACACAGAAAAGATGCATTTGGCATGCTTTTGACAAATTATCACAAAAGTGTTCCGAATTTGTGGGTGTTCCGAATATGTGGGATGACTGTATCATTTGCCGTATAATTCGAATTAATTCAAAGTTTAGTGTGAATAAGTAAGGCTGGTACACATTTTATTTAAAGTTTTTGTCACTTCTCCCTTCGAAGTTTGCCCGAAAAATCAGGGGGCAGAAAAAAATTACATCCAAAATTGCACTACTAACAATATTAAAACAAATCAAACTTTTGTAAAGCCAAGTCAAAGAAAAGCTTCGAAAATCTGTACAATTGAACTAAACAAATCAATAATGCACTAATTTATTTGCATTGGCCGCTGAAAATTTTCCTGAAATTCTAGCAAACCTATTTGAAAGTGTAGAAATTTGTAAATATTGTCAAGGCGGAAGCGTTACAACTGGGCAACGTGGCTCGGTCTTATACAAACATTTAAATTTATAAAATTCCCAAACAAAAAAAATAAACAAAAATATGGTCTTTAAAGGAAAGAATAAAAATATATGCAATCCTTATCAATAAATAATTTATTTTCAGAATTTTATATCAATCTGTCAAAAGTCAATAATGTGTATTCAAAATCAGCATAAATAACAGAATGAAAAACTGAACTTTGCTAAACAAACATTGAAATGTTTGAAAGAATTTCTAAACTGAAGTGATAGGTTCACTTTGAAATAATAATTCTCGTACATACCTTGTTAATCCTCTTCAAATGCATCCAGAGAGCATATGAATGCAGCACAAATCATTTTTGCAGCTGATTGGTCAAACTAAACAAAATTCTAGAAGCCGAATGTCCAGAAAATGCCCGTTAGTAGATCTGTAAAAGAAAATAAAACACAAAGCATCAATTCTCAAACAAAATTTATGGAATAATTAAAAATTCAATAGTAAACAAAGAAAAAGAAAACAAGCAATACTTATCTGAGTTTTAAAATCGTCGAAAAATATTTGTCGGCTTGACTAGTAGAAACAACATCTGTAGCCGCTTCAGGTGGACTCATCCTCCTCCGTGAAACTGCTTTCGAGCCACTCAATTGAATCACCTCCTCCGGAATCACAAGAGGAAGGTTCATCCTTCTGTCGCTGACACTCCAAAACGATAGAAACAATGTCACAGTGTCACGTCCAGTCCCCAATCACCACCATGATGCAGAAACGTAAACAATCACACGCACACTCGCGAAAACACACGGATCAAATACGGTTTCCCACAAATCGCGATTCTGATGACGCGACGACAAAAACCAAAACAAATCGACACTGCTGTTTTCCTCCACCGAAAACTGTCAAATTCGCCAAAATCATTCCGACGTTGATCCGCGTCTTGATAGCATCTGCTGGAGGAGGAGGAGGATGACCAGCGACATGCAGGCAGGAGGATTTCGATTCTGCGAACTGCGGCTTTGTCATGCACGCGCTAGCGTAACTTTTTCTTCTCCAACGAGCCACCAAAATATCAACTTTCACATAAATAACAACATTTCGCAACTCTCACATAAAACGACACCAACGAACGCACATTCCCACGGCCAAAATACGCACTTACAACCCGCGGCGATTCGCAGACTGTTGTTAATCAGTGGAAAACTACTGCACCAAAAACGTAAACAAACCCTTGTCCTTGTCCTGGCGAATCCGCCAAAATCCTTTCCTCGTTAATCCACAGCAGCATCTTGAGCAAGAGGATTACTTTTCTGGGGCAGCGGCTTGGCCGAAACTTTCCTTGCACCCGTCAACACGGAGCGAAACTTTTCTTCGCCCCCAGCCACAAAAACACAAACAATCACTTAACCACAACATATCACGGTCTCGAACACCACGGAACGAACGAACACACACTACCTCGGCCACAGAACGTACTCACAACCCGCGGCGATTCGCGGACTATAATTCATCCGCGGAAAACTACTGCGCGAAAAGTAAACAAACCAGCCCGCCACGAACGCAAAAGCTGTCTGTCTGCCGATTGCCGATTCCTGTCAAGACAGGTCGCGCGCGTTGCGTGCGAGCAATGAACGAAAGAAGTGAGAAAAGAGAGAGTGAGCGAGCGCGTGGGCTCATTTTTGCGCTTTGCGATGAAATTTTAAATGCGGTAAAATACTTTTTAATGTGATTAGTTTAACTAGTGTATTTGGAGTAAATTAAAGTAAAAAAAAAACTCAATAAAAATGTCCATTAACAAAACTGCCATTTTAGGTAAGTCCCGCTTGAAAAAATTTAATTTTATAAATCATCTCATAATCCAGGGTTTTCAAAATATTCTAAGTGTCGGAAAAGTGAAATTTTGTCGAGGAGTGAAAATTTTGCTAAGTCCAACAAAAACAAGATAAAACTAGAAAATATCATCTCATGATAAAGAGGTCGAAATTTTTCTAAGTCCCAAAATAATTTGGCTTTCGAAATTCTGCTAAGTCCAGCAAAATCAAGATAAAACAAAATAATATCATTGCATGATAAAGATTTCGAAATTTTTTCTAAGTCCCAAAATAATTTGGCTTTCGAAATTTTTCTAAGTCCAGCAAAAACATGATAAAACAAAATTATATCATCTCATGATAAAGAGGTCAATTTTTTCTAAGTCCCAAAATAATTCGGCTTTCGATTTTTTTCTAAGTCCGGTAATATCATGAGAAAATTAAAATTTATCAACTGATGATAAAAGGTCTACAAACATAGAAAGGAACATAGATTTCGGCGCGCATTTTAAGAGTTTTTGGAACAAATATCAAACATGCCATGATATCAAAAACAACTCAAGTTATTTTTTTGTTCGTCCCATGATCCGACTTTCTGCCCGGGTCGGGTATAATTGGGATGGTCGGAGTAGTTGTTAAAATAACAAAAAAATTACAAAGATTTGTTCGAAGAATAACTAAAAATGTTATTAGTCTGTTTTTCAATAACAAAACCCGCCCGGGCAGAAAGTTGCATCTTGGAAAATCTACCCATGTTCGTAAAAACACGAACAAGTTAAGTTCACCCCAGGGTATGGTTAAGAGATAACCGAACATGGCCACGAACATAAATTGTTCGAGGCGTATCTGCGAAAAATCTTGTTGAGTTTATTTGACCAACAATGCCACATCAAGTTGAGTTTATAGTAGCAAACAACTGAAATCTTCCAAAAATCATATCAAGTTCATAAAGTAGATTTTGATCCCAAAATAATTTTATTGGTTTTTAATGCACCCCGCCACAATTCAGACCCCCCTTCTTCCTCTTCACAAATATGAGTAATATTGCAGGAATATACGCACTTACATCAAAACAAGATTTTTCAAAGTTGAAAAATTATTTTACTTTAAAAACTCATTAAAAATTGTGGAGAAAGCGTTGAATTGCCAAAATGTCACAATAATTTTCCAAATCACGAAAAATCCAAAGTCTCTATATTCCATTTTTTTAATTAAAAATAAAAGTTTATGAAAATATTCCTAAAATTGCATAAGTCCAAAAATCCACAGTAAAATTTCAAAAGCCTGGTAATGTTTCTTATCAAAATAATTTTTCAAAATGTTGAAAAATATTCAACTGGATGAGAGCAAAATTTCGCAAAGTCCTGAAAATCTAATAAATTCTACCAAAATCTTGTCGTGATACGGATCCCGTAAATTTTCTAAGTGCCGGAACGATTTTTCTAGGGGGTATATCAATAATTATTAAAAACCGACTTTCGAATTTCAAAATTTCAATGAAGACGTTTTTTAAGGGACATTATTTTAGGAACAAACTGATGTTTTTGTAAAAATCGGACAAAAATTTCCTGTAATTTCTACGATTTTTCCGAAATTTTGGTTCAAAGCAAAAATAAACAACAAAATAATTTATCATGTTTCCAAACTCCCAAAAGTTTTCTAAGTCCCAAAAAATGCTTTTTCTGTAAAAGTAAAGAATTGAAAAATATACGCAAAAATGTCAAAGTCCAGCATAAATAAAATCAAACTTTAAAATATCAGCTCATGAACATTATTCTAAGTGTCGGAAATTGAAAATTATGTCAGTGACTGCTAATTTTTCTAAGTCCAGCATAAATTTGAAATAAAGTCAAAATAATCATTTCATGATGTTCGGGTAAAATTTTGGAAAAAATAAAATTTTCGAAATTTTTGCTAAGTCCAAAAAAACTTCCACTAACACCTCAATATCAACTGTAGATAATGCAGTATGATCATGGAATATACTTTCCATGATACGCAGTCGGTTTCAAAAGTCGTCATAACTCGAGGAGTTTACAGCAAGATGCGAATAAACAAGCCAAGATAGTTCGAAGTTATCGCCACCAACTCACTTTCCGCCCGGGAACCAATAACACAGAAGGAATTATGAAGGAATAACAAGGTTTGTTATTTTGTGCGGAGAGGTGGAGCAGCATAATAACAAAAATTGTTATTGAACTGGTATGTCTCCATAACAAAAAAAAAGTACTTTTCGATGCAAATTCAATTTTGCATTCAAAAAGAATGTCAAATTTGTTTTTGCATGAAACTTCGATTATTTCCAAAAATCACTATTTTTTCAAAAACTCATAACACGGCGGCAGATTTTTTGACCATGTTGCGGACTCAAAAGTTGCGGATTTTTGTCCCCTAAAACATATCAAAAAATCTTGAAAATAAAAAAATACGTATTTTGGGAAATTGAGTTTTAGTGCAAAAAAAGTTGATAAAAAAATCTGCAATTTTTTTTTCCGTGTACCTATTTTTTTTCTCAAAAATCCTCAACAATACCTACAACTTTGCCGAATTAATCAGAAAATTCAATCAAAAGTTACAGCTGTTTGAATATTTACATACCATTTTTGTATGGACAGCTGCCAAAATTGTATGAAGACTTGTATGGGTAAACCAATGACACAAAATAGCTTATTTGGTCATAGGGAAGGCCCCCACAAAGTTTGAGTCAAATAAAAAAATACAAAAAATAAAAATGGTCGAAATCGGCCAATTTCGTAGAGAGTTGCTCTCTTTATTTTTGACATTTGATTATAATTTGCTTTGCATTTGCTGCCATTTTTGAAAATTTGAAATTTTCTTACATTTTTTTTAAATTTTTATAGACATTTATGTATGACGAGTGCTGTCAATAATTTATGACATTTTTGATATTTTGACTCTTGCTGACATTTTTGACACTTTTGGCACTTCTAATTTCTTTAGCCGGGACCGTGGTGTAGGGGTAAGCGTGGTTGCCTCTCACCCAGTCGGCCTGGGTTCGATCCCAGACGGTCCCGGTGGCATTTTTCGAGACGAGATTTGTCTGATCACGCCTTCCGTCGGACGGGAAGTAAATGTTGGCCCCGGACTAACCTAAAAGGTTAGGTCGTTAGCTCAGTCCAGGTGTAGGAGTCGTCTCCTGGGTCCTGTCTCGGTGGAGTCGCTGGTAGGCAGTTGGACTAACAATCCAAAGGTCGTCAGTTCGAATCCCGGGTGGATGGGAGCTAAGGTGTAAAAGAGGTTTGCAATTGCCTCAACAATCAAGCCTTCGAACACCTAGTTTCGAGTAGGAATCTCGCAATCGAGAACGCCAAGGCAATGCTGTAGAGCGAATAATTTGATTTTGATTTTTGAATTTCTTTTTCCCCAAATTCACACTTTTTCTTTTAGTTTTACGACATCTCTATTGTCACTTCTAACATCTCACTTTACACTTATCTTTATTTCTTACTTCATACTTTCTATTTCTTAAGCCTTACTTCTCTTTCTCTCTTTTTATTTTTTCGAAATTTTTGTAAAATTATTGTAATTTTATCAGTATTTAAGTGCAGTATTTTTTTCAAATTTTAAATACCTTGTCATAAGCTAATTTTTAGCCGCATGAGACAATTAAGATTAATCACTCCTATGGACGTTTGTGGAAATTTTGGGCCTGTTGAATATAGCCGGAAACAGGTTCGTAGTCTAGCGCAAAAATGACTAGACAACCATTAGTCCATCCATCACCCAAAACAAAAGATATGCTAATTCCGCTATATAGCGGAATTAAAAGGAACAACTCGTCTCTTTGTATTCATAAAATAAATTATCTTTCCAAATATGTTATAACATTGGGGGTATCTTCTTTATTTGGCCACTACAGCCAAAACGCTGAAAAAAAAAATTGGATTTTTTTTAAAAAGGAGCCGAAGAATCGGTCTGATGTGTGTGTATCATAACATTTATCGATTTTAGTAAATCATTCCAGCGCGCTTTAGTTTGGCTAAGGACTTAGGTTGAGAGCCTTTGGACGGATTGATGTTGCGTAAGGATGGGGCGTAAAGAGCTTACGATTATTGAGAGCGATCGAAGCGACCTCTGAATCTGTTAAGAAGCGTAGCCGGAGTCGTCTTCGCTACTGACAAATCCTATTGCTGGTGGTCTGCCGTAGTCCTGATGTAACCATCTCTGCCGAACCGTTCAACATGACGACTTCCTAATCAACATCCGCAGCGGCTCCGGCGTTATAATTTCTTCTTCCTGGTTCTTCTTCTCCTTTACTGGTAGCGCCACCATCAATCCTATGCCGGAACTTCTCCAGCAGTCGCATCGTTGTCAAAATTGTGCTCTGTCGTTCAGGATGCACTCGAGGTCATCGTCCTTGCAGATCCTCGGATTTGCGATGGAAGAGGCACACGTGGTACTCGGCTCAAAACCTGTAGTCGGACGCTTCTTACCGGAGGAACCCGTGGTTACATTGACCTTAACGCTGTTTGGATGTTTAAAAGAGTCTCGTTAGAAGTTTTTAGAAACAATAAATTGAGACCGAATCTTACCTAAATCATTTTGAACAGCTCCAGCTTTTCATACCCAAGTAACAATTTTAGTTTTGATATAGTTTCAAAGAGATTCTGAAGAGTTCTCAAGTAAATTTCAACGAAATGCCATTTAGTCCTACATGCTGAGTTAAAAACGAGTTAAATCAACATGTTGTTACAAATATAAATGTGTTGAGTTTCAATATATAATGAACCATGATAGTTATGCCAACATAATTTCATCGACCAATTTTCAAAGATAGCTCGAAAAACTAATATGCGCACTTTCGATTCATTAAAAAAGTTATGATTTTTTCAAAATCAATGTTTTACCATATTGTTGCTCCCAAATTCAATATGGCTGTGCATTTCGGCTGCTCGCACCTCACAGCAACATGGCGAAGTTCATGAAATATAAATGTTCTTGCGCGTAGCAATACACAGAATAAAAGCTTGATGGCTTTATACAAGAAAACTTGTAGAATTCAAAGTTATATCAATTTCTATTTGTAAACCATAAGCACATTATACAGTTCTGATCAAACCTTAAAAGTTTTCAATAAAAGTCTGCGCGAAACGCCACACAAAACAAAATGTGTGAAACGCCTTGTTCAGTTGTTATAAATTGCGAAAAATAACATAACATAACATAAACAATATTAACAAAAATAATATTAAGCAACAACTGCACAGGCGCCATTTCAGAAATACACAAATAGTTCCCAATAATACATTCTGGAAAAAACGGTAATTAAAAATCTTTGTGCAAAAAAACACAACCAAAACCACCAATTTAATCTTTTTATTTAGCCATTACACGTCAAACAGGAAGTCTCCAAATAAAAAGTGCTCCGATTTGGCTCAAATTTGGAGTGGGGGTTCTTTGGCCCAAATAATTAGACCCGTATTTTTTTGTTTGGCGATTAGGGTGGTCCTATCCGAAATAGGGTGGTCCAAAAAATTGCGTTTTTCGTCGATTTTCTCAAAAACCACATTTTTCAAAAAATCGCGCGCCACAATTCAAAAGAAAGGTTATTAGTTGGGCTTTTAAGGAAAAATATGTTGAGGTCCAAAAAAACTAGTTGAATATTCGAAAAGGTCCTATGAAAATTTCATTGGCCGATTTCAAGGTCTCGGGACCAAAGAGCCCAGGTCAGAAAATATTGTTCCCTGGTTCCTTGTAATATTTTACATGACATATCAAAAAATTGCGAATATCCATTAACGCGCTCCGAAATTGGTTCAGCCGTTCCGGAGATATGATTTTTGAAAATGTGGTTTTGTGAAAATCGACGAAAAACGCAATTTTTTGGACCACCCTATTTCGGATAGGATCACCCTAATCGCCAAACAAAAAAAATACGGGTCTAATTATTTGGGCCAAAGAACCCCCACTCTGAGTTTGAGCCAAATCGGAGCACTTTTGATTTGGAGACTTCCTGTTTGACGTGGAATGGCTGTATTATTCTTTGCACACTTATGAAAAATTTGTATTAAGAGATCTCTTGTAGCTGCACTTAAAAGCTGGATCAAAGTAATTTATCTCCTTGCACTGTGTTTCTCGTTCTACAACTAAATAAGTTGAGGTGACAGTTCAAATCCAACACGATTGGTCAAATTCCTTATTAAGACGCAAAAGATTTATTGCAGACTTCGTCAAGATATTCGAGCTGCGACATATATTCTTCAGGAAATCTCGAAGTGTAACTTAAAAACTGAATTAAAACTTCTAAGTAGAATTCCTAATCAAGTCTTCAAGAAACCTTGAAAATATAATGAAGGTTATGCAAGATGAAAACCTGTTTGCTTTGATAAAAGTTTTTTTATAAAACATTTTTGCATTTAATAAAACTTGTTTAAAACCATATAAGAATATAACCAAGGGCATGTTTTGGTCCCTGTTATTCGCCCAAGTAATACCAACATTTGGTATTCCCGTGTTATTAACCCCTGCTCGGGTATGGGTCACTCGCTCCCGCCCTGATAACATCAACTGTTATTAAACTCTTAATGAAAAAATGGATCTTTCAAGAAAATTTCATAACACTTTCTGTTATTTTAACAGTATTTGTTATTTGTCCCGCCCGTGTAGATCAATCGAACCGCGCACTGGACTCACAATCCAGAAGTCGCCGGTTCGAATCCCGCGGCGGGCGCTCTAAAATTCTTTGTGTAAATATGGGTATTCGGCGCCGTCGCTCCGTGCCATACTTTCATACACTTAGGAGCCCAGGGCGGCGAAGTCCTTGCAGTTAAAAAGGAAGACACTAGTGGTTGGTACTAGCAATGGTGGTAAAGTAAATCTTTCCCTGTTCCTGAGGGGAACACCCGTGAAGAGTATCGGGGCCGGCATTTACAAAGCGGATTCAGTGACAGTTGAATAATAACTTAATGTTAACATGTTAAGGTTAATGATAACATTCCATAGGTTGTCTTCCTAAGGTGTCATGATAAGGTCCAGTTTGTGACGATACACTACCTTCCCTTTACTAAGCAATCGAATCCAGAAGGGAAAAGATCACCAGTTGTGTTGGTCCGAGCCGGGATTTGAACCCCGATCTACCGCTTACCCCGAGCATGGGTAAATAACAAGGGAAATGCAAAATAATACCATTCAATGGTATCAAGACCAAATTTTGGTTTTCGCGAGCCCTTGAAAAAAAGTCTAAAGTGTATGTTAATACCAATCTGTAGTATTATACCAAATTATGGTATTGTTTTGTTATTGGGCAAATTTTAAGAAAATGTCGAATTTTGACATACTGTTACTTACTTACATACTTAAAAACGCAAATCTACTTCAAATTAAAGCCAACTATTTTATTTTGGTCTAAAAAAGTCATTTAATGAACTTAATAAATTAGGGAATACCATACATTGGTATTGTAAAGGTATTTTAAATAAAAATATTTAAATATAAAGGTGATTCATAAAAAATCTAATTTAAATCTTGATTTAAATGATGTTTAACATTCTAAAAAGTATGCTGATACATTTGAAAATGATAAGAAAAACGTTTATATATTTAGACGACTTTACGACAACAATAGGTTTAACGTGAAAAAATTAAAATTGTATAATGGATTTTACGTAACATTGTGTGTCTTTTTCGTCACAATCAATAAACTTAAAAAAATAATGTCAATCTTTGTTAATTTGATAAAATAACTCTTTCAATACCAAAATGTTGGTATGCATGTGGTATTCGAACTTCGTTCTAAATATTGGATTTGTGTTGAATCCTATTCAGTTGGAATTATGCATCCTCGAAAATCCCGCGAAAAATGCCACGCTGCCTGTGCTATAGCCTTTCTCGTTCTGGTTTAGTTTGTTTCTCTTTCTTTGAATTTCCTGATATTTTTGCCTGCAGCTAAAACATGTTGAGCAGCAGCAGCTCGTTTTAAACAAGCGTTGATAGCTCACACGGATAGAAATCCTGCCCCCTAAATTTGAAAACATTATGCTATGAAATCGAAAACATTGCTTGTTATCGAATTCAAAAACGTTTTCTTCACATTCGATCACAATGTCGTCAGAATCGACAACATTCGTAAACATTTCCGATGCCCCCGTTTGACACATTCTCTCAGAGCGTTACGCTATTTTCGAGCTGTCAAACTGTCGCCATCTTGATTTTCATTCGTATATTTTTTTCAGCTACGAGAACACCGCCATTGTGAAAAGTTGACACACATCGGAAAGGTGAGAAAACTTGAAATTAAACTGCGCTTTTCGTTGTCCCCGTGTTAATTTGTGTTTATTTTTTCATTTGTTTGCTTTCCAGCACTTCCTCCACGATCGCCGCGCCGCGCCGCACGTAGTCCCGGAAGTCTTCGCACGCCCCAGACGGTCGGCCAAGAGTTGCCCCAGACGGTCAGCCGCGCCGCACGACTCCCTTCTGCCACTTTCCCCAGACAGTCAGCCACGGATTTCCTTGACCCCGGAAGGTACGTTCAGGTGTACAGCAGAAAGTAGTGAGAAATTAAAAAAAATGATTTGTGTGTTTTTCTTTTCAGTTCCGGCCGGAAGTGTTTCCACGCTCATTCCCATTTACCTGGAGCTGTGGCCAACCCGATCCGCATCGCACGGTGAAGTCCCTCCCGGAAGACGGTCAGCCGCGTCACGGATTTCCTTGCCCCGGAAGCTGCAGCCGAGGACAGCCGGTAAATAGGTGAGAAATTAAATCACCAAAAATTGTTTACGTTTTATTTGCTGATTTTTGTGAATTTTCAATTTCAGATCCGCGTCTTTGTGCTCTGCCCCGTCCAAAACGGTCTGCCGCGCCACGGTCCAAGATTAGTGACCGACCGTAACACGACCAAGAGTTGCATCAGGGGGCCAGCCGCATCGCACGTTTTAATCCTTCCCGGAAGACTCCGCAAGGATTGTGGCCTGCCGCAGAACTACTCCTCTTCTGCCACTTTCCCCAGACGATCAGCCGCGTCCTTGTCCCCGGAAGCTGCATTCGAGGACAGCCGGTAAACAGGTGAGAAACAGGTGTTAACACTTAAACTCCCATGCTCGCGAAAAAGTCGAAAGTCCAACTTTGACATGCTGTATCTCGGCTCCCCTTGGACGGATTGTGTTTTGTGACAGATGGCTAGATAATTTTCCTTTTTTGAAAAGTCAAAAAAGATGCATTTACCCTAAGTTATGTACGAATCAATGAAACAACTTTTTTTCAAAAAAGTCGGAAGTCGATTATGATCAGCTGTATCTTAACTCCTTGAGGGCGGATTTTCAAAATTCAGAAAGCCAAAAATAGGGACAGATGTCCAGATGATGTTCCTTATATGAAAAGTCAAAAATAGACCCATTTACTCTAAGTTATGGGCGAACCAATAAATAAACTTTTTTTCAACTCGTTTTATACGATTTGTCTTGACAAAATATTGAAATATTATGTGATAATCTTTATCAAATTCATATCACAGTGAAAGTGTAAACATATTCATGATACTCAAGACCAATCTTCGACCGATGTGGCCACTTTGAGACCGGTTCCAGGTTCCCCGGTAAAACCCGGAGTACGGGAAGATAAGAGATTATTCGTGATATTTTTTTTCTGCCAGAATGAGTATCCTAGTACAGAATTTTCGAAATCAAACTCATTCATGATACTCAAGACCAATCTTGGAACGATCTGGCCACTTTGGAACCGGTTCCAGATTCCCCGGAGAAATCCGAAGTATGGGAAGAATTGGTGTTGTTCGAGCAATATATTTTCCTGCCGGTATGAGTATCCTAGTACAGAATTTTCGAAATCAACTCATTCATGATACCCAAGACCACTCTTGGAACGATCTGGCCACTTTGGAACCGCTTCCAGGTTCCCCGGAGAAATCCGAAGTATGGGAAGAATTGGTGTTGTTCGAGGAATATATTTTCCTGCCGGTATGAGTATCCTAGTACAGAATTTTCGAAATCAACTCATTCATCATACCCAAGACCACTCTTGGAACGAAATGGCCACTTTGGAACCGGTTCCAGGTTCCCCGGAGAAATCCGGAGTATGGGAAGAATTGGTGTTGTTCGAGGAATATATTTTCCTGCCGGTATATGAATATCCTAGTACAGAATTATCGAAATTAAACTCATTCATGATACTCAAGACCACTCTTGGATTGATCTGGCCACTTTGGAACCTGTTCCAGGTTCCCCGGAGAAATCCGGAATACAGGAAGAATTGGTGTTGTTCGAGGAATATATTTTCCTGCCGATATGAGTATCCTAGTACAGATTTATCGAAATCAAACTCATTCATGATACTCAAGACCAATCTTGGAACGATCTGGCCACTTTGGAACCGATTCCAGATTCCCCGGAGAAATCCGAAGTATGGGAAGAATTGGTGTTGTTCGAGCAATATATTTTCCTGCCGGTATGAGTATCCTAGTACAGAATTTTCGAAATCAACTCATTCATGATACCCAAGACCACTCTTGGAACGATCTGGCCACTTTGGAACCGGTTCTAGGTTCCCCGGAGAAATCCGGAGTATGGGAAGAATTGGTGTTGTTTGAGGAATATATTTTCCTGTCGGTATGAGTATCCTAGTACAGAATTTTCGAAATCAAACTCATTCATGATACTCGTGACCAATCTTAAAACGATCTGGCCACTTTGAGACCGGTTCCAGGTTCCTGGTATAACCCGGAGTACGGGAAGATAAGAGATTATTCGTGAAATATTTTTTTCCTGCCACTATGAGTATCCTAGTACAGAATTATCGAAATTAAACTCATTCATGATACTCAAGACCACTCTTGGAATGATCTGGCCACATTGGAACCTGTTCCAGGTTCCCCGGAGAAATCCGGAATACAGGAAGAATTGGTGTTGTTCGAGGAATATATTTTCCTGCCGGTATGAGTATCCTAGTACAGAATTATCGAAATCAAACTCATTCATGATACTCAAGACCACCCTTGGAATAATCTGACCACTTTGGAACCGGTTCCAGGTTCCCCGGAGAAATCCGGAATACAGGAAGAATTGGTGTTGTTCGAGGAATATATTTTCCTGCCGGTATGAGTATCCTAGTACAGAATTATCGAAATCAAACTCATTAATGATACTCAAGACCACTCTTGGAATAATCTGGCCACTTTGGAACCGGTTCCAGGTTCCCCGGAGAAATCCGGAATACAGGAAGAATTGGTGTTGTTCGAGGAATATATTTTCCTGCCGGTATGAGTATCCTAGTACAGAATTATCGAAATCAAACTCATTAATGATACTCAAGACCACTCTTGGAATAATCTGACCACTTTGGAACCGGTTCCAGGTTCCCCGGAGAAATCCGAAGTATGGGAAGAATTGGTGTTGTTCGAGCAATATATTTTCCTGCCGGTATGAGTATCCTAGTACAGAATTTTCGAAATCAACTCATTCATGATACCCAAGACCACTCTTGGAACGAAATGGCCACTTTGGAACCGGTTCTAGGTTCCCCGGAGAAATCCGGAGTATGGGAAGAATTGGTGTTGTTCGAGGAATATATTTTCCTGCCGGTATATGAATATCCTAGTACAGAATTATCGAAATAAAACTCATTCATGATACTCAAGACCACTCTTGGATTGATCTGGCCACTTTGGAACCTGTTCCAGGTTCCCCGGAGAAATCTGGAATACAGGAAGAATTGGTGTTGTTCGAGGAATATATTTTCCTGCCGATATGAGTATCCTAGTACAGAATTATCGAAATCAAACTCATTCATGATACTCAAGACCAATCTTGGAACGATCTGGCCACTTTGGAACCGGTTCCAGATTCCCCGGAGAAATCCGAAGTATGGGAAGAATTGGTGTTGTTCGAGGAATATATTTTCCTGCCGGTATGAGTATCCTAGTACAGAATTTTCGAAATCAACTCATTCATGATACCCAAGACCACTCTTGGAACGATCTGGCCACTTTGGAACCGGTTCTAGGTTCCCCGGAGAAATCCGGAGTATGGGAAGAATTGGTGTTGTTTGAGGAATATATTTTCCTGTCGGTATGAGTATCCTAGTACAGAATTTTCGAAATCAAACTCATTCATGATACTCGTGACCAATCTTAAAACGATCTGGCCACTTTGAGACCGGTTCCAGGTTCCCTGGTATAACCCGGAGTACGGGAAGATAAGAGATTATTCGTGAAATATTTTTTTTCCTGCCACTATGAGTATCCTAGTACAGAATTATCGAAATTAAACTCATTCATGATACTCAAGACCACTCTTGGAATGATCTGGCCACATTGGAACCTGTTCCAGGTTCCCCGGAGAAATCCGGAATACAGGAAGAATTGGTGTTGTTCGAGGAATATATTTTCCTGCCGGTATGAGTATCCTAGTACAGAATTATCGAAATCAAACTCATTAATGATACTCAAGACCACTCTTGGAATAATCTGGCCACTTTGGAACCGGTTCCAGGTTCCCCGGAGAAATCCGAAGTATGGGAAGAATTGGTGTTGTTCGAATATTCCCCGAACAACACCATATGTTCCCGTACTCCGGGTTTCACCGGGGAACCTGGAACCGGTCTCAAAGTGGCCACATCGGTCCAAGATTAGTCTTGAGTATCATGAATATGTTTACACTTTCACTGTGATATGAATTTGATAAAGATTATCACATAATATTCCAATCTTCTGTCAAGACAAATCGTATAAAACGAGTTGAAAAAAAGTTTATTTATTGGTTCGCCCATAACTTAGAGTAAATGGGTCTATTTTTGACTTTTCATATAAGGAACATCATCTGGACATCTGTCCCTATTTTTGGCTTTCTGAATTTTGAAAATCCGCCCTCAAGGAGCGAAGATACAGCTGATCATAATCGACTTCCGACTTTTTTGAAAAAAAGTTGTTTCATTGATTCGTACATAACTTAGGGTAAATGCATCTTTTTTGACTTTTCAAAAAAGGAAAATTATCTAGACATCTGTCCGCATCTTTTGAATTTTGAAAATCCGTCCAAGGGGAGCCGAGATACAGCTTTTCAAAGTTGGACTTCCGACTTTTTTCGCGAGCTTGGTAGTTCGCGGGATAATTTTCTTCATGGGAGTTTAAGTGTTAAATCTACAAAAAAAATTTAAGTTTTATTCGCTGATTTTTGTGAATTTCCTATTTCAGATCGGCGTCTTTGTGCACTGCTCCGTCCAAAACGGTCAGCCGCGCCACGGTCCAAGATCACCGCGCCGCATGTTGTAGGCCTTCCGGAAGTCTTCTCCCGCTTTGTGGCCAGCCCGTAACACGACCAAAAGTTGCTCCAGACGGTCAGCCGCGCCGCACGTTGTAGTCCCAGCCGGAAGTTTTTGCAAGGTCAGTCGCGCCGCGGTCCCGGGGATTCCAGATCGGCGCTTCTTCATTGCAGGTAAGTTATGTTTGCATGTTTTTATGAAAAAATCCGTAGCTTCTTTTCAGTTAGACTTGAACATAAACAAACTCATTTATTACAGTCTCAGTCTGTGTTTAAGTAAGATAGAATGCTTGTTTACATCCAAGGTGTTGCGTTATTGGAAAACTACTTCTGATGTAGGTAGTTTGTGCACGTAGTCCAAGCCTTTAATCTGCCCTTCCAGGTCACAAACTAGCGTTGTATTGTTAACGTGATTTTGGTTAACCACGGTAGATTTTCTCGAAATAGTTCGTTGGCGTCAACTGCCGTTCTGAGCATAATTGTCCCATGATATTTTTTGACGATTTTGACCTTTTGACATTTTTAAGTTTAGTTTGTTGTATACTTTTCGAAAAACCCATAAAATCTAGCACTTTATTTGGAAACTCATCAAAAACAACACCAAGTCTGTTTGTCCCATCGTTACACTTCTACGCATAATTGTCCCACCAAGTATTTTCTTTCACGGAATCATTAGTTATATGAAGCATTGAGTGTTGTTTACATACTGTATAGCAAGCGGATCATAAAAAAGAGTGATAAACTATTAACTGGGGCGATTGGGGACACATAGGACGAATAAGAACCCACGGGACAATTATGCGTAGAAACACAGAAATCGATCAAAAATTTCAATCGCGTTTTTCTCAGTTGCACTTTTATGAACATGGGACAATTATACGTAGAACGGCAGTCAAACTGTCAAAAATTGATCGCGGTGGATACTTTCCAGTTCTTTGTGTGATCAATGTGGTAGATACTTTGGTGAATTTTTGGTAGTTCGAATTATTTAAAGAAAAATCTACCACGATCTACCGAAATCGGTTTAACAATACAGATTAGGTTAGAATTGGTATCGAGGTTGTATTTGTTGATAAATTTGGAGCCGTATTGCTAATCATACAATTTTGGTGGTTTTTTTTTAAATAGTTTCATCGATAGGTTTTCTCCAGCCATGTCTGTGAAAGTTTTGAAAGGATTGTGCCATGTGATGACATGTGCCATTAAATTTGTGCGAGGAAATGTTTTCAAAAAAATCCACCAGAGTTAATTTAACAATACAACTTAAGGTTTAGAGATTTTTGCATGTTATATTTAGTGGTGATTGCGTCTGAACAAATGTTATGTAAACAATTGGTAACATTACACAAACACGTAATATGGTACACTAAACCCACAATCGTTAGACATATTTAAATTTACACTTTTTTGTGGGTTGGTTTGAGAATGTTAAACAAAAATGTGAGAAACAAACGTTTTGGTAGTGTGTGTCAGCGTCGTGTAAAAGAAATGTGAAACTCAAAAAAGACCCCGATACTCAATAATAAGTGTCAATCCATCAATCTATATTGAATTTAGCATAGATCGATTCTATCGTAAAATTTACCATAATTTTAATACAACATTCACGGTGTATTTTTCCGAGAGCTTAAGGTGAAATTCCAAAACAACCTATTTGGGCTTCTTCTTCATCTTCTTCTTCTTGGTAGCAATCATCGAAGTCATTAATCATTTTCATAATGTTTGTGTTGGCAAAACTGCCACACATACCGATACAATCCTTACCTTGTTTACAAACACTTATCAAACACAAATCTATTTGTTTTGGTTGCTAACAAAAGTAAACATTTACAAAAAGGTTAATTCAATTCTAGCAGGGGGAATTGGATGATGCACGAAGTGATTTCTGATTTTTTTTCTTCGATAAGCTCTGTCTTCATTTTGCACACAGGCTTTTGCGATTTGTATTTTGCAATTGAAATTTTCCATTGCTGGGGCCTAAGGTGAAACAACCAATCATTAATGAGAATTAAGGGGCAGTGACGGCAGCCTTTTCCGCCATTTTTCTGTTGTTTTGGAATTTCACCTTAAAGATAACAAATTCAGTTTGTCTGGTATTTGGCACCGTGAAAGAATGGCTCTTTCCAGACATTTTGCGGGGTAGGTATACCGAAATGTTTCGTCGGGGTGTCTAGGGCATGTGTTTTCGATGTGATTTATAATTTTTAAAATCAAGATGGCGGCCAAAATGGCGGGGATGGAATATTGAAAAAAATGCATTTTTTGTTTAATTGGCAATCAACTATTCAAATTTTACTGAAATGGGGCCGCAGAACTCGAATTTGATGTTAAAAATATGAAAAAAAAAACATAGGGCTATGTCTTTACTTTACTAGAGGTACCAGTTCATTCAAGGGAAACGAGATTTCAAACACAAATTGAAATGACACGATTTATGGACCATTCGATTGAGAAAATATTCAGTAATCCATAAACCACATTGACCGAGCCACGTAGCCCAGTGGTAACGCTTCCGCCTCGTAAGCGGTAGATCGGAGTTCAAATCCCGGCTCGGACCAACACAACTGGTGATCTTTTCCCTTCTGGAATCGATTGCTTAGTAAAGGGAAGGTACTGTATCGTCACAAACTGGACCTTATCACGACACCTTAGGGAGGCGACCTATGGAATGTTAACATTAACCTTAACATGTTAACATTAAGTTGAGAATGAAACTGCCACTGAATCCGCTTTGTAAATGCCGGCCCCGATACTCTTCAAGGGTGTTCCCCTCAGGAACTGGGAAAGATTTACTTTACTAAACCACATTGACACTTTTTTGGAATCTGAGACCCCCCCTCGTCCTCGTGGACAATTTCCATACAAAACAAAACATTTTTGTATGGACCGTGGACAATCGCAAATAAATCGTTCAACGCAAATAAATGCGCCTGTCATCATAGCCTGTCTGTCATCGAGCAGCAACCTCTGTAGATTGATCGACTGACGGTTCATGGAAAAATCGAACTGGCGTCCACCAAAAATCCCATTAAATCGAACAAATTCTTTAAAAAAAAGTTGCTCTAGACCCCCCACGAAATATGTCGGTATACCCCGCTAAATTTCGGGAAAGAGCCCTTACTTAACGGCGAAGGAAGAGGAGAGGACGAGGGCGAATTTCGTCTCGTTGTCAAGGTTCGGCGCAGGAAGGCTATGGAAACTACTCAACAACAACAAGTTCAGCCCGCTAACGGAGAAGAGCAACAACAACAACAATGCAAACCCACAGCAGCAGAAAAAAAATACCCCCGTGGTACCAGCACCCGGCAAGTCAGCAGGGGAGAAGAAACCACTGAAAGACACAAGCTTCGCCCGCCTTGCGAAGGTAATGTCGTCATGTGATGTCCAGCCGGAACACAAACTGACGCGGTACGGCACCAAAATTACGAGCAAACCCACTTGAAGAAGAACATGGTGCAGTTCTACACGCACGGAAAGCGCAGTGCGTGACCGCACCGGGTAGTAATGCGAGGTCTCCCGAACGTGGAACCGGATTACATCAAGGAGCTGCTCAAGACGGAACATCAGCTGGACGCCTTGGCTTTACACGCCATCAGGCGGAAGCAGCAGCTTCCCGCCATCGATGAGACACCTTTCATCGTGCTCTTCCCCAAGGGGCACACCAGTCTCAAGGAGTTGAGTAGCAATGTAATGAAAGTGGGACCAGTCGTCGTCCGGTGGGTGGCCTACCGGAACAAAGAATCGCACGTGACTCAGTGCAAGAGAAGAAGAAGAAGAACTGCTTGCAGCTCGGTCACGGAACCAGTAACTGCCATCTCAAGCCCAGGTGCAGCAACTGTGGGGGTGCCTAAAGCACGGAAAAGTTCAAGGCAGAAGAAACGGATGCCAAAAAGTGTGTTAACTGCTCTGGATCTCACGCGGGTCTGGACCGCAGCTGTCCCAAACGTGCGCAGTTCATCCAGTTGAGGCAGCAGGCGTCCACCCCGAAGCCGCCAACATGGAAGAAGGACAAACAGACTCCGGCAGGAGCCGCGTTCACCGCGGCGGATTTTCCTCCGCTTCCTGGAGCGGTGCCGTCCGTTGAACCGGAAAATAAACATCCTCGTCCCGCAAGAAGAAGTCGACAAGATACTGGCGCCGGCGCCGGTGCAATCCCGAAGGAGCAACAAGGCGAACGGGAGCTTTGGACCATTTACAGAGAATACAGAGTTCGCTTGAGGCAGTGCAAGACACCAGAGAAACAGATTGATGTGATCGCACACTTGTTGACACATGGCGCGGGGAAATGATCATCTTCTTTTATTATTTTGTGTATTATCGTTCCTCTGTCCAAACCTGATCGCAGCACCTAAAAGGACCTAATAAAAATAAGCTATGAAAAAAAGGCTCATTTATAAAAAAGTAATATACCTATAACAAGCCGTACCCGACAAACTTCGTCTTGATTTTTTTTTTGTTTCTTGACGTTTTAGGCTTTTTTTTTATTTAGTTGTCACTTTTTGGCGTAAGAACCTTCCTTGGACTTATACTCCTTGGACTTATACGCAACAAAGAGCACCTCGATCCGATGCTCCGTATTGAATTGATTCTCGTTTGAACAAAACCGTCGATTTTTTTTATAGAAGATATTGAGGTGTAGAAACAATTGTACAGAAAATATTATTTTAACATCTTCAACAAAATTTGTTCAATCAGGATGGACTCGTACGAAGATATGATCGTTGAGGATCTCAACGAAGAGGTGCTCAACGAAGAGGTGCTCAATGAAGAGGTGCTCGAAGAAAACTCACCCCAGGTACCCAGCAGCAGTGAAATTGTGACAACGCAATCCAACGTTACGCAACAATCAGAACCAGCTGGACAAGCATTGAAAAGAACGTCCGTGGAAGTAAACGGGGTAGTATATTTGCTGCCACCTGCAGATATACCTGACGATGAGGCTGCTGAGTTGATACGGCTGGTGCAAACGGAAGGCTTAAAGGCTGATGTTAAAGTTGTCTTGAAATACTGGGGTCTTGCCAACCTAATTCCTAACTTGACACACCATCAAATAAATGATGTACCTACACTCATTCTGATATTGCCGGAAGATGTCGATCAGATTACAAACATCGTCGGCCTGAGGGTTCGAATGCGCCACATGATCCAGTACATGGTATTTATATTTTGTTGTTTGTTTGTCGACACCATCAGAACAATAGTTCTTCTTTTCAGAAAATCAACTACGGCTACGAGCCATCCAGTTCCGAAGCACAGAAAAACCTACCGGTAAATATTTTTTGAAGTACATTTTTATAGTATATTTTGCATAAACTTTAACTGGAGCCTTTTGTATTCTATTTTTCTATACATTTTTTTAGACGCATCCTATTGCCAACCTTAAACAGCTCCTGCTAAGCTCTCCACGTGGCAAAATGATCCTAGCAGAGTACCATCGAAATGAATGCCTGATTAACGGTACTCGGAATCATCTCGTTGAAATTCTTTGCCAGGCTGCTGATGAGCACAACATTGACATCAGTCATAATTTTTATAAAATAATGGCTAAAAAGATTGAAGCGCTGTTCCCCAAAGAAAAGGAGGTGAATAGAAAAAATAATCTTAGTACTTTAGTTCTGACTGATTATTCTACAGTACTTGTTCGGTAACTGGGCTGAGAACGTAGCCCAGTGACCGAATGCTGCTCGCTAACTGGGATGAACGGAAAATAACGAGGGGACCACCGATGCATAATATTTTCCTGATGAAATATAAAAAATAAAAGTTTCTCAAATTTATGTACAATGCTTACTTTTCATATTTCTTTAATTGTGATTGGAAATTATATAAAAGATTGAACAAAGTTTTATTTTCTTTATTGAACAGGCTTTTGGCATCCATTAACCCCCTCGGTAATTTCGGTTTGTTTTGTTTTTTTTGACGTTTGTCTGCTTTTGACGTGGGCTACGGCCCAGTTATCGAGCACCGAGTTAAACATTGCCCAGTTACCGAACAATTACTATATTTGTCTTACTTGCCGTTATAATATAATGTTTCTTTAACTTGTCTAACATGATTGTATACAGATCATCTACTACATACCTTCGAAAACCGGTGAAAACTCAGCACGCGCTGGCGGCAAGTTCATGCAACGCAGGTCCAAAGTTATGAAGTTACTAAAGCAGCCCGACGTTACCACTGCCACCAAGCCTCAGAAGGAAAAGGTCGCAACGAACTGTCCAGCAGGTAATTTTTTTATAATGTGTACAAACCTAACACTTTTTTTCAAATAGTTCTATGAGCAATGATAGTCAAGTGTTACTTTTATGAAAAAAAAAACTAAAATTATTATTTGTTTTCAGATTATGAACTTCAAGAAGAATCGAGGAAATGGTTGGTGAACGCGCGAACTCCAATTAAGCTTGTTATCGAACATTGGACAAAATGTCACGAAATCAGGAACTCCCTCATCGTGTCGGCGAAGTCTCTCCAAGAGGTGGTCGATAATTACCCGATCCTTACGACTGCACTGGGAGGAAGTTTAGTGAGTTTTAACATAATTAGATTCAAGTTATTTATTTTAAAAATTGGATATTCTTTCAGCTGATGCGCGATTTTGACAAGCGGTGGCCCGGAAGCCGGGACAAGTATTTCGGAAATTTTCCGAAATTGCTTGATACCGTTCATTTGCTCTTCGACCGACTAACATTTTTGGACAATCAGCATTTGGCAGTGAAGTATCAGAAAGCCCAAAATCATGAGGAGAAGAACTTCATCATTGCACAACTCATGACCTCCTTCGTCCCAAAGATTGGTAAAATAACCAAATCGTGGAAGCCGAGCTTGGCGGAAGCATCCAAAGGGTTCATTCTCCGAGCACAGGTAACAATTAAAATTGATTATCCTTATATTTATAATTTTTAAATGAGTTTCTACATTGATGAATGTACTGATATACTTTTCAGACTGACTATCACGATAGCAGGAAACAAAGCCGGTTAGCTTTTTTAGCCGAATCCAATTCCGGCCTTTGAAAATTTAGTGACTGTGACTCAAATTCACAAAAACGAATCGATTTGTCCGACTCCGACCTCAACAACAACAACTGCAAACTAGCCGACTCGGACTTCAGCACCGTTTCTGGAGATTTCGACTCCGACATTTCAGAATTATGACGTCTTTTCTGACTCTGTGTATTGCGCTTAACTGACTTTGACTGACTTCGACAATTCCTTGACCCTACAGAAGCACTTTTCAATACAATATTTTTTTGACAATAAAAACTACGAAATTTCTCGTTGTTCGAGTTATTTTATTCGCAAAGTATAAATCAAAATTGTCAGAACTTGACATAGGGAAACAGCTTCTAACTCTATCGTGCCTATAATGTTGGCATATCAGCCCTTTGACAATTACAGCTCATAAATAAGCGTTTTTAACTGAGTTCGAGTGACAAATTAGTGAGTTTACAAATTAAGTTGTTTAGATAGTAAAAATCAGCAAATTGGTGGTTAGTAACTTTTTTGTTTGATATTTTGTAAGTCATACGAGAATTTCCCCTATTAGGTTTTCCAAACTGTTGGACGAGTTGAAAAATGATGGGCACCTTTTGTGCAAAACTTTGGTTTATTTTCATACCCTGTAATTTTTCCGTGTACCTCACAATGTCAAAAATAATGAAGGATTAGAGTTTAGTGTGTAGCCGTAAAAGAGAAGACGCGCGCGTTTTGTCTCGATCCGTTCGCTTAAAGAAAAATACAGTCCACTCGATTCGAAAACGGAGAACATTGTGGTCCTGCAAGAGCCGGATGCTGAAGTAGTAGTCCGGAAGTGACGATTGATGAATTTCGACTGGAATCCGACTTTGAAACGTCGAGGGGCGTAGCACCCACGCCGAGAAATAGTGCGCGATCCGATAGCCAGTGCTGTGAAAGACCGGGGAAGTGCACCGAATAACCGGAAAAAAGGTTCCGGAAGATCGGAATAAGGTTCCGAAACACCGGACAAGTGGTCCGGAAGTGACGGAGAAATCCAATTCGTTCGCGTGGTCTACGTGTCCGTATGTGAATGTTTGTGGAGCGTCGAGGCGTAGAACCAACTAGCGACGGGCATGAATGATGTTGAGAACGCCCAAAGGTGGTAAGAAGAAGACGCCAAAGAAGAAGACCCCCGCGAAAAGCGAAGTGAAAGACTCGAAAGAAGTGAAAGTGACTTACGAGAACTGGTGCAACGATTACAACGATTACGAGGCGGCATGGGTTCTCTTGGTGGAGACCTATGAGGACAAGCGAGTGGTAATTGACAAGCACATCGAGGCAACTATGGAGTTCCTGAAGAAGATTTGCAGAGTTCTAGAGCAGTTGGAGTCGACAAGTGTGTCGGCGAACTCTGCCAAGCCGCACAGATCGGTAGCGCTGCTGATGCTGATGACTTGAAAGGGACAAAATCCGTGAACGAAAAGTACAGCCACTTAAGGAAGTGTGGGTTGTGCTTCAACTGTTTGAAGAAGGGACATCGCATGGCAGTCTGTACTTCGACGAACACCTGCAAGATTTGTGGTAAGCGGCATCACATCATGCTTCACACTGATGGAGTGAAGAAGCAGATGGGCGCTCCGATGTCAATGGCGCAGGCCTCGCCGAAGGCGCACTCGACGTGCCAAGAAACAGACGCTCCTCTCGACCGCCGTGATACTCGTCGACTGCATTTGTATCGGGCGCTCATAGACTCGGGATCGCAGAACCACTTACTTACGGAACGGTTTGCCGAAAAACTGGCGATCAAGAAGGAGCGCGCCGACTACCAGGTCAGTGGAATGTATGCCTGCAAGATCGACGGTTAGGTCTCGCGTTGGCGATTTCTCGACCGAGCTGGAGCTGTTAGTCACTCCGAGTATAATTGATGACCTGCCGCCGGAATCGATCGACATCAGAAGCTGGAAATTACCAGCTTCAGAAGCAAGGATGGAGGTTTGAAATGCAGCCATTTCAACGTGAGGAGGATGTTGGAGGAGTTGAAAAATGATGGGCACCTTTTGTGCAAAACTTTGGTTTGTTTTATACCCTGTAATTTTTTCGTGTATGTACTGAGGCATTACAATAACCAGCTCAAATATTCCTATGAAGCAAGCTGAGATATATAGAGATAATATAGATCTGTTGATGATAAAGTTAAGTGAAGACAACAGAGTGTTATATCCTAGCTATAAATACCTATGCAACAGTGATTAATCATTAGTCCATAAGTTTTAGATTATTTGATTTCAGTTGAAAACGCGTTTAAGTAGCTATCTTGTCAAAGTGCTTGAGATACATATGATTTTCACATTTGTAATAATATATTTCTTTGGTGTGGTTGTCAATTGTTTTGTGAGTGATGTTTGTGCATGTGATTACTAATAATCTGGAATGCTTAGTTGCTTGTGTTGCATGAATATAAACCTAACTTATTTTCTAAATTAACATCACAATTGGGAGTGTCGTGGTCCTGCATGATTAATTTTGTGGATGGTATCTCTTAAGTAAGTAGATATTGTATTTTTTTCTTCATATATTTATTATTATTTATTGAATCATAAATAATTTCATTTCATTTCAGATAAAAATGGGGTTCCAATGCTTCCTGTGCAAATTATCTTTTGATACCGTGAAATTATTGAAGGACCACTTATTAGATAAGAGAATTCACCAAATCTACATGAATAGTGCATTTACATGTGTCGATTGTAAACGGGATTACACATCATCAAGTTCATTCACCAAACATTTGATAAGAGATCATCCGGGACAAGATTCTCAGCAATCACATTTTCAAACGGCAAACCTCAGAGATGACTCTCAACCTACTGAAGCTGAATGGTTAGCTATTTTATATAATAATATATGTGAGGATTTTGTAAACTATTGTTTAATTTTCTAGTTCAGCCAATGTTAGTATGCAATCTTCCTCTGAAAGTTCCAGCAATGCTCCAGATGCTGATAACAACTTGGAAAATCAGGAATCGCAAAACTTTTGGAGTTCTATTCAAGCTGAAATGGATTCTATGGAAGCACTGACCCCATTGCAAGAAATTGCACTACTTTTTGTGAGTTCTTTAAACAGCCTTCCAACATTCAATCGAGAAATGGTTTTCCAATTGGTTAATCAAATACAAGATGATCTGCTTACTCCGGTAGCACATGCGATATTTGACAAGGTTGAAATGTACATTCCCAGGGAGGAGAAAAAAACTGTTCTCAACTCTATTTTGGAAATAACCAGTGTTTTCGAACCGTGTTCCACTGAATACAAATTTTTAAAAATATTGAAAGCTCGCGAATGTTTCAAAGATCCCTCAGCTAACATATATGAACTGAATCTAGAACCACAACCTTCTGAAATTGATTCAACAGTGCAACTCAAAGAAATGAAACGAGGAGGAGTGTATATTGGCCTGCGCAATTTATTCTCGAAACTGTTTTCAAATGAATCAAACCTTAAGGCTGTCTTACGACACATACAGGAAATCAACAATTCATCATCCGACTTGAAGGATAACTTCCTGAAAGGTTTTTTTTGGCAAAAAAAAATTGAGGATCGCCCGTTAGAAGACATATGTGTACCGTACATGGTGTATAGCGATGGATTTGAAATCAACAACCCGCTGGGTTCTAAAGCGGGCAAACAAGCACTGAATGGATACTACTTATCGTTTCCGGCTTTACCAAGGCATGTTGTCGGTTTAATTGAAAATACTTTCTTAGTGATGTTTGGATATTCTGCTATTGAAAAATCGCTCTCGAATGAGGAAATTTTGGCTCCATTGATCGAGGAAATTATTGGATTAGAACGTGATGGAATGGAATTCCAAATCGATGGGAAACCTACGAAGATATTTTTCCTGTTTGGTGGACTGCGTGGTGACAATTTGGGCTTGAATAAAATACTCGACTACAGCAGCTCATTTGTAGCGAATTATCCGTGTCGAACCTGCTTAATGCATCTAGATACAATGCGAACATCAGTTAGAGATGACCCAACTCTTTATCGCAATGAAGACAACTACAACGAATGTTTGCAGAAAGAGTTTTCTGCATCTGGCGTGCACTGTGATTCTGTGTTTAATTCGATACCCAATTTCCATATAACGGAGTTGAAGAATGTAGATGCAATGCACGATTTCTACGAGGGTTATGTCCACGATGCCTTGACTGCTTGTTTTCTTAAATTCATCGAAGATGGCCACATAACAATCGAGCAACTTAATCATCGCATTAAATGTTATGACTACGAATACAACGATCGAAGAAACAAGCCGGAGCCGATCGCAACGGAACACATTCGAGCCAGGAAGTTGAAAACGTCTTCAGGGCAAATGAAAACACTCGTTGAGAATATTGCATTGATGATTGGGGACATCATTCCGAATACCAGAGAATGGGAGTTTTTGTTGGACGTAGTTAAAATAGGAGATCTTATTATGAGTCCAGTTTTTACCGCCGAATCACTGGAAAATCTTCGTACCGCAATTGCAAATAATCTCACCGAATATTTGGAAATATTCGATTGCCATCTTAAACCTAAGGGTCATTTTTTGACCCACTATCCTGTATCGATTGAAAATTTTGGACCTGCTAAATACACTGCTTGTTTTCTTCTAGAAGCTCGCCACCGAATTTATAAAAAAATTGCTAACTCAACAGCTTGCCGCATAAACATTGCACTCACTATTGCTATCAAGGATCAATTGCAACTTGCTTACAATTTAATGACAAATAAAAACTTTTTTGAACCAGATGTCCTGAAACCGGGAAAAGCTGTGCTATGTTCGGTAAGAAGTCGTAGAATCATCCCACAAACTTAGAACAACTTTGATTAGTCGAGTTGAACGTCAAAAACGAAGAAATTCGCACTGCTAATCCAGATATTTGTAATTTATATTGTGAGATTTATAATTAGCCCCACGCGTCCAAAAGATTTAAAGGGAAGAGATCTTACATCTTCTGACATATAGGATTTCTTAAATTTAAGGATTGGCAAAAGGACCTATAAATTGCAAGTATAAGATTTGGGATCTCTCTTGATTCATGGTTTTGGACGCCTAGGGCCAAATATAAATCTTGTGGCATGTGGCGTTCATTCAGACAAAAAACAAAACCTATAGTTTGTTTTAATCAGAGATATGTTTTGATTTTTGAGGTCAACTTTTTATTATACATTTACTATTTTTTTAGGTTGAAGATCTACCAAATGTACCAAATCTGAATTTGCCGGAAAATATTGTGTTAAGATGCGATTATGTTAAACTTGGCAGTAAACGTATTAAAACTGGAACGGTTTTTGCCGATCATTCGAACAATAGCTATGTATTTCGTCAAGTACAACATATTCTTAATTTTGATAAAAAATTTATATTTGTTTGCAAACAATTTGATAAGTTTACCTATAATTCACACTTTGATGGATATATGATTGATGATAATGTTTTTGAACTTGTTTGCTTTGAGTATGAGAATCAAAATATTGTTCCTAATCGATTTCACACTTTAGCAAGTGGAGAAAAAATAATAAGAATAAAATTGTAATTAAATTCATTGTATTTTAAATAAAATGTATCCTTAATCTGGTAATTGAATATTGTTGTATTTGTTCATTGAATAGCAGACAAAAACCAAAATACTTCTACACATTTTTGTTTTGTTTTCCGTACTATAAAATAATTTCATTTTCCAGAATGCTGCAGCGGTTGAGGAGATTATCACGGCGCGGAAGCAGTTCCTCCATGCAAGAAATACGCCTAAGCAAAAATTCTACTTGCAACCAACCGTGATGGCCGTAGGACCAGACGACTGCCCCACATTCATGGTAGTGTTTGACAATATAAAATATCGCTTCCGGAATGTTGTTGAGGCAATCGGTGCCGTCATCGCAATTACGTTTGTACTAAACCTCAACTACAATGCCGACGCTGTTCCAGCATGGAGTTTTGTGCAAGAACATCTGTTCGAAATTGCCTCGAAGAAGAAATGTCCTGTTGTTGAAGAAGCTGCTCGCATTCTCATGCCGTGGAAGGATGTTTAATTTTTTTTCTTTTCTAATGAATCATTTATATTTTATGGTCTGAAGATCTCTTCTTTTTACTTTTCACTCTCTTTTATTTTACACAATAATTAGATAATAAGAAATGCAATGTACATATTTCTGAATTATAACCACGCCGATGTGAATTCGCAGACGAAGGCATATTTGTTTGTTTTGACATCCCTAATAAACTGATCTTACGTTCAAAACCTTGATATCATGTGAGGCAAGACTCCTCTTGTTTGCCGCGGACATTCCGGAGGATCATCCATTTCCGGTGAACACGTCCAGGAAATCTTCCACGTGCCGAACATCGTTTTGTCCCCGAGGCCATCGAGAACAGAACATGCGCGCGCTCCTCTTGTTTGCCGCGGACAGTCCGGAGGATCGTCCATTTCCGGTGAACTCGTCCAGGAAATCTTCCACGTGCCGAACATCGTTTTGTCCCCGAGGCCATCGAGAACAGAACATGCGCGCGCTCCTCTTGTTTGCCGCGGACAGTCCGGAGGATCGTCCATTTCCGGTGAACTCGTCCAGGAAATCTTCCACGTGCCGAACATCGTTTTGTCCCCGAGGCCATCAAGAACAGAACATACGCGCGCTCCTCTTGTTTGCCGCGGACAGTCCGGAGGATCGTCCATTTCCGGTGAACTCGTCCAGGAAATCTTCCACGTGCCGAACATCGTTTTGTCCCCGAGGCCATCGAGAACAGAACATGCGATCGCTCCTCTTGTTTGCCGCGGACAGTCCGGAGGATCGTCCATTTCCGGTGAACTCGTCCAGGAAATCTTCCACGTGCCGAACATCGTTTTGTCCCCGAGGCCATCAACAACAGAACATGCGCGCGCTCCTCTTTTTTGCCGCGGACAGTCCGGAGGATCGTCCATTTCCGGTGAACTCGTCCAGGAAATCTTACGCATGCCGAGCTTCGTTTTATCCCAGAACCGGTCAAAAAGGTGAGAAATTGTTCAAACCCGGCTAGTTCCATTTGTGGTGACTTTTTTCAACTATTTTTTCTAGGGCTCGTCGGGTTCGTTGCTGTAGAAGGAGCCGGAGGATCGTCCATTTCCGGTCCTGACCCGCAGAAAATCGTCCAAGCGTGGAACATCGTTTTGTCCCCGAGGCCATCAAGAACAGAACATACGCGCGCTCCTCTTGTTTGCCGCGGACAGTCCGGAGGATCGTCCATTTCCGGTGAACTCGTCCAGGAAATCTTACGCATGCCGAGCTTCGTTTTATCCCAGAACCGGTCAAGAAGGTGAGAAATTGTTCAAACCCGGCTAGTTCCATTTGTGGTGACTTTTTCAACTATTTTTCTAGGGCTCGTCGGGTTCGTTGCTGTAGAAGGAGCCGGAGGATCGTCCATTTCCGGTCCTGTCCCGCAGAAAATCGTCCAAGCGTGGAACATCGTTTTGTCCCCGAGGCCATCAAGAACAGAACATGCGCGCGCTCCTCTTGTTTGCCACGGACATTCCGGAGGATCGTCCATTTCCGGTGAACTCGTCCAGGAAATCTTCCACGTGCCGAACATCGTTTTGTCCCCGAGGCCATCGAGAACAGAACATGCGCGCGCTCCTCTTGTTTGCCGCGGACAGTCCGGAGGATCGTCCATTTCCGGTGAACTCGTCCAGGAAATCTTCCACGTGCCGAACATCGTTTTGTCCCCGAGGCCATCAACAACAGAACATGCGCGCGCTCCTCTTTTTTGCCGCGGACAGTCCGGAGGACAGTCCGGAGGATCGTCCGTTTCCGGTGAACTCGTCCAGGAAATCTTACGCATGCCGAGCTTCGTTTTATCCCAGAACCGGTCAAAAAGGTGAGAAATTGTTCAAACCCGGCTAGTTCCATTTGTGGTGACTTTTTTCAACTATTTTTTCTAGGGCTCGTCGGGTTCGTTGCTGTAGAAGGAGCCGGAGGATCGTCCATTTCCGGTCCTGTCCCGCAGAAAATCGTCCAAGCGTGGAACATCGTTTTGTCCCCGAGGCCATCAAGAACAGAACATGCGCGCGCTCCTCTTGTTTGCCACGGACATTCCGGAGGATCGTCCATTTCCGGTGAACTCGTCCAGGAAATCTTCCACGTGCCGAACATCGTTTTGTCCCCGAGGCCATCGAGAACAGAACATGCGCGCGCTCCTCTTGTTTGCCGCGGACAGTCCGGAGGATCGTCCATTTCCGGTGAACTCGTCCAGGAAATCTTCCACGTGCCGAACATCGTTTTGTCCCCGAGGCCATCGAGAACAGAACATGCGCGCGCTCCTCTTGTTTGCCGCGGACAGTCCGGAGGATCGTCCATTTCCGGTGAACTCGTCCAGGAAATCTTACGCATGCCGAGCTTCGTTTTATCCCAGAACCGGTCAAGAAGGTGAGAAATTGTTCAAACCCGGCTAGTTCCATTTGTGGTGACTTTTTCAACTATTTTTTCTAGGGCTCGTCGGGTTCGTTGCTGTAGAAGGAGCCGGAGGATCGTCCATTTCCGGTCCTGACCCGCAGAAAATCGTCCAAGCGTGGAACATCGTTTTGTCCCCGAGGCCATCAAGAACAGAACATACGCGCGCTCCTCTTGTTTGCCGCGGACAGTCCGGAGGATCGTCCATTTCCGGTGAACTCGTCCAGGAAATCTTCCACGTGCCGAACATCGTTTTGTCCCCGAGGCCATCGAGAACAGAACATGCGCGCGCTCCTCTTGTTTGCCGCGGACAGTCCGGAGGATCGTCCATTTCCGGTGAACTCGTCCAGGAAATCTTACGCATGCCGAGCTTCGTTTTATCCCAGAACCGGTCAAGAAGGTGAGAAATTGTTCAAACCCGGCTAGTTCCATTTGTGGTGACTTTTTCAACTATTTTTCTAGGGCTCGTCGGGTTCGTTGCTGTAGAAGGAGCCGGAGGATCGTCCATTTCCGGTCCTGACCCGCAGAAAATCGTCCAAGCGTGGAACATCGTTTTGTCCCCGAGGCCATCAAGAACAGAACATACGCGCGCTCCTCTTGTTTGCCGCGGACAGTCCGGAGGATCGTCCATTTCCGGTGAACTCGTCCAGGAAATCTTCCACGTGCCGAACATCGTTTTGTCCCCGAGGCCATCGAGAACAGAACATGCGCGCGCTCCTCTTGTTTGCCGCGGACAGTCCGGAGGATCGTCCATTTCCGGTGAACTCGTCCAGGAAATCTTCCACGTGCCGAACATCGTTTTGTCCCCGAGGCCATCGAGAACAGAACATGCGCGCGCTCCTCTTGTTTGCCGCGGACAGTCCGGAGGATCGTCCATTTCCGGTGAACTCGTCCAGGAAATCTTCCACGTGCCGAACATCGTTTTGTCCCCGAGGCCATCGAGAACAGAACATGCGCGCGCTCCTCTTGTTTGCCGCGGACAGTCCGGAGGATCGTCCATTTCCGGTGAACTCGTCCAGGAAATCTTACGCATGCCGAGCTTCGTTTTATCCCAGAACCGGTCAAGAAGGTGAGAAATTGTTCAAACCCGGCTAGTTCCATTTGTGGTGACATTTTTCAACTATTTTTTCTAGGGCTCGTCGGGTTCGTTGCTGTAGAAGGAGCCGGAGGATCGTCCATTTCCGGTCCTGACCCGCAGAAAATCGTCCAAGCGTGGAACATCGTTTTGTCCCCGAGGCCATCAAGAACAGAACATACGCGCGCTCCTCTTGTTTGCCGCGGACAGTCCGGAGGATCGTCCATTTCCGGTGAACTCGTCCAGGAAATCTTCCACGTGCCGAACATCGTTTTGTCCCCGAGGCCATCGAGAACAGAACATGCGCGCGCTCCTCTTGTTTGCCGCGGACAGTCCGGAGGATCGTCCATTTCCGGTGAACTCGTCCAGGAAATCTTACGCATGCCGAGCTTCGTTTTATCCCAGAACCGGTCAAGAAGGTGAGAAATTGTTCAAACCCGGCTAGTTCCATTTGTGGTGACTTTTTCAACTATTTTTCTAGGGCTCGTCGGGTTCGTTGCTGTAGAAGGAGCCGGAGGATCGTCCATTTCCGGTCCTGACCCGCAGAAAATCGTCCAAGCGTGGAACATCGTTTTGTCCCCGAGGCCATCAAGAACAGAACATACGCGCGCTCCTCTTGTTTGCCGCGGACAGTCCGGAGGATCGTCCATTTCCGGTGAACTCGTCCAGGAAATCTTCCACGTGCCGAACATCGTTTTGTCCCCGAGGCCATCAAGAACAGAACATACGCGCGCTCCTCTTGTTTGCCGCGGACAGTCCGGAGGATCGTCCATTTCCGGTGAACTCGTCCAGGAAATCTTCCACGTGCCGAACATCGTTTTGTCCCCGAGGCCATCGAGAACAGAACATGCGCGCGCTCCTCTTGTTTGCCGCGGACAGTCCGGAGGATCGTCCATTTCCGGTGAACTCGTCCAGGAAATCTTACGCATGCCGAGCTTCGTTTTATCCCAGAACCGGTCAAGAAGGTGAGAAATTGTTCAAACCCGGCTAGTTCCATTTGTGGTGACTTTTTCAACTATTTTTCTAGGGCTCGTCGGGTTCGTTGCTGTAGAAGGAGCCGGAGGATCGTCCATTTCCGGTCCTGACCCGCAGAAAATCGTCCAAGCGTGGAACATCGTTTTGTCCCCGAGGCCATCAAGAACAGAACATGCGCGCGCTCCTCTTGTTTGCCGCGGACAGTCCGGAGGATCGTCCATTTCCGGTGAACTCGTCCAGGAAATCTTCCACGTGCCGAACATCGTTTTGTCCCCGAGGCCATCGAGAACAGAACATGCGCGCGCTCCTCTTGTTTGCCGCGGACAGTCCGGAGGATCGTCCATTTCCGGTGAACTCGTCCAGGAAATCTTCCACGTGCCGAACATCGTTTTGTCCCCGAGGCCATCGAGAACAGAACATGCGCGCGCTCCTCTTGTTTGCCGCGGACAGTCCGGAGGATCGTCCATTTCCGGTGAACTCGTCCAGGAAATCTTCCACGTGCCGAACATCGTTTTGTCCCCGAGGCCATCGAGAACAGAACATGCGCGCGCTCCTCTTGTTTGCCGCGGACAGTCCGGAGGATCGTCCATTTCCGGTGAACTCGTCCAGGAAATCTTCCACGTGCCGAACATCGTTTTGTCCCCGAGGCCATCGAGAACAGAACATGCGCGCGCTCCTCTTGTTTGCCGCGGACAGTCCGGAGGATCGTCCATTTCCGGTGAACTCGTCCAGAAATCTTCCACGTGCCGAACATCGTTTTGTCCCCGAGGCCATCGAGAACAGAACATGCGCGCGCTCCTCTTGTTTGCCGCGGACAGTCCGGAGGATCGTCCATTTCCGGTGAACTCGTCCAGGAAATCTTACGCATGCCGAGCTTCGTTTTATCCCAGAACCGGTCAAGAAGGTGAGAAATTGTTCAAACCCGGCTAGTTCCATTTGTGGTGACTTTTTTCAACTATTTTTTCTAGGGCTCGTCGGGTTCGTTGCTGTAGAAGGAGCCGGAGGATCGTCCATTTCCGGTCCTGACCCGCAGAAAATCGTCCAAGCGTGGAACATCGTTTTGTCCCCGAGGCCATCAAGAACAGAACATACGCGCGCTCCTCTTGTTTGCCGCGGACAGTCCGGAGGATCGTCCATTTCCGGTGAACTCGTCCAGGAAATCTTCCACGTGCCGAACATCGTTTTGTCCCCGAGGCCATCGAGAACAGAACATGCGCGCGCTCCTCTTGTTTGCCGCGGACAGTCCGGAGGATCGTCCATTTCCGGTGAACTCGTCCAGGAAATCTTACGCATGCCGAGCTTCGTTTTATCCCAGAACCGGTCAAGAAGGTGAGAAATTGTTCAAACCCGGCTAGTTCCATTTGTGGTGACTTTTTCAACTATTTTTCTAGGGCTCGTCGGGTTCGTTGCTGTAGAAGGAGCCGGAGGATCGTCCATTTCCGGTCCTGACCCGCAGAAAATCGTCCAAGCGTGGAACATCGTTTTGTCCCCGAGGCCATCAAGAACAGAACATGCGCGCGCTCCTCTTGTTTGCCACGGACATTCCGGAGGATCGTCCATTTCCGGTGAACTCGTCCAGGAAATCTTACGCATGCCGAGCTTCGTTTTATCCCAGAACCGGTCAAGAAGGTGAGAAATTGTTCAAACCCGGCTAGTTCCATTTGTGGTGACTTTTTTCAACTATTTTTTCTAGGGCTCGTCGGGTTCGTTGCTGTAGAAGGAGCCGGAGGATCGTCCATTTCCGGTCCTGACCCGCAGAAAATCGTCCAAGCGTGGAACATCGTTTTGTCCCCGAGGCCATCAACAACAGAACATGCGCGCGCTCCTCTTTTTTGCCGCGGACAGTCCGGAGGATCGTCCATTTCCGGTGAACTCGTCCAGGAAATCTTACGCATGCCGAGCTTCGTTTTATCCCAGAACCGGTCAAGAAGGTGAGAAATTGTTCAAACCCGGCTAGTTCCATTTGTGGTGACTTTTTCAACTATTTTTCTAGGGCTCGTCGGGTTCGTTGCTGTAGAAGGAGCCGGAGGATCGTCCATTTCCGGTCCTGACCCGCAGAAAATCGTCCAAGCGTGGAACATCGTTTTGTCCCCGAGGCCATCAAGAACAGAACATGCGCGCGCTCCTCTTGTTTGCCACGGACATTCCGGAGGATCGTCCATTTCCGGTGAACTCGTCCAGGAAATCTTCCACGTGCCGAACATCGTTTTGTCCCCGAGGCCATCAAGAACAGAACATGCGCGCGCTCCTCTTGTTTGCCACGGACATTCCGGAGGATCGTCCATTTCCGGTGAACTCGTCCAGGAAATCTTACGCATGCCGAGCTTCGTTTTATCCCAGAACCGGTCAAAAAGGTGAGAAATTGTTCAAACCCGGCTAGTTCCATTTGTGGTGACTTTTTTCAACTATTTTTTCTAGGGCTCGTCGGGTTCGTTGCTGTAGAAGGAGCCGGAGGATCGTCCATTTCCGGTCCTGACCCGCAGAAAATCGTCCAAGCGTGGAACATCGTTTTGTCCCCGAGGCCATCAAGAACAGAACATACGCGCGCTCCTCTTGTTTGCCGCGGACAGTCCGGAGGATCGTCCATTTCCGGTGAACTCGTCCAGGAAATCTTACGCATGCCGAGCTTCGTTTTATCCCAGAACCGGTCAAGAAGGTGAGAAATTGTTCAAACCCGGCTAGTTCCATTTGTGGTGACTTTTTTCAACTATTTTTTCTAGGGCTCGTCGGGTTCGTTGCTGTAGAAGGAGCCGGAGGATCGTCCATTTCCGGTCCTGACCCGCAGAAAATCGTCCAAGCGTGGAACATCGTTTTGTCCCCGAGGCCATCGAGAACAGAACATGCGCGCACTCCTCTTGTTCGCCACGGACAAGCCGGCGGATCGTTCATTTCCGGCAGGCTCCCTACGTAACTCTTTCACGTGCCGAGCTTTGTTTTGTTCCAGAACCAGCCTAATCCGTGCAGCTTTTAGATTATCGACGACTGGGTCCCCCAGGCCCCTACTCGTTTTCGTGTTTCGCCGAGCGAAATAACGATTAGCCGTATGCATTTAATACATTCAGACAGCCTAATATATGTATTTACTACGAAATTATACTGATTAATGAAATAAACATGTTTTTTATTGTTACAAATGTCTTTATTCAACCGTCAATTTGAAGGAAACGAAAAAGTTTTTGATAGATCTTCTTCTTCTTTCTGCTTGATTTCTTCTTATTATTATTGCAAACATTTCAGTACGGTTGCAACGGTCAGTTTGAAAAACAAATATGGAGGGGTAGCGCGTTTGACAGCTCAGGCGTTACCCATCTAAGATGCGTTATGTTCTCAAAATCGACAACATTTTGTCTCGAATGCGTTGCAAATGTTACCGGACGACTGGTCGAAAACATTCCGAAACGATTTTTAGAACGAATCGACAACAATGTTGTCGATTTCTCGGACAGGATTTCTATCCGTGCAGTTGGTAAACGGGTAGCTAAAATGGTGTCTGCACCTTACCTGTCATTAGTTCGATTCCAGTATTCCTCTAGTTTACTTTACCTGATATTTTTTGGCTCTCCAAGCAAGACTTCGTTTTCCTGCCTGTTCGAAGGATTTAAATATAGCATCACAATTCTACCCATTTCTCATTGCAATCCCATTAGCCAAATTGAATTCCCGCTGTAATCCTATAGAGAATTCTCATTGTTTTTTGTCCAATGTGATTTTTATTTACCCGGAAAGTTGTTTTTTGTCTGGTATTCATTTGCCCTTGGAATGGCTCGTTTTGGTATTGCTTTGGTCTTCCCCATACAGTTCTTTGGTATGATTTCATGGTATTATACCATCTATTACTGGGCAACCAAGGGCACATTTTGGTATTTGTTATTATGCCAAGTAATACCAAAATATAGTATTCCCGTGTTATTTACCCCTGCTCGGGACGAGTCGGAAGCGTTACCACTAGGCTACGTGGCTCGGTCAATGCAATGGTGGCCGACAGCTATAAAGTCAACTTCGTTTTTCGTTGTTATTTAAATGGTATCCAGATTTTTAAGCGAAGATGGCGTTACGAATGGTGAACGCCCGAAATGTCAAAATCACGCAGTGGTACCAACATTACAATTAAAGTGTGCCATGGCATGACAGCCAAACTTTTTTTTCTAATGTTGGTACCACTGCGCGATTTTGACATTTCGAGCGTGCACCATTCGTAACGCCATCTTCGCTTAAAAATCTGGATGGATTTTGTCATTACCGTCTGCCCAGGTTAACATTTTCCTATTTGACCAAACAAAGTACAGACATATTCATTGCTAAGAGCAAGAGAAGTCAATCTACACTCATCCCTCATATTCGGAACAGTTTACAGATCGGCCAATGTTCAACAAATCATATAAAATCGATAATTGAACATAATGAATTGCTTTTACCATCATGTGAAAGCTTTTCTTGCGATCTTTCGATTGATGTATAGACCGGCTGTACATTTTTACGTTTTATATCAAGTTTTCAAAGAAAAACATTGACCCTTGAAATCCACAAATTCGGAACACTTTTTTCTTACGATGTAAACAAACTTTTTATTCTCTCCAGGAGTACATATTTTTTACAAAATAATGACTTCGCACTCCGAAACCAATAAAACTCATGCTTAGTAATGTTTTATGAATGGTCTGATAACTTTTTTGTGGAAATATCAGTTAAATACAGGTGTTCCATAATTGTGGGAGGCACAATAACATCCCACAATCATGGAACAGGCAATTTGGAGGCAGTGTTTTGCTGCTCTGGATAAAATAGTCTTGAAATGAAGTTTTTTGTTCAAAAAGTACTACTTTTACTAGTGAAATAGCAAGAAAATGTCCAAATAAAGGCCTTAAAAATAGCAGGGTCGGCAGAAAAGTTGCATTTTGCATTCTATAGACAAATTACCACAAAAGTGTTCCGAATTTGTGGGTGTTCCGAATATGTGGGATGACTGTATTCTTTTAAGACACTTTCTTTCTTTTTTTTGCAGTCTGTTGCTCATATGAAATATGTCATCTCGCTCGCTCTTTCTTGCAAAGTAATCTGACGACACTGGTTCCAAATCTGGATCCGCATCGGTTAGCCGAATGACTTCTCTTGCTCCTATAGATTCATTGTACCGTCTTCTAAGGCAAATTGGGACGCATGGTGTGAAATGATACATCTGTTTTAGTCATGTTTTCACACAATAGTTTGATTTTGTTTTAGCAAAATTTTATCAACTTCCATATTTAAAGCGTTTCAGTGATCTGAAAACTTCTGTCCCTTTTCAGACTATAGTCCCGATTTGCCCCAGTCGACGGTATTTTTTCAATATCCAGCTTGTTACTTACATAGAATTCTTCTTTCGAGCCGCCGGCAGTGTCTTTGGATGCTCATTATTTAAGTAACGCCTTACTCCTGTGCCAAATGAATAAAATAATCTGGCCATTGTAAACTTTTTATATCAATATTAAAAAGTTGCTTGTCTTCCGCTGATAGTTGTTGGCATAGTTCTTGTACGTTTGGGTTGTTGAATTTCCATTCACTAAATATAAACTTTTCAAGTCTATTTAATGATTCCCATACATTTGTGTGGAGGCGCACCAATCTTTAAAAAGGAAACAAATCTTTGATTGAATTGAATAATTATCTTCAGTAAAAAAAATCGTATCGTTTCAAACAAAAGTGATTTCTAATGGAGCATCCGATTCGAGTGGTAGAAATAACAGTTCTCCCATAAGGAATACATTGTAGAAAAAAGCAAAAACTCCGTAGTAACAGTTCAATAGGGCGAATCTGCGTTTGTAAACAAGCCCTCTATCCCCCTCTTACTTCACGGAAACTGTCACTTGAGCAAAAGGGATAGACTGCTTGTTTACAAACGCACTATTGAACTGTTACTACGGAACTGCTCGAATGGAAATGCTCCATTGCACAGTGTTCGGAATGGCAAAATCAAGTGGAATAAATTGATAACTCCTTATTTGACGTCCTAGCCAAATGGTATCTTCGGAAGAGTTGTTGTACTTGATAAGGGCTATCTTTTGAAGTTATTGACATGACGTTGTAGGGCTATGGTGTCTTCGGCAAAGTTGTAGAGGAGAAAATTTCATGGAAGTTTGTCGAAGGCGCCAAATTTGTAGCTCTTAATCTACTTGAGATATACGCCATTTTTGCCTTTCTTACTAAAGAAAGGTATAGTGTTTGCTTTTGGCTCCGACTCCAATTTAAGCTTCGTTCTCAAATCATTTCTCGAGAAATATAAATTCGAAAAATTTGCAGAAAATCATGGACGATCGATTTTCGACGCCCGATCGATTGACAATGACAGAATTGGTCTACCTCCAATATCCGAATTTTGGCGCTTAATTTACTGTAGAGCACGCGTGACGTCCGTGTGTGGTAAAAAAGTGCTCAATTTTGTGGTAGGGGGTTTCTCAGAGCCCACATTATGGATTTAAGCTCTCTTGGGCGCATTTGAAAGGGGATGTGCGATTTCCGTCGCCTCGTCGACAAGTTGTCAAGTTGAGCTTCACATGCAGACGCGAGCAATGCTGGCGCGTGATGCTGGCGCGTATAGAGTTTTGATACTAGATTACCCCCTTTTAGTGCAAGTTGCTTTATCGATTGCTCGTTCATCACATATCGCCTATCATTATTTTCTATGCTAAGCTTCAGTGAACGCAAACTAGACGCAAGCAGCTATCTGTTCTGAAGCCTCATGCTCATTCTTTTGCCTTTCTTTTTTGTTTTGCTCATTCTCTGATCGAACTCTGAGCGAACGAATTTCTGGGAAGCGTCTATGCTTCCCATGTGCCAGTGACAACGCACATCGCGGGTTTGGTTTTCTAGCTTCGGTACTACATTCCAGTTTGACAGCTTGCCCAGAGCAGACGTGTGTCCTTTGAGCGCGTTTTTGACGGTGTTTTTTTTAACTTTCGCCGACGGCCATGGCGGCGGCCGCGACGGCGGAGAGTGAATGGACGGAGCATAGAACCGAGGATGGAAGGCCGTTCTACTGGAACGCGGCCATGAAGAAAAGTGTGTGGGAGAAACCGGACGGGTTCCAACCCAAAACGCAGGCGGCGACGGGCATGGAGGTGGAAGTCTCCGAAGGAGGAGGAGAGGACGGGGGCGAATTTCGTCCCGTAATCAAGGTTCGGCGCAGGAAGGCTAAGGAGGAGATCAACGTCGGCGATGGCCAGGAAGTGGAGAAACTGCTCAGCAACAACAAGTTCAGCCCGCTAGCGGAGAAGAGCAACAACAATAACAATGCGAATCCAGCAGCAGAAAAAACCACCCCTGTGGTACCAGCACCCGGCAATTCGGCCGGGGAGAAGAAGCAGCCACCGCTGGTGGTGAAAGAAACGAGCTTCACCCGCCTTGCGAAGGTGATGTCGACATGTAATGTCCAGCCGAAACACAAACTGACGCGGTACGGCATCAAAATTACGTGCTTCTCGAGCGACGACTTCGACACGGTGCAAGCCCACCTGAAGAAGAACAAGGTGCAGTTCTACACGCACGGAAAGCGCAGTGCGAGACCGCACCGGGTAGTAATGCGAGGTCTCCCGAACGCGGAACCGGATTACGTCAAGGAGCTGCTCAAGACGGAACATCAGCTGGACGTCTTGGCAGTACACGCCATCAGGCGGAAGCAGCAGCTTCCCGCCATCGATGAGACGCCTTTCATCGTGCTCTTCCCCAAGGGTCACACCAGTCTGAAGGAGTTGAGTAGCAAGGTAAAGAAAGTGGGACCAGTCGTCGTCCGGTGGGTGGCCTACCGGAACAAAGAACCGCACGTGACCCAGTGCAAGAACTGCTTGCAGTTCGGTCACGGAACCAGTAACTGCCATCTCAAGCCCAGGTGCAGCAGCTGTGGGGGAGCCCACAGCACGGAAAAGTGCAAAGCAGAAGAAACGGAAGCCAAGAAGTGTGTCAACTGCTCTGGATCCCACGAGGGTCTGGACCGCAGCTGTCCCAAACGTGCGCAGTTCATCCAGTCGAGGCAGCAGGCGTCCACGCCGAAGCCGCCAGCATGGAAGAAGGACAAGCAGACTCCGGCAGGAGCCACGTTCACCGCGGCGGATTTTCCTCCGCTACCTGGAGCGGTGCCGTCCGTTGGGACGGAAGAAAAGCATCCTCGTCCCGCAGGAAGAAGTTCAGATAATACTGGCGCCGGCGCCGGTGCAACCCGAAGGAGGATCAAGGCGAACCGAAGCTGTACAGCGAGTCGGAGCTGTGGTCCATTTACCGAGAGTACAGAGTTCGCTTGAGGCAGTGCAAGACACCCGAGGAATAGATCGATGTGATCGCACACTTGCTGACACATGGCACGAAAAAATGATCATCTGAATCAGTTACAGTTTTTTTATTTTTCTTTTATTATTTTTGTACCTTTTGATCCTCGGTCCTAACCTGGTCACAGCACCTAAAAGGACCTAATAAAAATAAGCTATGAAAAAAAAAATAGCTTCGGTACTAGCCTTTTTGTGTATTAGTATTTTTGTTCATCGTTCCAGCGCACCAAGGTGGTTTATTCGGTACGTTTGCGTTTGTCGTAGTGAAGTCCCACCGAGCGCTCAGCCGTTGTATGCTTCCCAATCCCAAAAACGCCTAAATGCATACTACATACTCATGCATACTTATTGAAAGCTCACAATTTTGCCTAACGCCTAAATGACAGTTTAGTGAATTACAGTAGGCGTTTCAAAGCTTTCAAGAACATTTATGCGGCTTTACCGTTACATCGTTGTTTACAACACGGAAAATTCTCGGGAGTTGAAACACTTTCTGCTAGTCATTTTGTAACCACTTTAACGCATTGGAGCAAGACGGAATTATTTTGTTTTCTCGTTAATTCTTGATATTTTGAAAAGTGCAAAAAAAAACACTCAGAGAATACGAACAATTTAGCGATATGCAGAGAACATTACGAACATCGCAAATTATGAGCTAATTCTCTGTCTCAAAAACAATGTGTTCTGATTTAAAAAATCGAAAATGCTTGTGTGCGAGCACAGCTTACAACCGGCCATGGCAAATGGGGCAGAAACCAGCGCTTTTCAGTTATATGAAAAAATATGGTTGAGTTTCGAATTGTATTATGAATGGACCATTCTTTATTTTGCTATTTCCTTGAAAAAAAATCAACTGCCGTTAACTTCCTTTTGTAAGAAAGGCTCTATCTCACCCCAGGTGGGATTAAATCGGGTTTTGCAAAAATGGTCCAAAAAAGCGCTTATTTGGTGATAACTTTAGCGGCCTACTATGTTCTAAAGAGTTGTTTATGACATAAAATTACACATCTTTGCCTAAGACAGCAAAATGTGTTGAGCCTTTATTAAGAGTTATAACCATTTTTAAGTTATTTTTGTAGAGTTATGAGTTATTCCAAGTGTAGCATTTACACATAAAATGAGTAAACCAAGTTCAGCGTGTAAGTGGAGAGTGCTGTCAGACGAACGAACGAACAAGAGCGAGAGAGTAAATGTCAAACGGCAGTTGAGATTGGATTGCAGCATGGAACGGATGTGTTTACAGGAGTGATGATTCTACAATTGGCGCAGCCGGTACGATACAATTTCTTTGTTGTTGTGATTTTTTTTTGCTTTTGCGTTTTGGTAAGTCAGCGGATGACCTGGGATTTGTTTTGATTCAGGTGAGGAGAATAAACATGCCAATAGCGCAACGGGTGAGAGTGGCGAGGCCACTTGAAAGCTGGATTTGGTGATCGATTTGCAGTTTGATATTGTTGTTTTGCTTTTTTTGATTAAATAAAAGAGCGGGACCGATTGAAGCTTGAAGCGCCACATAAATAAAAGAGCGGGACCGGTTGAAGCCCGAAGCGCCATGTAAACAAAAGAGCGGGACCGGTTGAAGCCCGAAGCGCCACGTAAACAAAAGAGCGGGACCGGTTGAAGCCCGAAGCGCCACGTAAATAAAAGAGCGGGACCGGATGAAGCCCGAAGGGCCAAATTCAGAGAGGCAGAACCGAGATCGGTTGAAGGCGGAAAGATGGACACAATAGGTACAACACATTTGTTGTTCAAATTGTCTTCAGATTTGACAGCTGCGCAAGGAGAGGTGAAAAGGTGGATTTGCTGAAAAGATCGACTCGATCCCTGGTTGGGATTTCCAACAGATGAGAAGATGAATTCGGTGATGTTGTGACCGATGGCCGCATATTTAATCAAGAGTGTAGCGCAATTTGTCCACGAGAGAAAATACGTGAGTTGACATCTTAAAAAAAGCGCAGGGGGTTTGACAGCTCAATGCATTTGAGGTGACAAGGTAGGACAGAAATCAAGATAGGTTTGTAACATGTGATCACACTGTTCCCACTTTGGTGACGTTAAAGATGGAGTTCGAAATGAAGTCGTTTAGAGAAGTTTTGATGTTGTTTCCAGGATGGTTTATTTTAAGTGTGAGTTTGGAGTGGTCCTATCTGGATGAACTGTTGGCTGACCTGTTCTTAAGTCTTTACTATCGCACCTTGTTGAGCACGTGATGCAGCATACTAACTTTGTTGATGGTGGATCTGACAGTCGCGCGAGGTGAGGTTGAACAAAGGATCAGGGACAAAGATCTGGGTGGATTGGATTTGATTCCTATTTGTTTCAGCCTAGAGCTAGACCTTTTTTGTTTATTTGCGCGTTGATGTGCCTATTTAACATGAATTTTGTAGGATGGTCGTGACATTTAAAGGTTGTCATTGAGACAGCGGGCACGGTACATTTTGATGTATTGACGGTGTACAGAAGAGATGGCTTTGAATATTGTTGCCATTTCGAAAGTTTGAATAGTTTGGATGAGGCCCAACGAGGTGATATAATATATCTGTTACAGAAAATATGTGTTGAGGATTTAGTCAAATAGCGAGTCTTCTGGATACTGAATATGGGATACGAGCGATCAAAGCTTTCATTTTGCCCCCAGAAGAGGTGATAGTGGATTGTTGAAGTTAAGAAATCAAATGGTAAGAAAAATGTGCTCTTCTGTAATGCTGTTGTTCTCAGTTGCTGTCTTGATAACGAAGTTTCTTCGGCTTGGTTAAGGGATTACAGCTTACTCTTTAGTAACGTCTTGTTTTGTTGGAGACGGATTGATTGTTGACTTGTCTTCGTTGTTTAGGAGCATACGCAATTTGAAACAGTTATTCTATAAGCAAATTTCTAGTTCAGGTTGAGGTCTGCTAAGCGTCTTCCTTTTTATCTACATTCGCAGCCCTGTGCTCTTAAGTGTATGAAAGTACGGCAGGGGCAAAGGACCGGTATTGACACTCAGAAGTTTAGGGCGTTCGCCGCTGGATTCGAACAGGCGACCTCTGGATAGTAAGTGCAGTGCGCGGTCTGAATGACCACATTTTTATTATTATGGTATTCTTTTTGTAATAGAGGATTGAGAAGTTGTTGGTATTAGAATCAAAGTATGTGTAGTTTTGGAGACTGGCTTGTGATTGGTCATATATCATTTGAAAAGTAAATCTTACAAGCTGGCTCCGTGGGTGATAGAGGAAACTATGGGAATATAGCGGAACGTATTGAAATGAAATTGCTTCAAAAATAGGAATTTAAAATTGCTATCTGCATGCTTTATTGAGAATGGATTATGTCGGCATTGAAGAATCTTTATTTATTCCTACTGTTGAATAAAACGGATTAGTAGTAAAGATCATCGAATATGGATCAATGTTGAAATTAGGGTTTCAAGATGGTTAAATGACTTCAACCGTCAGTTTTTTTTTCTCGCTTAGTTTCTTCGGACAAGGAGAGAGATGTAGAGTTATGAGTTATTCCAAGTGTAGCATTTACACATAAAATGAGTAAACCAAGTTCAGCGTGTAAGTGGAGAGTGCTGTCAGACGAACGAACGAACAAGAGCGAGAGAGTAAATGTCAAACGGCAGTTGAGATTGGATTGCAGCATGGAACGGATGTGTTTACGGGAGTGATGATTCTACAATTTTGAGCCTATTTTCAAGTTGCTATGTTTTAACAATGGCGCTTTTTGACGCAAAACCGAACAATGCACCTGAAAGTACACAATTTCACCTACATTTACTGAAAATATCTCCGTGTCTATCGATGTCTATTTTTAGATATCCCAATTTAAAATTTGACGGTTTTTATAATAAATAAATGTTAATCGAAATCATATTGAATACGAGTTGAAAATCGGTAAATTGAAGAGTAAATTGATCGATTTTTATGGAAAATAGGGGAAATATACCCTTTCTAATCAAACACCTATCTTCGTCATATGGAGAGTTTGATGCTCGATTAAAGCTCCAAAAATACTATTTAGGCTATAAACTTACCAGCAACAGCACCGCCTCGAGTAAGCATGCAAATGTATGCCACTTACTGGCCAAAAAGATCAAATTCAATGCACTTTTGATCATAATTCATATTTTGCGAAACCATTTCTCATCATTTTGTTGGCACACAAATCCACACGCAAGATCAGATGTTAACTGCTTAACGAAAGTCGTCATCAATATCTTTTCACTTGCGCTAACGATTTCAAAGCGCTTAAGATATAAAATTGCTTCCAACTACCGGCAACATGTTCTTTTGCCCATTAGATAGTCACTTACTTAAAAAATAATCCCGAAACATGTAAATAATTAGCAAGCGCCATCAAAAAAAACAAACGCGCTAAGTCTTTTGACGTTTCAATTTTGACCATCCATTCCAATCGAAGGCTGAAGAAAACCGAGCGAGAAGCGAAGGCAAATAAAGAACAAAGGGTGGCCACCAACACCACCAGCAGCGCTTGTGGTGTTGCCAGGAAACTTTCTCTATAAATGCTACTTTTCGTGAGTGTTCGCTCAAAATTTCATCAATTTTGGCAGCACGAAGCAGACCCAAACGAGCGTTGGAAGAAAAAAAGAACTAAGCTGAAAATAGAAAAATGGGCGTGGCCCAATGCACTCGACTGATTAGAATGCATTTTTGAAATATTTTTTTTAAATGCTTGTAAAAGGAATAGCATATCTTTTAATAAAAGTGAAAATAAACAGAAATGTTCACAAAAGTTGCTCTACTCGTTGGTGTACTTGGTTTTACTGAATTTCAAGGAACACTCCAGATAATCCAACATCATTCAAACAAGACCGCTTATTAGGCTTAAAATGGGTTTATTTCCCCTACTTTAAGCCCCAAAACTGCTTCTTCAAGAATGATTTTTTCCATATCTGACAAGTTTGGTTGGTCTTGAGGAGCAGCCTTGGCTAAATGTATACGGTGTTCGCTCTGTAAGCGATTGATCCTTGGTTTGATTCCTATCTGCTCCCAACGAGAGCAGTAACAGGAACATTTAAAATTTTAATTTATTTTTTTTCAATCCTATCTGTAAATTTCCTTCATGAGAAGCAATATACTCAATACAAACATATAAGGTATTCGCGCCAACGACAGGATATTAACATTTAGTTTTTTTGCATGTTTTTTTTTTGTTCCATGTTCGAAAATGTTCTAGATTTTAAATAGAACGTAAATTTTGGTTCGTCGACTAAAAACATTTCATTACTTATCTACATTTTTTATTTGACACCTTTCTTGTTTGTTTTCGCTGCCTGCGCTGAGATAGTTCTTTTTTTCAGATTTTCTCTTCCATGTACATTCATTCAGTTAAAATATTATAGAGTGTCCAATCACAATCGATGACTTTTCACCTTTTTAAATACTAGCAACTTTCATTTATTCATGAATTCCTTTGTGGACCACCGATCAGTGAGGTACTCCTGGATATTAGCTCCTGAAAAGTGCTTAAAAAGTGCAAAAATGCCTCACAGCAAGAAAAAGAGGCGGTCCTCACCAGCAGGATCGGCAGATTTGAAGAAGCTAAAGAATGCCGAAGCGCTACCTGCAAAGCCAGGCAGTTTGAGCAAGGACGCTCAAAAATCGTCTGGAAACCAGTTCGCTACCCTTCCTGTGGACGTGAGCGAGAAGAAAGAATTTGAACGACGGGAAAAGTTGCCACCCATTTTTGTGAAAACATCGTCATCGGATTCGGTGCGAAAGTGGCTGACCGGATTTATCAAATCTGGTGCTTTACGAGCTTCCATTCGCTTGTGTGCTGATGGACTCAAAATTCTGCTACCTACCAGAAAGGATTACAACTACGTTCGGGATTTCCTGAACAACACCAAGATTGAATACTTCAGTCATGACGATCCAGGTAAACGCCCCATGAAACAGGTTCTCCGAGGCCTGTACGATATGGATGGGAGTGTGCTGAAAGAAGAGCTCAAAACTCTTAAGTTGAACGTGATCGAAGTCTTCAAGATGACGAGACACAACAAGGACATCAAGTATCGTGATCAACTGTACCTGGTTCATCTCGAGAAAGGATCGACAACGCCGTCTGAGCTGAAAGCAGTTCGGGCAATTTTCAACATCATCGTGACTTGGGAACGTTATCGTCCAGTGCACCGTGACGTGACACAATGTTCGAACTGCTTGCAGTTTGGACATGGTGGAAGGAACTGTTTCATCAAGAGTCGCTGTGCAACCTGCGGAGGTGAGCACAAAACTCAAGCTTGTGAAACAATCAACGAGAACATCGAAGCGAAATGCTACAATTGCGGCGGCGACCATTCTACCAAGAATCGGAGCTGCCTAAAACGTGCTGAGTTTGTAAAAATTCGGCAGCAAGCGACGACGAGGCACCAACCAAATCGTCGCAAAACACCACCACCACGGACGTGGATTTTCCTGCTTTGGCGTCACCTGGAGCAGGATCTGTTCGAGTAATTCCAAATCTGCAGCCATTGCCGTTGAATCAGCGGCAAAAAGTTGCAGAGAATACAACACCTCCAGGCTTCAGTCAGCAACCGAGGGAAAACCAACCAACATCAACGGGTGAAGGCAGTAGTGACCTGTTTTCACCACAAGAACATCTGAACATTTTCATCGAGATGACAACAACACTGCGTGGTTGCAAAACTCGCCAGGAACAAGTAAGAGCTCTTGGAGCATTCATCTTAAAATACAGTTCGTAGTTTACTCGTTCTAATGATTTTGAATATTTCAATGAATTTATTTTTTTAGTTTTAAGTTAGGATTAGTTGTTGAAGTGATTTTTTTCTTTTTTACCCAAGTGTATTCGATTCAATGCAATAATCTAAAACAATTTGAAGTAAATAAAATAAATGTGATCAGTTAATAATAAAACGAAATATACAACAAAGATGAAGAGCATTAGGCCATACCACTTAGCATGTAAAAGAAATGTAATTATTATAAGAAAGTTCAATAAAGACATATTTAATTCCAAAAAAAAATATTCATGAAGTATTGTAGCTTTCGCTATTCAGTGATTTCAAATGTAGGAGGTCCTACATGTAGAAAGGGAAAAGGGATACCTTAAAACTAACTTATAAACTATATAAAGAGCGGATCAATGCAGCTGAAGATTGCAATGATTTTTGTCGAAATGCATCAATTATCTTATTGGACATTACATCCAAAGTTTCAACTTCGGCTAATTGATGAAGTTCACTGGTGCTGAACCAGGGAGGATGTTTCAGAATCAGTTTTTTCTTCCTGGTTAAGCAACAGCTTGTCCAGATCGGCACAGCATAAAGCATGGCAGGTCTGAAAATTTGTTTATAAATTAACAGTTTATTCTTGAGACAAAATCTAGAATTCCTGTTTATAAGAGGATACAAACATTTAATATATTTGTTACATTTAACCTGTATACTTTCAATGTGATCCTTGTAAGTAAGGTTTTTGTCAAAAGCAAGTCCAAGATATTTCACTTGATCCTCCCACTTTAAATTTACCTCATTCATCTTTATAATGTGATGACTTTTTGGTTTAAGAAAATCAGCCCTTGGTTTGTGAGGGAAAATAATAAGTTGAGTTTTTGCAGCATTTGGAGTAATTTTCCATTCTTTCAAATAAGATTTGAAAATATCCAAGCTTTTTTGTAATCTTCTTGTGATGACACGAAGGCTTCTACCTTTGGCGGAGATGCTTGTATCATCAGCAAAAAGTGATTTCTGACATCCTGGGGGCAAATCAGGCAAGTCAGAAGTAAAAATATTATATAAAATTGGACCCAAAATGCTTCCTTGAGGGACGCCAGCACGTACAGGTAGTTGATCAGATTTGCTATTCTGATAACATACCTGCAGAGTACGATCCGTCAAATAAATTTGGATAATTTTCACGATATAATTCGGAAAATTAAACCTTTTCAATTTCGCAATCAAACCTTTATGCTAAACACTGTCAAATGCTTTTTCTATGTCTAGAAGAGCAGCGCCAGTAGAATAGCCCTCAGATTTGTTGCTTCGAATTAAATTTGAAACTCTCAACAACTGATGAGTAGTTGAATGCCCAAGGCGAAATCCAAACTGCTCATCAGCGAAAATTGAATTTTCATTAATGTGCGTCATCATTCTATTAAGAATTATTCTTTCGAATAATTTACTAATAGATGAAAGCAAACTAATGGGCCGATAGCTTCAAGCTTCTGCAGGATTTTTGTCCGGATTCAAAATCGGAATTACTTTGGAATTTTTCCAACTACTGGGAAAATATGCCAAATCAAAACATTTGTTGAAAATGTTGACCAAGCTACTCAAAGTTGCTTCTGGTAATTTTTTAATTAAAATGTAAAAATGTCATCCTCACCAGGGGCTTTCATATTTTTAAATTTTTGATAATAGATTTTATTTCATTCAGATCCGTATTAAAAACTTCATCTGATGAAAACTCTTGTTCAACAATATTCTGAAATTCTATTGAAATTCGATCTTCAATAGGACTCAAAACATTTAAGTTGAAATTATGAGCACTCTCAAACTGCTGGGCAAGTTTTTGAGCTTTTTTTCCCATTAGTTAATAGAATATTATCACCATCTTTTAAAGAAGGGATTGGTTTTTGAGGTTTCTTAAGAACCTTTGAAAGTTTCCAAAAAGGTTTGGAATAAGGTTTAATTTGTTCGACACCTTGTCACCTCCCATTTCCAGGGAAAGTGCGAGCATGAGACAAGATGGAGGACTATTGAATAGCAGGAGTACCATTTCCTGCACAGAAGCAAAAGAACACAGCAAACAATAAAAATGGGTCGAATTCCAACAGAATCCCAGATAATCAACCAGCCCTCCCAAGTCATGGATAAATTCAACCTACACAGAAATAAAAGAGGGGATTTTAGCGTACTTACATCTATATTGACGAATTAAACCTTGTTGGCGTCCTTAAAACTAGAGTTGCGGGTGTAAACCTGTGTGTGTGTGTGACCCCCGTGTATCCCTCGACGATCCGGAACAACGTTGCTGCCCGGGCAGAACCCAGCTTGGTCACCGGCGAGAACGCCGGCCATCCGGTGCATTAGCCCCGCCGTCCAGTCGGCAGGAATGCACAGCAGCGCACTGCTCCACACCACGGCTCCAGCCATGATGGAATTCAGCTTGTGAAACAGGAAATGAAGGCCGATCTCAAGTACTCCTATCTACTCCAGCATGGCCATGCTTTCCATGCTGATCGTAGACGCCACCTCACTAGCACACAAAAGTACCAAAAAGACTCAAATTAACACCAATTAAGCACACGAGGGAGGGTCGCCACTCTACCTCTCCACCACGACCAATTTACGGTGTCGCGGCACCTCGCACTCCAGTGCGGTTATTATTCCACGCCTTGTTCTTCCTCACTGGTGAGACGGTTTTCACCACAGAGATTCCTCGAACAAAACTTCTTCTTGAGGTCGATCGTCCGGCGGAAAAGTTGACGGGTTGACGATCGACGCGGTCTCCTTTACGCTAAACCAGTGACTGATGACGATCTGCGGGCGACGATCGGCTATATTGGTTGACCGATCGCGCCTCGTCTTATCACTCACGGCTCTGGTTGACGTTGGCCGATAAGAGATTGGAGAGTGAGTACCGGGGCGTCGCCAGGGTGGCTGCTCGACTTGATTTCCCCCTCGGGAAATTAGTTTGAAGCTGGCATGGTTGATGTTGGTCCGGTATGTTGATGTGGTGATGAGCATAAACATAATGGGTGGATGTGCTTGTTGTGTTTTGTGCTAGGATAATCAATCAATGATCGGCCTTCGATTTTTAAATTGCCCAATATCATGTGCATGTGTTCCAAATGTGCGTGCAGTTCGCTGGGAGATTACGCGCTCGCGAGAGTCAACGCGCAATCAGCATCGATCGGCTGCTGGGAAGCCGCGATCGATGATGATGATGATGGTTCTTGGCTTCTTGTTTGTGTTGTAAGTGTAGTGGTTTTATAAAAATTCTAGCAGACAAAAGATCAAATTTTGCCCTGATCGGGATGGCTTAGGGCACTCTTCTTGTTATTCGCAGACTTCTACTGTTGCGATGGTAAACTGCAGCAGGCAGGTTACAACCTCTTGCGAACTTTTCATTTTGCAGGAGAGTGAATCTGTGGTCAATAACCTTTTGCAAATCTTTTTGAATTCGCTTCAGTGCAGGATCACGAGAACGTTGATACTGTCTTCGGCGAACATTTTTCAGACGAATCAAAAGCTGAAGACCGTCATCAATAATGGGAGAATCAAATTTTAATTGGACTTAAGGAATAGCAATATTCCTAGCATTCAAAATTGCATTAGTTAAAGATTCCAAGGCTAAATCAATATCAGCTTTGGTTTCTAAAACAAAATCATGATTTAAATTGTTTTCAATATAATGCTGATACCTGTCCCAATTAGCTTTGTGGTAATTAAACACAGAACTATTGGGTCTGGTAACTGCTTCATGAGAAAGTGAAAAAGTTACTGGAAGATGATCAGAATCAAAATCAGCATGAGTCACTAATGGACCACAATACTGACTTTGATTTGTCAAAACCAAATCAATTGTTGATGGATTTCTAACAGAAGAAAAGCAAGTTGGCCCATTCGGGTATAAAACCGAATAAAGACCAGAAGTGCAATCTCTGAATAGCATTTTACCATTGGAATTTACTTTAGAATTATTCCAAGATTGGTGTTTGGCATTAAAATCACCGATGATCAAAAATCGAGATCTATGCCGAGTAAGTTTATTCAAATCCCCTTTGAAATAGTACGTCGTCGACAGTTTTGAGTGCATGCTTGCACCACCAGGTAGTGGACCGAGTGGATGTCCGCACCGCGGTACGTGCGGATGTTCCGTATGTACGAGAAGAATCGGCCGCCGATGAGGACGTGGTCGATTTGTGTTTTTGTTCGTTGGTTAGGCGATGTCCAGGTGACTTTGTGGATGGCACTTTAATAAGCTGGCATTATAAGATTTATCTGCCAATCTGGCAATCCTGTTTTCAAGCCAAAACGAAAAGATTTGTTCAACATGATTTGATCTATAAAATATAAACGAAATGGTCCGAAATCGATTATGAATTCTTTTTCCAGGGAAACCTCTTTTATATTTTTTAAAAGTGTTTAGTTTTCTTTTAAAAATATTTTAAATTTAACACAAGTTGGGAGTTTATGGATGGTCCCTTAATACTTTCGAGAATTTGTTTTAAAAATATACTAACTCCGAATGGAGTGTGTTCCTCATTTTAGGTACCCTTAGTGGGGGTGTGATTGACTTAGCTGAAACAAATCTCTTTTCTAAAACGAATCCTGTCATTTTTATAGCTGTCTAAAGTTGAGGTACGTTTTAGTCCTCTCGAAAAATCTACTTTTGAATATTTTTGCTGGGTTTTCTGTCTCGACACCTTCAAATCCGCAATTAAAAATTTAATTTATATTGGACTGAAAAATCAGGAGGCAAAAAAATATGTTTTTCAAAAAACTTGAAAATTTCAACAATTAGCTTTGTTCTAGATAGTTGTGCGAAATTAACTAAAACTCATTGTAGAAAACAAAGCAAAAAATGTTTAGATTGAGTTACACACATTTTTCTAAAACGAGCTGCAAAAATCTTCCAAGAGATCTTTTTTTCTTTGTTTTGATATGTATAGAAAACACTCAAAAATTATTCAAAAAAATATGTTTTATACATGAATTGTTTGATAAACTTATCAACTCCAAAACCCTTACGCATTTGATGTTAAATTTATCGTCATACTATTTTTACAATCAATTGTTTAAAAAAGTGCGTTTAGGGAGACTTGATCCCTGCATTTTTACAGTCACTGGAATCAGCCTCAAGATTAATTTATTGGGCTGGGTTTTCATACATAGTTTACTTTAGTATAGTTGTACATAACTTACTGCAGTTTGAACCTTTTTTCAAAAGTTTTGTAAACAAAAATTTCCAGCTTTTGTAAACATGCTTAATTTTGGTCTAAAAAATAATAATTTAATTTTTTAAGGTCAATGTTTGGGGTCATCGCGGTTTGTTGGTAAACAGATGACATGCTGGAGCTGTGCTCTAACGGTGGTGGGTTGTGTTGACTACCGAGTCTGGGTGACGGGTGGGAGGCTCATTGGTTTAGTGATGTTGGTTTGCGAGTGATCGGTGGCGGTTGTGTTTAAAAGACTGGACTTCTTCATCTATGAAAGCGAAAAATGTCTGCGAGTGGAGGATGATCAACTATCATCTGGTGAGTTCGTTCCATGTTGCGTGTTTACTTGATTTTTTTTTAAAGTATGTGTGGGAGATATAGGCCCTTTTCTTAGTCAATCCTGTTTTTTAATGTTCTTGGTATTTTTTGTTTTGTTTTATTTATTTCTGCCTTTGAAAATTGTCCACGTTGTGTTCGGGCCGTCGCAAACTATTAACGGTTTAAATTGTTTCTACACTTTGGCAATTACTTTAAATCAATTTGATTTTATTTTTGAACAAACAAGTGAGTTCATTGATCATTAGTGCAGTACCTATGAGGACGCGCAGTCCTGTTTTTTGTGTAATTTACGTCTCTTTTGTGTCGCTGTTTGTGTGCATGGGGTGATTGGTCTTCTTCTTCTTCTTCTTTTTCATTTTTTTAGTTCGCGCGTTCGTTGGCTGATGAGTTTTTTTTGTTCTCTTTATATAGTTTTCGATAAAAACTATCCGAGTTTGTTAGGTTTATCGCGTAACAAAATTATTATGATTAATCAAGAACGTTGTTTGGTGCGCGAGTCTTTTTTGTGTTCCCATAGCTCCGTTGCTCGGAGGGTTCGACGTCGGTTGTTTGTGTGTTAAGCCCTCTCCATAGCATCGTAGCTCGAGAGGCAACGAAAATCAATACCTTATCTAGCTAACAGAAAGAAGAACGGAAGGCACTTGATGGTTGAGTTCGTCGCGTCTATTCCGTAACAAATTCATGAACTAAATGATTATATAATTAAAAATCAGACTACGCTATCATTGCAGCATTGCGTTTAACACCTCATTTTATAAATAAATATTATTTGGTTTTATCTTTCCACAGCCGGCTGTCTAAGATTAAACCATTTCATTAAAAATTTAACAACAGTTAAACGGGAAATGTCTCATCCGCAGCATCCGATTGTTTGCCTTGAGAATAATACATAATACCTTTCAACAAACACTATGATTTTGGGTCGCATCATCATCTTCTATGATGAATCCTGACGAAACACCCTATCCTACTAACAAGTTTTCAGCTTCCTGGCGCTCGTGGGGTGTAAGCACAGAGTAAATCAGCTGCCCTAGTAGCAACCTGGGCTAACTAACATTCCCGTCCCTTAAAATCGAGATCTACAAACTGACATGGCGGGCGCCGTTTGTGACCAATGACTGTTACCTATTCGCAACTGATCTTGTTTTGGCAATCATCGTGTTTTATCTTTTCAGTGCATTCATACATGCTGTTGATAATGGAAATACCACTTGATAGTCGAAGCCTATGATCAGTAGTGCTGAAAGGATATTACGGTTCTTTTCAGCAACGGAGAAGGACAACCATGGGTGGTCTCTCATGCTCATGGTCATGCTCAAATCCCCTTTGAAATAATTTTTATTTTCCCCAGTGCCTTGGTTGGCAAATATGCAGCTGCAATCATAATTTTCCCAAAAGAAGTTTTAAGTTCAATGCCCAAACTTTCAATAACTTTTAACTTAAAGTCACGTAACTTGCTATAAGTCATACTACGGTGGATAACTATTGCAACTCCACCGCCATTTCGATTCATTCTGTTATTGGTTATAACTTTATAATCTGGATCACTTTTCAAATAAGTGCCAGTTTTTAAAAATGTTTCGGTTATAACAGCAACATGCACGTTATGAACTCGTAAAAAGTTGAAAAATTCATTTTCTTTCGCTTTTAAAGAGCTAGCATTAAAATTCATAATATTGATGGAATTACTTAGATCCATGATTAAACTTCAGGGTAAGAACAACATCATTCGCAAATTTTAATCCAATCTGGATAGCTTCCATCATGGATGTAGCATTACTCATTGTTTGAATCAAACCAAACAGTGAGTTTTGCAAAAAATCATTTTTCAAACGTAACATCGCCGAGATCAGAAGATCCCAAAGCGTTGCCAGCAGACAAATTTTCGAATGATATTTGAGGTACCTGCCCAATTTCGGAAGATTGGTAGAGGATTTAAAATTCGTGGATGAACCCGAACCCGAAACGACGTTGGCATAAGAAATACCATTAGTGTTACCTAACTTTTCCACGGTAGGGGTATTTCTAGCATTGTTCGAGTGAGACAGCACGAACGTTTGATTCAAAGATGCAGGTACAACCTGACTTTGAGAAAATTTCGGTTTGGATTTCGGCTGATGCTTAGCACGAGAATCCAAAACCTTTTTTCTGATGGGGCAATCCCAGAAATTTGATTTGTGATTTCCACCACAATTTACACATTTAAATTGGGTGACTTCTTTAACGGGACAATTGTCCTTTTCGTGAGAAGAATCCCCGCAAACCATGCATTTTGGAACCATGGTGCAATGATCAGTACCGTGACCGAATGCCTGGCAACGCCGGCACTGGGTCAGATTCTGGCCATTACCGCCATGTTTCTTAAAATGCTCCCACTTTACCCGTACATGGAACAAAAACTGAACTTTGTCCAAGAGTTTCAAATTGTTGATTTCATTTCTGTTGAAATGAATCAGATAAAATTGTGAAGTCAAACCAAAGCGAGAAATATTCCCATTTGATTTTTTCTTCATTGGTATTCCTTGGGATGGGGCAAAGCCAAGCAACACCTTAAGTTCATTTTTGATCTCATCCACCGACAAGTCGTTGGAGAGACCTTTCAGGACCGCTTTGAATGGACGAGCATTCTTGGTCTCATACGTGTAGAAATTGTGTTTGTGGTTTTTCAAATAACCAACAAAAGTTTGGTGATCTTGTAAAGATTCCGTCAACAAGCGACATTCTCCTCTTCGACCAAGCTGGAACGAAACCTTCAAATTGCAAGTTCCATGCAATTCTTCAGTTACGATCGAAAGCTGGCCAAATCGGAGACGGAAGTTGGCGGAGCCTTTACTCGGATAAAACACCGAAACACTGTTTGCCAATGGAATTGGAGGATTGACCTCACTTTCAGAATCAGAACTCGGATGAGGCTGTTTTCTTTTTCTGTTTCCGTTAGCCGGTTTAGCGTTCAAACGCTTCACCGACGTAACGACCAAATCTTCAGAAAATTTGCGTTTACCTTTATTTTGACGCATTTTGCAAGCAGAGTTCTCTTGAAAAGATGGCTTTGTTTGTAAAATACAACAAAATTTCAGGTGGGGTTAGTCTTGAAAAGACTGTTTAGAATTTTGGAAAATAACTCAGGTAGTCTTTAAAAAGACTGTGAATTTTGTTTGAAATAACTCTGAGCTTAGGTAGTAAAAAATACCGCAGCTCTAGTGTCCGTTCACCTCGAAGGTTCGCAAGACACTGCTGAGATAGTTCTAGAAACTTCATTTCAAACGCGCAGCTGCTTTAACGGGAAAATACCACTACCTACATTGGCTCACCAGCTCACGTGAGCGCAAAAAGCTCCGGTGAGCGTAAGCGAGCACGAGCTACCTGATAAAAACTCACGCTCCAGCTGGAGCGAGCACGCATTCCGTGAGCGCTCGCTCATTCGCAACCCTGCAAGCAATACTTATCTGAGTTTTAAAAATCGTCGAAAAATAATTGTCGGGTTGACTAGTAAAACCAGCATCTGTACCCACTTCAGGTGGGCTCATCCTCTTCCTTAAAACAGCTTGTGAGCCACTTAATTGAATCACCTCCTCCGGAATCACAAGAGGAAGGTTCATCGATAGAGTAACCCTAAGTGAACAGTCCGAAGAAAAGTCATTTTATTTTTTGGCTCCATAAGGTTTGCTGGTAGCAGGCGTGCGATGTACCTGCGATGTACCACAAAGTTGAACCAAAAATCAAGCGGCAGTGGTAACTCTGCGTTACTCTGTGGGTAATCCTTATGTCGCTGACACTCCAAAACGATAGAAACAATGTAACAGTGTCATGTCCAGTCCCCAATCACCACCATGAACGCAAACAAATCACACGCACACTCGCGAAAACACACGGATCAAATACGGTTCCCCCACAAATCGCGATTCTGATGACGCGACTATAAAAACCAAAACAAATCGAAACTGCTGTTTTCCTCCATCGAGAACTGTCAAATTCGCCAAAATCATTTCGACGTTGATTCGCGTCTTGATAGCACCTGCCGGAGGAGGAGGAGGAACGATGACCAGCGACATGCAGGTAACTTTTTCTTCTCCAATGAGCCACAAAAACATCAACTTTCACATAAATAACAACATTTCGCAACACTCACATAAAACGACACCAACGAACGCACATTCCCACGGCGCACTTACAACACGCGGTGATTCGCGGACTGTTGTTAATCTGTGGAAAACAACTGCACCAAAAACGTAAACAAATCCTTGTCCCTTGTCCTTGTCCTGGCAAATCCGACAAAATCCTTTCCTCGTTAATCCACAGCAGCATCTTGGGCAAGAGGATTACTTTTCTGGGGCAGCGGCTTGGCCGAAACATTCCTTGCACTCGTCAACACGGAGCGAAACTTTTTCTTCGCCCCCCAGCCACAAAAACACAAACAATCACTCAACCACAACATATCGCGGCTCCCGAACGCCACGGAACGAACGAACACACACTCCCTCGGCCACAGAACGCACTCGCAACCCGGGGCGATTCGCAGACAACAATTTATCCGCGAAAACGTAAACAAACCAGCCCGCCTCAAACGCAAAAGCTGTCTGTCTGCCGATTGCCGATTCCCGTCACGACATGCCGCGCGTTGCGTGCAAGCAGTGAACGAAAGAAGAGAGAAAAGAGAGTGAGCGAGCGCGTGGGCTCATATATGCGCTTTGCGATGAAATTTCATTTGCGGTAAAATACTTTTAATGTGATTAGTTGCCTAAAAGAACGCTCAGTTAGCAAAATCTAAACGTAGACATATGTATCCTCCCTGCAAAGGCTTATGAATTGATCTCAGTTGAAAGGTTCTCCAAATCTCTGAATTGCAAATATAACATCCTGGAGCAAAACTGTTAAATTCTAATAAAAACACAATTAAATTAAATTAAAATGTGATTAGTTTAACTAGTGCATTTAAAGTAAATTTAAGTGAAAGAAAACTCAATTAAAATTTCTATTAACAAAACTGGCATTTTAGCTAAGTCCCGCTTGAACAAAAAATAACTTTAAAAATCATATCATAATCCAAGGTTTTCAAAAATATTCTAAGTGTCAGAAAAGTGAAATTTAGTCGAGGAGTGAAAGTCCAACAAAAACAAGATGAAACTAGAAAATATCATCTCATGATAAAGAGGTAGGGGAAATCTACCCTTTCCAATCAAACACCTATCTTCGTCATATGGAGAGTTTGATGCTCGATTAAAGCTCCAAAAATACTATTTGGGCTATAAACTTATCAGCAACAGCACCGCCTCGAGTAAGCACGCAAATGTATGCCACTTACTGGCCAAAAAGATCACATTTAATGCACTTTTGATCATAATTTGTATTTTGCGAGACCACTTCTCATCATTTTGTTGGCACACACAGTGACACACACGAGAATCCTCAAACGCTTAATGAATATCGCCAAAATTAACTTTTCCCTTTCGCTTACTTTTTCACGGCGCTTAAGATATGAAATTGCTTCCAACTACCGGCAACATGTTCTTTTGATCATTAGTAAGGCACTCACTTGAAGAATAATCCCGAAAAATGTAATAAATTAGCAAGCGCCATCAAAAACAAACGCGCCAAGTCGTTTGACGTTTCAATTTTCACTTTGCATTCCAACCGAAGGCTGAAGAAAACCGAGCGAGAGACGAAGGCAAAAAAGAACAAAGGCTGGCCGTCAACACCACCAGCAGCACAGCCAGCGATGCCAGGAAACTTTCCCTATAAATGCCACTTTTCGTGAGTGTTCGTTTGAACTGTCAGCGCAAATGGCAACACTCGACAGAGTGTTGGAAGAAAAAAGAACTAAGCCGATATTAGAAAAATGGGCGTGGCCCAATGCATTCGCCTCGATTAGAATACCATTGGGAATTTTTTTTTGTTAAATGCTTGGTAAAGAAATAGAATAACTTTTAGTGAAAGTGAAAATAAACAGAAATGTTCACAAAAACTTGCTCTACTCGTTGGTGTACTTGGTTTTAGTAAAATTCAAGGGAGACTCTAGATTATCCAGCATCATTCAAACACGACCGCTTATTAGGATTAAAATGGGTAGATTTCCCCTAGAAATTTTTTTTAAGTCCCAAAATAATTTGGCTTACAAAATTTTGCTAAGTCCAGCGAAAACATGATAAAACAAAATAATATCATCTCATGATAAAGAGGTCAATTTTTTCTGAGTCGCAAAATAAGTATCTCCCGGGCAGAAAGTCGCCCGCCCGATCAGAAAATTACATCTTACGGTAAACTTGTCATGTTGCCAAAACATGAAGATGACATGTTTCCAGAACGCTTGACTTAAGAGATGTAGAAACATAAAATCAAGACAGGTTCAGGTTTTTTGCCTGAAAAAAATGTTCGTAAAAATATCATCCAGAAACATTGATGTATCATGAAAAGTTGTGATTTGTGAAGAAATCTTACAAATCCATATTCCGCAATTTCTCATGAAACATTTTTATTTTCAGATGGTATTTTTCGACAGAAAACTTAAAAGGGCTTATTTTTTAGTAAAAGTGCGTCGCGCTATCTGAACTGAGTACACCCTTACCAAAAAAAACATGATTTTCTGAGTTCGATATCCCACTTTTCATACGATTTTTCGAGTTCAACCCATATAACCATTTTTATGGTTGTAGTACCTGAACTCAAAAAATCGTATGAAAAGTGGGATATTGAACTCAGAAAATCATGATTTTTGGTAAGGGTGTAAGCCCAATGCACTGTTTACAAAAAAATAGTCAGAAGAAGTTTTTTTTATGTCAAAAACTGTCATCTGAAAACATAAAAGAACTATGAAAATAAGTGATACATTGGTGTTTTTTTCTGAAAATATATAAATGTACTAGAGTCTAACTTATTTACATAAATTGATTGTTTTGTTTGATTTGGGGTTAACATTAATAAGCAAAAAAAAAATCAAAAATCAAATTATTCGCTCTACAGCATTGCCTTGGCGTTCTCGATTGCGAGATTCCTACTCGAAACTAGGTGTCCGAAGGCTTGATTGTTGAGGCAATTGCAAACCTCTTTTTACACCTAAGCTTCCATCCACCCCGGGATTCGAACTGACGACCTTTGGATTGTTAGTCCAACTGCCTACCAGCGACTCCACCGAGGCAGGACCCAGGGAGACGACTCCTACACCTGGACTGAGCTAACGACCTAACCTTTTTAGGTTAGTCCGGGGCCAACATTTACTTCCCGTCCGACGGAAGGCGTGATCAGACAAATCTCGTCTCGAAAAATGCCACCGGGACCGTCTGGGATCGAACCCAGGCCGACTGGGTGAGAGGCAACCACGCTAACCCCTACACCACGGTCCCGGCTTAACATTAATAAGCATGGGTACCATAAACCAGATGACTTTGATTTATGATGATTTTGCAAAACGAAAGTATGACTGAATACGAATAAACAAAGCGTTAATCATACAGCTGGTGTAATCGTCTTTTGAAATGCTAAATTGCATATTTTTAGATTCCTTTTATTTTTGCCAATAAATAATTCTAGATTACTTTTGGGATTGGTCTGGCAACACTGACCGGACTTGGTCTTGCTGGAAATCGCGCTCGATTATTTTCGCTTTTTTTCGTAGCTAAAGCTGGTTTTTCGGGTCAAAAAGTGTTCGCCGCAGAAGTGTTTCGTCGTTTTGGGAAAGATGGAGTTCTTGTTAAATTCCATGGTTTTAGTGCATTTTCAAGTGTTTTTGTTTTTGCCGCCGTCGCCGAGTTCTAAAGCATTTCTTCATACCTTTCTGTTGTATTAGTGTGTACGCCAAGGCGGCAAAAAAGGTTTTGGTGTTCCCTTGCGAATCTTGTGTGTGTGACGTGCAGCTTTTTAGACTGCTTTGTTGGTGTTTTAAAGCTCATTTCGGAAGAGAGCAGAAGTTCGTAGTATGTAGTGCGGTTGGTTTGAGTTAGGCTGCGGAGAACGACAAAATGCAGGCGGAGAGAGAGAATTTTCGTTTGACTGTATGGTTCAGCGATGACAGTGGTGCGGAGGTGTTGATGTGTTGAGTTGACGCGTTGAAAGGAAAAAGGCGAAAAGAGCTTTTGCGTTTGTATTGCAATGGTCTCACGAGTTCGAGCGGTGTGAGAGTAGCGCTTTTTTTTTTTTTTCGTCAAATTATTTTTATTAGGTCCTTTTCGGTACTGGGACCTGGTTAGGACCGAGTCGGCTTTTGTAATTACATTTGACTTAATAATTACAGAGGATCTTGTGTGTAAATGTTAGTGGGAGGGGAGCCGATTACCCGCGGCCTACTCGGGGTTAGTAGGGAAGGGATTGATGTTAAAGACAAGGCGTGGGATGGGGGGGGATTGTGTAGGGGTCTTGGTTGGCTCTGCTGGCCTTTGCTTCTGTCCTCAGCCGCAACTCGGTGTCCAGCTGCTGGGGCGTTCTTGCTTTGCTTCCGGTGCAATCCAGAAACGACGGCTTTGTGTGAAGGCGAGTTATACTAACTGAAGGAAAACTAACTGGAAGAAAACTAAATGGATATTTTGGAATCTACGAGGAACTGATAGATCGGATAGAGAACATCAAGGTCTAGTTGAGATAACGCGTCTCGCATCGGGATTTCTGGTGGTCTTCCTCGGGCCCTGAGGGTATCTTTCAACTTAATTCTGTGAGCCTGGTGATCTGGACACGCCCATACGAGATGGTCGATGTCCTGATAACCCTGCCCACAGTCGCATAAGTTTGTATCACTCATGTTGATACGGTAAAGATGAGCCTTGGACGAGTAATGGTTCGACATAAGGCGGGACATCGTTCTGATGAATCCACGCGTCAAGTCCATTCCCTTGAACCAGGCTTTTCTTTGCACCTTAGGTCGTATGGAATACATCCAACGTCCCTTGGTGTCGTCGTCCCATTGTTTTTGCCAATCCAGGAGCGCACGCTGCCTCGGCAAACCGTAGCATTCTTGTAGGCTAATTGGCCTTTCAAAATGTCACCACTCAGCACCCTTCTTGGCGAGCAAGTCCGCTTTCTCATTACCCGGAATCGAGCAATGAGCGCGGACCCACACCACCGTGATGCTGAAGGACTGAGCCGCCAGGTTGTTTAAAGTCTTGCGTATTTCCGTGAGGAAAACGCAGACTCTGGTCGGCTTCAGAGACCGGATAGCCTCAACAGAGCTAAAGCTATCGGTGAAGATGAAGTAGTGGTCAGGTGGCATGGTCTCGATGATTCGCAGTGCGCTGTAAACCGCGGCTAACTCTGCGACGTAAACCGAACTCGGGTCCTTCAGCTTAAAGAACAGCTGATAAGATTCATGATAAACACCGAAGCCCGTACAACCGTCGAGCTTGGAGCCATCGGTGAAGAATCTGTTGTTTGGAGGAACATGGTTGTACTTTGATGCGAAGATCGACGGTACAACTCCCCGCAGAAGACGGTTTGGGATACCGCGAGTATCGGCTTTCATGGACGTGTCGAAGCCAATCAGGGTGCTGTTGGTTAACGGAGGCGTGCGCTGTACCGTTGTGCTCGGGCTCCACTTCACGATGACATAAAGTCATAGTATAGAAGCATGCGCCGAGACTCAACGTGAAGGTTCAGCAACGTTTCAAAGTTGTCAATTACCAGTTTATTCCTGTAATCACACCGGATCAGGAACCGGTAAGACAGTTCGTAGTAACGAGTTCGCAGAGGCAATACTCCCGCCAAGACCTCGAGGGTCATGTTGTTAGTTGAGTGCATGCATCCCAAGACAATGCGAAGACTTCGGTACTGTATCCGCTGGAGAACCAACAAGCGTGATTTCGCAGCTGACTGGAAGCAGAAACTGCCATATTCCCACCGAGAGTATCGTTGTCTTGTACAGTCGAAGCAGGTCAGAAGGATGAGCACCCCACCGGTTGCCAGAGACACTGCGCAGAAAATTAGTTCTTTGCAGGCACTTTTGCTTCAGGTAGTTAATGTGCTTCCCCATGTTCCTTTTGATCGAAGATGGTACCCATGTACATGAAGTGGTCCGACTGCTCGATAGTCTTTCCCGAGAGAGAAAGATTGAGCTGCGGCGGTTCATGCTTCCCGTAAAGACGACCAGTTCCGTCTTCGCCGGAGAGAATTCAATACCCTTTTCAACTGCCCAATGGGCCAAGTTGTTCATGTTCAGGTATCTTGCAAGGGTTCTAGCAGATCGACTTCCTTCTTGGCAGCGATTGAAACCACTGCGTCATCTGCGTACTGTATAAGGGTGCAGTCTCCGGTCAAGCAATCATCGATGTCGCTGACGTAGAAGTTATACATGGATGGGCTAAGGCGTGAGCCTTGTGCCAAACCCATGTAACTTATCCGAGTGATTGCCAGATCACCTTGCACAAAGTGCATGTGTTTTCTGACAACAGGTTGATGAGGAAGTTGCACATCTTCGGATTGAGACCGCTCCGCCGCAGCTTTACTCCCAACACATCGATGGAGACTGAATCGAATGCACCCTTGATGTCTAGAAAGACAGAAGTCATTTGCTGTTTCTTACCACGGGCTATGTCGATCCCTGTGGCCAGCAAGGCTAGACAGTCGCTTGTTCCCTTGCCTCTCCGGAAACCATACTGCGTGTCTGACAGCAAGTGCTCTCGTTCCATCCATGGTTCGAGGCGGTCGAGGATAGAGTAGCGCTTTGTTGCTGCTAGTGTTTGCGTCGTCATCATCATGATGATGATTCATCATCCGTCTCTGGCAGCGTGTAGAGGCTGTCGGACCGACAACGTCGGTGTGTTTGTGTGTATGCTGAAAATATTTCCGGTGAGTTCGCTCCATGTTGAGCAAACACTTTGGCGTCTGGGAGCATGGATTAGGCTTTCTAAGCTCGATGTCGCCTATTCAACAAACTGCTTATTCTGATTATTTCATTTCCTTTGGGTTTGTTCAAATATTACGTCCAGAGATTTTCGGGATTTCAGACCCCCTCCCCCTGTCACGCACTTTTCCTATACCTTTAACATGGGCTGTCACAAACCCCAGACGCCCCTCCCCTATTCATGGACGTAATTTTGAACGAACCCTTTTCGCGAAACTCTGTGATCGTGGCGTGAGACTGGTGTCGGCGGAGCAGCGGCAGAAACTGGTGAGGAAATTCCAATAGGAATTCAGAGAGAGAGAGTGCACGTATGAGGGTTTGCGTGTTTGCATGTGAGAGTACAATTGAGCTAGATTCAGTGTTGTCGGATTGTCCAATATTTTTTGAATCTTATATTTTTTTCCATAATTTATACGCGTTGACTTTTGAGGAACTATCGGCTACTAAATGAGGAACTACTAAACGGTTTAGTGAATTCGCAACAATGTGGATTAAAGCCGTGTGTATGTGTGTGTGTGTGTGTTTGCGTGTTTGCTTGTTTGTATTTTCTGTGTCAGTGTTTTTATTTTCAGAGTATATCAGTTCATTCGGTGCCGTTAAACGTTCCAGTGTCGTGGTCGGTTCTCCCGCTAAGTAATTCCGTAGTTATCGTTTCGTACCGCCGGTTTGTCGTTCCATTTGATTAGATCTGATCGAAAAGATGTTTATTTTTATCCGGCTTCGATTCGAGCGCGTCAGCCTTATTGTAATCATCGTTTTATCTCTTTTCCGTGCGTGGTTGATTCGACTTTACATTGCTTTTAAATATTTTCTCAATCTTCTCAATGACTTAATACTATTCTTTTGCCGCGAAATAATTCAAAATCGGTCGATAATTAAAAATGTTTTTCTTGTGATTAATTAGATCATCACGATTGGGTGCGCGTCACGGTCGTTCTGCAGGAATTTCGTTGCCTTTTCCGTCTTTGTTGTCCCGAGTCACGAATGATTTTTCGGGCCGAAAAGTTGTTCGGTTTCGTTTTCGTCCAGAGTATGTTTTGCCACGTTTGCCGTCGAGTTTGTCACACGATTTTATTGATTATTGTCCGATCACAGTTGTGTATTATTCTCAACTTTGACTTATTTATTTTATCAATTCGCATATTTTCTTATATATTTTTATTTTTACATTTGTATATTTTTTATTTAAAATTTAATATGTTTTCGCAAATCAAAAGTCCTTCCCACAGCACCAATGCTCGGAAGGCACGCGTTCGTTTAAAAACTTTCTAAATAATTAACAATGTATCTTTCCGCAGCCGGCTGCCTAAGATTTTAAAAAATCAACCGATAAACAAATTGCTCATGGTCGCATCACCTACCACAGTGAATCCTGACCTCATACCCATCTTACTAACCCTCAAAACTCATGTGATACTTTGTCGGAGACGCAGTCGATTTGGCGGTCCCATCACTCAAGTATCGGACTAACATTCCCATCCACTTCCCCGTGTCTTACCACTGGTCGTGGCCGGCGTCGGTATTGATCAGCATGATAGGGACCTTTGAAAATTGCGAAGGGGTGATGATTGGTTCCTACTTTTTATCTGTGGTCCACGGAGCAATTTTTGGGGTCCTGGTCAATAACGAAGTAGCAGCTACGGGTAGACACCAATGCTATGCTATGCTATGCTATGCTATAAATAATTCTAGGTTACTTTTCAAAACCACCATGCGCCATGGGTTTCCTATGTACATAGGACCTTTTAAAAGTAAGCGAGAATTACAATTTGCAAGAAGTTTTTCTCAAAAGTAGTTTTAAGCGTAATATCTCAAAAATTAACACCATGAATGTTTTCAATGAAGACCCATTATCTAAAAAACCAAACGGTAATTGACATGTTATGAATATCCAATTGATAAAAAGTGATATGTTCACATAACAATATTTTGTTAATAACTTTCAATCAATCTGTTATTAAAATGATGTACACAGAAAAAAGTTGAATTTTGGAATGTTGAAAATTTGGTAGGTTGAATACCTTTTTTTTTTTTTTGACTAATATTACATAAAAATGTGAACCTGATGAATATTGTATGTATGTATGTATGTATTTGAACCCCGTCTTGGCAGGACTTGGCCATGACCACAGTATATTTCAACTGAGACGGTTCGGTTAGTAACCACCATATATCTCAAGAACCTTTGAAGCGAAATACCTTTCTATGGCTAACGATTCTGAAATTGTACAGACAAAGATCGATAATGCAGATGACTCGGGCCAGGCAATCCACGACTTCGTCCAGTTCATGCGTATATGAGATGGCCCTGGGCTGTTTTGAGACGGTGTTAGTAGTTATATAATGGTTTGATATAAGTTATAAAAGTCCCATTATGCAAGGGTGGTTTTCTCTTGATTAATTACTCCAAAGTGTTCATTTTGACTGTCCAAAACGTTCTGATTTTATTGTGATCGAAAAGTCCCCCAGAGCCTCACACACGAGGTACTGAGGTTTTGCTTGCAAAGCATTAATCGAGCTACTTGCTTCAATCGCGGCGAGGTAAACGAAGTTTAGCTTTGTTCGCAGTTTGGGTTACTGTTGCCGGCTGTTGACGATGTTGGTGGCGTCGATCAATTATGCGGAAAGCAATTTCCGTAACTTATATTATACCATGTGACATTATTTTGCCACTACGGATCAATTCAGTTCTAGAGCATTAACTCCATGATGGCCGACTAGTTAGCGTCCCAGACCACCAATCCAAAAAATGTGAACCTGATGAATATTGATCAAAACTGATGAAAATTCATTTTTTTCTGGGGTAAAATTAATCATTTATTTTGCCATAAAATCTGTCATCATTTGATGAATATTACCATCATTTTTCTGTGTACTGAAAGTCAACAATATTTTTAAATGTAAAAAGTATTTAAAGAGATTCATTAAATATTTAAACAAAACTTCTATATTTGATATTGCAAGTTACATAGATCATCAGTTTTTCAATGTAATATAAACAACTTTTGTTGAAAAATTGGAAAGTTACATTGACATTAGCATAATTTATTATCTTAAAACGATTCATGCCCAAATTCTTTAAAACACTGAAATAATAAAAGCAAATCAAATATTGAAGAAAGGTGATGTTCTTCTTCAGTTGAATTATTCGCTAAAACCAAAATCTTCTTTGAATAAAACAGTTTCTAAAGGTACTCCTCATCTTAGTTTAGGACAACTACTATACCAATATAATACTGCAACAACGTGAAATTAAAAAAATCTCTTTGCGAGAACGTCTTTAAAAAATATTACAACAATAATTCGCACAAAATATTCTAGAAAAAGATTTTCGAAGCCATCTGTGATCAATATATCTTGGTGTTTCAATTCAATTAATATAAAATTTATGACTACATTGATTTGGTTTGAAAAAAAATATTCGCAAAGTAACAAAATAAAGTTCGATAGGTTCACTTTAAAATAATATTTTTCGTACATACCTGGTTAATCCTCTTCAAATCCATCCAACCAAAGCACGATTGCATCGCAGCTATTTTGTCTAATTAAACAAAATGCCAGATGCTGAATGTCCTGAAACATGCCCAGGTTGTGGTTCTGTTAAAGAAAACAAAACACAAAGTATCAATTCTCAAACAGAATTTCCAGGTTTTTTTTATCAAATAATCCAACATGATATTATAAAAATAGAAAAGGAAAGCAAAGAATACTTATCTGAGTCAAAAATCGTTGAAATACTTCTTCCTACTAAGTATTTAGAACCAGCATGTACCATCGATTCAGATAGACTCCACTTAAGTTTTTCTCTGCTCACCCCTCTGGAAACACCAAGAAAGTTTCATCCAGTTGTAATCACCTGTTCACCAAGAATACGTCAAACGTAAACCAACACACGCACACAATCGCGCATTCGCGAAAATAATGTTCCCCACAAATCAGGATTCCAATCACGCGACACCAAAACCAAAACAAACTTAACCAGCTGTGTTTTCCTTCAACGAGAACTCCTGTGTCCTGTTAAATCCGCCTAAAACGTACCGGCGTTGATTCGTGTCAAGACAGCACCTGAAGTAGAAGGAGGAGTTGAAGGAGGACAAGTGACATTGAGGGCAAGAGGATTTCTTTCTGGGGACAGGTGCTTGGCCTGAACATTCCTTGCATCCGCCAACTCTGAGCGGAACTTTTTCTTCGCCCCAGCCACCAAAACAGAAGCAATCACTTAACCACAATATATCGCGGCTCCCGAACGAACACACACTCGGCCACAGAACGTACTCACAACCCGCGGCGATTCGCGAACTACCAAAAACTGCGCGAAACGTAAACAAACCAGCCGCCCGCCAAACGCAAAAGCTGTCTGTCTGCTAATTGCCGATTCCTGTCACGACATGTATCGCGTTGCGTGCAGTGTGAACGAAAGAAGAGAAGAGAGCGAGCGCGTGGGCTCATTTTTGCGCTTTTCGATTAAATTTTATGTGCGGTAAAATAATTTTAATGTGATTAGTTTAAGTAGTGTATTTAAAGTAAAACTCAATACAATTTCCATTAACAAACTGGCATTTTGTGGAGGAGTGAAAATTTTTAAGTCCAACATGATGAAAAATAATTGTATCATCTCATAATTGACAGGTCGGTTTTTCTAAGTCCCAAAATAATTGGGCATTCGAAATTTTGCTAAGTCCAGCGAAAACTAGATAAAACTAGAAAATATCATCTCATGATGGAGAGGTCGATTTTTCTAAGTCCCAAAATAATTTGGCTTTCGAAATTTTTCTAAGTCCAGCGAAAACTTGATCAAACGTCAAAATATCATCTCATGATAGACGGGTCGACATTTTGACAAAGTCCCAAATAAATTAATTTTCGAAATTCTGCTAAGTCCAAAAATATCAAATAGAAATGAACATAAAACATTTGGTGATACACTGTCTAGAAACATAAAAAGTATCTAGAAACATAAAAAGTATCATAAACATAAAAAGAACGTACTCACAACCCGCGGCGATTCGCGGACTACAATTTATCCGCGGAAAAAAAACTGCGCGAAAACGTAAACAAACCAGCCCGCCACGAACGCAAAGCTGTTGTCTGCCAATTGCCGATTCCTGTCACGACATGTCCGCATGTTGCGTGCGAGCAGTGAACGAAAAAGAGAGAAGAGAGAAAGAGCGAGCGCGTGGGCTCATTTTTGCGCTTTTCGATGAAATTTTATGTGCGGGAAAAATAATTGTATCATCTCATAATTGACAGGTCGGTTTTTTTTTAAGTCCCAAATAAATATCGAAATTCTGCTAAGTCCAGCGAAAACAAGATAAAACTAGAAAATATCATCTCATGATGGAGAGGTCGATTTTTTTCAAGTCCCAAAATAATTTGGCTTTCGAAATTTTTCTAAGTCCAGCGAAAACTTGATCAAACGTCAAAATATCATCTCATGATAGACGGGTCGAAATTTTGACAAAGTCCCAAATAAATTAATTTTCGAAATTCTGCAAGTCCAAAATTATCAAATTTGCTAAGACCAGCAAAATTTGAAATGAAGTTAAAATAATCATTTCATGATGTTCGTAAAATTTGAAAAATAAAATTTTCAAATGTTTGCTAACCCGCAGAAAGTCGCATCATGGGACGAACAGAAAATAACTTGAGTTGTTTTTGTGAACATGGCATGATTTTTGTTTGTTCCAAAACTAAAAAATTGCCGCCGAATTTCATGATACTTTTATGTTTCTAGACAGTGTATCACCAAATGTTTTATTTTCATTTCTATTTGATATTTTGGACTTAGCAGAATTTCGAAAATTAATTTATTTGGGACTTTGAAAAAATTTCGACCCGTCTATCATGAGATGATATTTTGATGTTTGATCAAGTCATCGCTGGACTTAGAAAAATTTCGAAAGCCAAATTATTTTGGGACTTAGAAAAAAAACGACCTCTCCATCAAGAGATGATATTTTCTAGTTTTATCTTGTTTTCGCTGGACTTAGCAGAATTTCGAATGCCCAATTATTTTGGGACTTAGAAAAACCGACCTGTCAATTATGATGATACAATTATTTTTCATCATGTTTTCGTTGGACTTAGCAAAATTTTCACTCCTCCACAAAATGCCAGTTTTGTTAATGAAAATGTTTATTGAGTTTTCTTTGCACTTTAATTTACTTTAAATACACTAGTTAAACTAATCACATTAAACAGTATTTTACCGCACATAAAATTTCATCGAAAAGTGCAAAATGAGCCCACGCGCTCGCTCTCTCTCTCTCTTCTTTCGTTCACTGCTCGCACGCAACGCGCGCGACATGTCGTGACAGGAATCGGCAATCGGCAGACAGACAGCTTTTGCTTTCGTGGCGGGCTGGTTTGTTTACGTTTTCGCGCAGTAGTTTTCCGCGGATAAATTGTAGTCCGCGAATCGCCGAGGGTGTGAGTACGTTCTGTGGCCGAGGAGTGTGTGTTCGATCGGTCCGTGGCCTTCGGGAGCCGCGATATATTGTGGTTAAGTGATTGCTTCTGTTTTGGTGGCTGGGGCGAAGAAAAAGTTCCGCTCAGTGTTGGCGGATGAAAGTAATGTTCAGGCCAAGCAGCTGCCCCCAGAAGAGGAATCCTCTTGCCCTCAAAGTCACTTGGCCTCCTTCCTCCTCCTCCTCTGCAGGTGCTGTCTTGACACGGATCAACGCCGGAACGATTTCGGTGGATTTGACAGGACACGGGAGTTCTCGGTGAAGGAAAACACCGCTGGTTAAGTTTGTTTTGTTTTGGTGTCATGATTGGAATCCTGATTTGTGGGGAACATTGTTTTCGCGAATTCGCGATTGTGTGCGTGTGTGTTTGTTTACGTTTGACGTATTCATGGTGAACGGGTGATTACAACTGGATGAAATTTTCTTGGTGTTTCCGGAGGTGAGCGAGAGAAAACTGACAAATCCGCGTTGGTGCTGGTTGCGGCCTGCGTTTGTTTATGTGACTATGCTTTGGGGTTTGTTAACTTTTAATTGATTATTGTGAGTGTGTGGCAGGGGCAGGGACGTGACAATGTGACATTGCTTCTATCCTTTAGGGGTGTCCGTGACAGAAGGAAGAACCTTTCTCTGGTTATTTCAGAGGAGGTAATCTATTGAGCGACTCGCGGCAGTTTCCCAGTGAAGGTGGAGAGTTGAGTCCATTGAATCGATGGTACATGCTGGTTCTATATACTTAGCAGGAAGAAGTATTTCAACGATTTTTTGACTTTTTTGATAAGTATTATTTGTTTTCCTGTTCCTTTTTTTTATATAATATCATGTTGAATTATTTGATAATAAATAACCCTGGAAATTCTGTTTGAGAATTGATACTTTGTGTTTTGTTTTCTTCAACAGGACCACAACCTGGGCATGTTTTGGGACATTCAGCATCTGGCGTTTTGTTTAATTAGGCAAATTAGCTGCGATGCAACCGTGCTTTGGTTGAATTGATTTGAAGAGGATTAACCAGGTATGTACGAAAAATATTATTTTAAAGTGAACCTATCACTGTTCGAACTTCATTTGTTACTTTTGCATATATATATATATTTTTTTTTTTCAAACCAAATCAATGTAGTCATAAATTTTATATTAATTGAATTGAAACACCAAGATATATTGATCACAGTTGGCTTCGAAAATCTTTTTCTGGGAAGTCACTAGAATATTTTGTGCGAATTATTGTTTTAATATTTTTTAAAGACGTTCTCGTAAAGAGTTTTTTTTTTAATTTCACGTTGTTGCAGTATTTTATTGGTATAGTAGTTGTCCTAAACTGAGATGAGGAGTACCTTTAGAAACTGTTTTATTCAAAGAAAGATTTGGGTTTTGTGCGAATAATTCAACTGAAGAAAGAACATAACCTTTCTTCAATATTTGATTTGCTTTTATTATTTCAGTGTTTTAAAGAATTTGGGCATGAATCGTTTTTAAGTTTATAAATTGAATTTTTTAGAAGTAGATTATGTTAAAGTCAATGTAACTTTTCCAACAAAAAGTTGTTAATATTACATTGAAAACTGATGATCTATGTAACTTGTAATATCAAATAAAGTGAAATTTTATTTAAATATTTAATGAATTTCTTTAAATATTTTTTACATTTAAAAATATTGTTGAAAAAAAAATATGGTAATATTCATCAGGAAATGATGACAGATTTTGTGGCAAAATAAATGATTAATTTCACCCCAGAAAATGATGAATTTTAATCAGTTTTTGATGAATATTCATCAGGTTCACATTTTTAAACATTTTTTATGAAGTATTAGTAAAAAAAGGTAATATTCAACCTACAAAATTTTCAACATTCCAAAATTCAACTTTTTTTTCTTTGTACATCATTTTAATAACAGATTGATTGAAAGTTATTAACAAAACCTTCAAAAAATAGATAAGACTGGTATCCCTTAAAATATACACATTGTATCTGAGTTTTGTGGCATGCATATAAAATGAATATTAATGGCAAAACTCAATACATTAATCGATTTAATTTAAAAATCAATGTTGATAATTAATTCAATTTATACGCAATGTTTTTCACAGTACGCTTTCACTGTGCGCGCAAGCTCTCTCTTTCGCTTTGCTGCTTACGCTCGCACACACGGCGAAATGTCAAAATAGGAATCAAAACAAACCGGTGCTGTGCTTTTTCGTTTCGTAAATCGGAAAAAAGTGCATTTTTGGTGCATTATGTGTCGATAGTCGTATGTATTTGTGTTTGTTTATGTAGTGAGTGAGGGGAAAGTGGAGGTTGTCGTTTTACCGCGGAAAGAACGATTTGTAGCGAGAACCTTGTGTGTTTTTGCGTCACCATTTTGGTGCATTAGAAGAAGGAAAACTATAGATTCACCACCGCCAGAGTGAGCCACCGATGGAAACTGAGGCTTCAATTCGGTGCGGAGTGAACCCGGCAGGCTGTGCTGTTTTTGTTTATGTGTTTTATGTCGGTAATTGCGTGTGTATTAGTTTGTTTATGTGGAAGATGTGGTTTGCAAAAGAATTTGGAGGAGGTTTTTCGCGATCGACTTTGCACCTGTCACAGAAGAAGTCAGAAGAAGAATCCTCGTTGCCGGTATGGTCACCAGCATTCAGCTCTACGGAAGCTCTACAATCCAGATTCTTCCTGTGGCAGACGGTGCTAGTTTTGCCTGTTGACAGATGCATCTCACGGAAGAGGAGCTTTGCAGTCGCAAGGTATTATTTATTTATCTCAGCCCCAAAGTTTTTGTTCTGCTGCAGCTTGTCCCCACCGTCAAAAGCCCGGTTCAAATTTTTTTTTTCAGCCTCTGAAGGAGGAGGAGGAGGCAAAACGGAGCAATCTAATAAGCAGCTGCGTTTTGTAACTGTCTCCAGCGGGGCGGGTCCTACCTATTTAGCAGCACCATCTTCCACCGGAAGATTTTGGGATCCATCGTTCCGGTAGCCATCATTTGCATTGACAAATCCGGTCATTTCGACAACGGAATTCTGTTTTTATTCAGATAAGTATTGTTTGCTTTCATTGTAGTTACATTTAATAATTATTGTAAAATGATTTACATTTTCATTTTAGAATTGATATTTTGTGTTCTCCTTTTCACAGGACAGCAATTTCTGGACAACCATCATCATATCATAGTATTCATCATAGGAATTGATTGGATGGATTTAGAGATCATTTACAAGGTATGTAAACAATATTGTTATGTGAACATATCACTTTTATCAATTGGATATTCAAAACATGTCAATTCCTTTTTTTTAAAGATAATGGGTCTTAATTGAAAACATTCATGGTGTTAATTTTTGTTAACCTTAAAACTACCATTTAGAAAAACTTCACGCAAATTGTAATTCTCGCTTTTTTTTCAATTGTCCTTTGTACATAGGAAACCCATGGCGCATTGGTGGTTTTGAAAAAGTAATCTAGAATTGGCCAAAATAAAAAGGAATTTTAAAAAAAGCAATTTAGCATATCAAATAGACGATTACACCAGCTGTATGATTAACGCTTTTTTCGTTTTGCAAAAGCATCTTCAATCAAAGTCATCTGGTTTATGGTACCCATGCTTATTAATGTTAGCCCTAAATCGAACAAAACAATCCATTTCATATAAATTAATTAGACTCTTGTACACTTATATATTTTCAAAAAAACCGATATACCATTTGTTTTCATAGTTCTATAATGTTGTAAAGGTGGAGTATCTTACACTTGTGACTATTTCTTTGTAAACAGTGCATTATGCTTACTCAGTTCAGATAGCGCGAATCACTTTTACTTAAAAAATAAGTCCTTAAGTTTTCTGTCGAAAATACCATTTGAATATAAAATTGTATCATGGGAAGTTGCGAAATATGGATTTGTAAGATTTCTTCACAAATCACAAGTTTTCATAATACATTAATGTTTCTGGATGATATTTTTACGAACAGTTTTTCTCAGGCAAAACCTGAACCTGTCTTGATTTTTTATGTTTCTGATATTTTTTCGCACCAATTTTTTCAGAAAAGCAGAATTGGTCATGATTATTTCATGTTCCTGGATGATATTTTCGGTACCATGACATGATATTTGATGTTCAAAATGTCAACTTGGTTTGATATTTTTTGATGTTTCGTAGAGTAACTCATGTTACATTTTATGTTTCTACATCTCTTAAGTCAAGCGTTCTGGAAACATGTCATCTTCATGTTTTGCAACATGACAAGTTTACCGTAAGATGTAATTTTCTGATCCCCGCAGAAAGTTACATCTTTCCTGAAAACTTGTCATGTCTGCAAAACACAAACATGTCAAGTACCTGTTAACTTCCAGTTAAGAGTTAATCAAACATAAACGCGAACATAATTTACTCTACGCATATCAAAAATTATCAACTTAAGTTCGTGTTGGAAACTTCATTATCATGCTATGGTGCGGAAAATATCATCCATAAACATAAAATTATCCTGACCAGTTCATTTTTTTCCTGTAAAAATGTGGGGCGAAAATATCATTCAAAAACATAAAAGTATTATAACAAGTTGTGATGTTTCCAGATATTTTTTCTGTAATAATTTGGTTGCTTTAGAAAGCGTTATACACAGTAAGAAAATATAAGTTTTATATAGACTGTTTTTCAATTGTATTTTAATAAAACAAATTAATTTAATGATATAATGTGATAATCAAGTAAAATTTATTTTTATTAAATAAACCTAAAATTAAAACTATAGCAAACAATCTGCTGGAAGACTAAACATAATGACAATCTAAATTTTTGAAAATATTTGTATACAGTCATCCTCATATTCGGAACAGTTTACAGATCGGCCATTCAAAAAATCATAGAAAATCGATAATTGAACATAATGATTCGCTTTTACCTTCATTTAACTGCAAATTTTATCGTTTTATATCAAGTTTTGAAGAAAAACTTTGACCCTTGAAATCCAAAATTCGAACACTTTTTCTAACGATGTAAACAATCTTTTTATCGCTCCAGGTACATATTAAAAAAATAATGATTCACATTCTGAAACCAATAAAAACTCATGCTTAGTAATGTTTTATGAATGGTCTGCTAACTTTTTGTGAAATACAGTTAATTCAGGTGTTCCGCAATTGTGGAGCACAATAACATCCCACAATTATGGAACAGGCATTTGGAAGCAGCATTTTGCTGCTCTGAATAAAATAGTCTCGAAATGCAGTTTTTGTTTTAAAAGTACTACTTATATTAATGAAATAGCAAGAATGTCCAAATAAAGGTCCTAAAAATAGTAGGGTACACAGAAAGATGCATTTGCATGCTTTTTGACAAATTATCACAAAAGTGTTCCGAATTTGTGGGTACCTGAATACACAGGGCACTGTTGAAACCGTGAGTTAGTTCACGATTATGAGAACCACGAAGGAATATATTCACGTTTATGGTGCAAATGCACCATACTCTGAATATATTCTTCAGGAATTTCATAATCGTGAACTGACTTCACGGTTTCGAGAATTGATTTTTCTGTGTATGGGATGACTGTATATTTGCCGTATAATTCGAATTAATTCAAAGTTTAGTGTGAATAAGTAAGGCTGGTAAAAATTTTATTTCAAGTTTTGTCACTCCTCCTTCGAAGTTTGCCCGAAAATCAGGGGGCAACAAAAAATTACATCCAAATTGCATACAACTAACAATATTAAAACAAATCAAACTTTTTGTGCCGTCAAAGAAAAAGCTTGAAAATCTGTACAATTGAACTAAACAAATCAATAATGCACTAATTTATTTGCATTGGCCGCTGAAAATTTTCCTGAAATTTAGCAAACCTATTTGAAAGTGTAGAAATTTGTAAATATTGTCAAGGTGGAAGCGTTAAACTGGGCAACGTGGCTCGGTCTTATACAAACATTTAAATTTATAAAATTCCCAAACAAAAAATAAACAAAAATATGGTCTTTAAAGGAAAGAATCTAAAATATATGCAATCCTTATCAATAAATAATTTATTTTCAGAATTTTATATCAATCTGTCAAAAGTCAATAATGTGTATTCAAAATCAGCATAAATAACGGTGAAAACTGAACTTTGCTAAACAAACATTGAAATGTTTGAAAGAATTTCTAAACTGAAGTGATAGGTTCACTTTGAAATATTCTCGTACTTACCTTGTTAATCCTCTTCAAATGCATCCAGAGAGCATATGATTGCAGCACAATCCATTTTGCAGCTGATTGGTCAAAGTAAACAAAATTCTAGAAGCCGAATTTCCAGAAAATGCCCGTTGGTAGATCTGTAAGAGAAAATAAAACACAAAGCATCAACTCAAACAAAATTTATGGAATAATTAAAAATTAATACAGAAAACTTACGCGGTGGCGTTATATTTTTTGTTCGTCGATTGCTCTTAAATCCAATATTTTTTAGTTTCTAAAGCATTTTGTAGAGCTGAACAAAACCTACAAATTGCTTTTAAAAGATTGCAAAATGTTGAGTCGTTTCAGAGAAATCTACGAAATAAAAGTGTAAAGCCACCATGTAAAAAGAGGTTTGACTGTAGTAAACAAAGAAAAAGAAAACAAGCAATACTTATCTGAGTTTTAAAATCGTCGAAAATATTTGTCGGTTGACTAGTAGAACCAACATCTGTAGCCACTTCAGGTGGACTCATCTTCCTCCGTGAAACTGCTTGCGAGCCACACAATTTAATCATCTCCTCCGGAATCACAAGAGGAAGGTTCAGAAACGTAAACAATCACACGCGCACTCGCGAAAACACACGGACCAAATACGGTTCCTCCACAAATCGCGATTCTGATGACGCGACGACAAAACCAAAACAAATAGAAACTGCTGTTTTCCTCCACCGAGAACTGTCATTCGCCAAAATCATTCCGACGTTGATCCGCGTCTTGATAGCACCTGCTGGAGGAGGAGGAGGAATGATGACCAGCGACATGCAGGCAGGAGGATTTCGATTCTGCGAACTGCGGCTTTGTAATGCACCCGCTAACGTAACTTTTTCTTCTCCAACGAGCCACAAAACATCAACTTTCACATAAATAACATTTCGCAACTTTCATAAAACGACACCAACGAACGCACATTCCCACGGCCAAAATACGCACTTACAAGCCGCGGCGATTCGCGGGCTGTTGTTAATCAGTGGAAAACTACTGCACCAAAAACGTAAACAAACTTTGTCCTTGTACTGGTGAATCCGCCAAAATCCTTTCCTCGTTAAACCACAGCAGCATCTTGTAAGAGGATTACTTTTCTGGGGCAGCGGCTTGGCTGAAACTTTCCTTGCACCCGTCAACACGGAGCGAAACTTTTCTTCGCCCCCAGCCACAAAAAACATACAATCTCTTAACCACAACATATCACGGCTCCCGAACGCCACGGACCGAACGAACACACACTCGGCCACAGAACGTACTCACAACCCGCGGCGATTCGCGGACTACAATTTATCCGTGGAAAACTACTGCGCGAAAACGTAAACAAACCAGCCCGCCACGAACGCAAAAGCTGTCTGTCTGCCGATTGCCGATTCCTGTTACGGCATGTCTCGCTGCGTGCGAGCGGTGAACGAAAGAAGAGAGAAAAGAGAGTGAGCGAGCGCGTGGGCTCATTTTTGCGCTTTGCGATGAAATTTTATATGCGGTAAAATACTTTAATGTGATTAGTTTAACTAGTGTAAATTAAAGTGGAAAGTCAATAAAATGTCCATTAACAAAACTGCCATTTTAGCTAAGTCCCGCTTGAAAAAATTTAACCTTGTAAATCATCTCATAATCCGGGTTTTCAAAAATATTCTAAGTGTAGGAAAAATAAAATTTTGTCGAAGAGTGAAAATTTTGCTAAGTCCAACAAAACAAGATAAAACTAGAAAAATCATCTCATGATAAAGAGGTCGAAATTTTTCTAAGTCCCAAAATAATTTGGCTTTCGAAATTCTGCTAAGTCCAGCAAAAACAAGATAAAACAAAATAATATCATCTCATGATAAAGATTTCGAAATTTTTTCTAAGTCCCAAAATAATTTGGCTTTTGAAATTTTGCTAAGTCCAGTGAAAACATGATAAAACAAAATTATATCATCTCATGATAAAGAGGACAATTTTTTTCTAAGTCCCAAAATAATTCGGCCTTCGATTTTTTTCTAAGTCCGGTAATATCATGAGAAAATTAAAATTTATCAACTGATGATAAAAAGTCTACAAACATAGAAAAGAACATAATTTCGCGCATTTAAGAGTTTTTGGAACAAATATCAAACATGCCATGATATCAAAAACAACTCAAGTTATTTTTTTGTTCGTCCCATGATGCGACTTTCTGCCCGGGTCGGGAAGTTCAAAACTACCACTTTCGCCAATATCAACTGTAGATAACGCAGGCGATCATGGTCATACTTTCCATGATATGCAAAGTCGGTTTCAGTCGTCATAACTCGAGGAGTTTACACAAGATGCGAATATAGCAGTTGGGCGCTCAGTTATCGCCACCAACTCCCGGGCAGAAGTCGCCCGGGCAGAAAGTCGCCCGGGCGGAAAGTGAGTTGGTGGATATAACTTCGAACTATCTTGGCTTTACGATTCGCATCTTGCCAAACTCCTCGAGTTATGACGACTTTGAAACTGATCGTATCATGGAAAGTATATTCCATGATCATACTGCATTATCTACAGTTGATATTGAGGTGTTAGTGGTAGTTTTTGTGACTTACAAAATTTTTGGAAAATTTTATTTTTTCCAAAAATTCTACCTGAACATCATGAAATGATTATTTTTGAGTTTATTTCAAATTATGCTGACTTAGAAAATTAGCAGTCACTGACATAATTTTCACCTGACACTTGGAATAATTTTCATGAGTTGATATTTTAAAGTTTGATTTTAATTATATGGGACTTTGAAATTTTTGCGTATATTTTTCAATTCCTTACTTTTACAGAAAGCATTTTTCGGGACTTGAGAAAATTTTAGAGTTTGAACATGATAAATTATTTTGATGTTTATTTTTGCTTTGAATCAAAATTTCGGAAAAAATCGACGAAATTACAGGAAAATTTGTCCGATTTTTTAAAACATCAGTTTGTTCCTAAATAATTCCTTAACAAACGTTTTCACATTTTGAAATTCGAAAGGCTTAATAATTATTGATATATTCCACAAATGTTCTGTGAAAATTTACGGGATCCGTTATCACGACAGATTTTGCAGTGGTAGTTTTGTTTGATTTTGATTCCAGTTGAATTCTGCTTTTCGGCCAGTAAAATATTTCCACTAGAAATTTTTTCGATGCGAGAAACTCGAAAATTGGGACTTGCAATTTTTGGAATTTGAAACATGATAAAATACTTTGATGTTTATTTTCTTGAACCAAAAATTTTCGAAATTCGTCGAAATTACAGGAAATTTTCGTCCGATTTTGTAAAAACATCGAAGTTTGTTCCTAAGATAATGTCCCTTAACAAAACGTTTCATTGAATTTTGAAATTCGAAGTCGGTTTTTAATATTATTATATACCCCTTGTATCGTTCCGGCACTTAGCTTACAGGGATCCGTATCATTTATCGCGATTTGGTAATAGATTTCGATTTGCGAAATTTTAGCTTTCAGCCAGTTGAATATTTTTTCTCAACATTTTGAAAATTATTTTGGATAGTTTTTTGATGTGCATTGCGGATTTTTATTTAATTTAAAAAATGGAATATATTTTGATTTGTGATTTGAAAATTATTGCATTTTGCACTCACTTTTTCATTACTTTAATGAGTTTTTAGAGCAAAATATTTCTCAACTTTGAAAGAGCTTGATATAGGAAGAGGAAGAAGGGGTCTGAATTGTAAGTGGGTGCACAAAAACCAATAAAATTATTTTTGGATCAAAATCTACTTTATGAACTAGATATGATTTTTGGAAGATTTCAGTTGTTTGCTACTATATAAACTCAACTTGATGTGGCATTGTTATCAAATAAACTCAACAAGATTTTTTTTGCAGATGCGCCTCGAACAATTTTATGTTCGTGGCCATGTTCGGTTATCTCTAACCATACCCTGGGGTGAACTTGACTTGAATGTGTTTTTGCGAACATGGGTAGATTTTTCCAAGATGCAACTTTCTGCCCGGGAACTGAAATCTTCCAAAAATCATATCTAGTTCATAAAGTAGATTTTGATCCCAAAAATAATTTTATTGGTTTTTAATGCACCCCGCCACAATTCAGACCCCCCCCCTTCTTCCTCTTCACAAATATTAGTAATATTGCAGGAATATACGCACTTACATCAAAACAAGATTTTTCAAAGTTGAAAAATTATTTTACTTTTAAAACTCATTAAAAATTGTGGAGAAAGCGTTGAATCGCCAAATGTCACAATAATTTTCCAAATCACGAAAATCCAAAGTCTCTATATTCCATTTTTTTAAAATTAAAAATAAGTTTATGAAAATATTCCTAAAATTGCATAAGTCCAAAACCATAAATTTTCAAAAGCCTGGTAATGTTTCTTATCAAAATAATTTTTCAAAATGTTGAAAATTTTCAATTATGAGGCAAAATCAAATCTGAAATTCATACCTAATAAATCTAATATACGGAACCGTAATTTTATGCCGGAACGATTTTGTAGGTATATCAATAATTATTAAAAACCGACTTACGAATTTCAAAATTTCAATGAAGACGTTTTGTTAGGGACATTATTTTAGGAACAAACTGATGTTTTTTCAAAAATCGACGAAAATTTCGTAATTTCGACGAATTTTCCGAAATTTTTGGTTCAAAGCAAAATAAACATCAAAATATTTTATCATGTTTCCAAATTCCCAAAATTTCTAAGTCCCACTTTTTTTCGGTTTCCTCATCTCGAAAATTTCTAAGTGTTGAAAATATTTTACTATTGAAAGCCAAAATTTTGCCAGGTCCAAAAATCAAATAAATTTACCAAAATCTTGTCGTGATACGGATCCCGTAAATTTTCTAAGTGCCGGAACGATTTTGTAGGGGTATATCAATAATTATTAAAAACGACTTTCGAATTTCAAAATTTCAATGAAGACGTTTTGTTAGGGACATTATTTTAGAACAACTGATGTTTTTGTAAAAATCGGACGAAAATTTCCAATGTCGACGATTTTTCCGAAATTTTGTTCAAAGCAAAATAAACATCAAAATAATTTATCATGTTTCCAAACTCCCAAAAATTTCTAAGTCCCATTTTTTCAGTTTCCTTCTCGAAAAAAATTAAGTATTGAATATATTTTACTGGCCGAAAGCCAAATTTTGCTAAGTCCAAAATCAAATAAATTCTACCAAAATCTTGTCGTGATACGGATCCCGTAAATTTTCTAAGTGCCGGAACGATTTTTCTAGGGGGTATATCAATAATTATTAAAAACCGACTTTCGAATTTCAAAATTTCAATGAAGACATTTTGTTAGGGACATTATTTTAGGAACAAACTGAAGTTTTTGTAAAAATCGGACAAAAATTTCCTGTAATTTCGTCGATTTTTCCGAAATTTTGGTTCAAAGCAAAATAAACATCAAAATAATTTATCATGTTTCCAAACTCCCAAAGTTTTTTAAGTCCCAAAAATGCTTTTTCTGTAAATGTAAAGAATTGAAAATATACGCAAAATTTCAGTCCAGCATAAATAAAGTCAAATAATCATTTCATGATGTTCGCAAAATTTTGGAAAAATAAAATTTTCGAAATTTTTGCTAAGTCCACAAAAACTACCACTAACACCTCAATATCAACTGTAGATAATGCAGTATGATCATGGAATATGCTTTCCATGATACGCAGTCGGTTTCAAAAGTCGTCATAACTCGAGGAGTTTACAGCAAGATGCGAATAAACAAGCCAAGATAGTTCGAAGTAATATCCACCAACTCACTTTCCGCCCGGGAACATGTCATCTTCATGTTTTGGCAACATGACAAGTTTACCGTAAGATGTAATTTTCTGATCGGCCCGGGCAGAAAGTCGCATCATGGGACGAACAAAAAAATAACTTGAGTTGTTTTTGTGAACATGGCATGATTTTTGTTTGTTCCAAAAACTAAAAAAATTGCCGCCGAATTTCATGATGCTTTTTATGTTCCTAGACAGTGGATCATCAAATGTTTTATTTTAATTTCTTTTGATATTTTGGACTTAGCAGAATTTCGAAAATTAATTTATTTGGGACTTTGAAAAATTCGACCCGTCTATCATGAGATGATATTTTGATGTTTGATCAAGTTTTCGCTGGACTTAGAAAAATTTCGAAAGCCAAATTATTTTGGGACTTAGAAAAATCGACCTCTCCATCATGAGATGATATTTTCTAGTTTTATCTTGTTTTCGCTGGACTTAGCAGAATTTCGAATGCCCAATTATTTTGGGACTTAGAAAAAAACCGACCTGTAAATTATGAGATGATACAATTATTTTTCATCATGTTTTCGTTGGACTTAGCAAAATTTTCACTCCTCCACAAAATGCCATTTTTGTTAATGGAAATTTTTATTGAGTTTTTTTGCACTTTAATTTACTTTAAATACACTAGTTAAACTAATCACATTAAACAGTATTTTAACGCACATAAAATTTCATCGGAAAGTGCAAAAATTAGCCCACGCGCTCGCTCTCTCTCTCTTCTCTCTTCTTTCGTTCACTGCTCGCACGCAACGCGCGAGACATGTCGTGACAGGAATCGGCAATCGGCAGACAGACAGCTTTTGCGTTCGTGGCGGGCTGGTTTGTTTACGTTTCGCGCAGTAGTTTTCCGCGGATAAATTGTAGTCCGCGAATCGCCGCGGGTTGTGAGTACGTTCTGTGGCCGAGGAGTGTGTGTTCGTTCGGTCCGTGGCGTTCGGGAGCCGCGATATATTGTGGTTAAGTGATTGCTTCTGTTTTGGTGGCTGGGGTGAAGAAAAAGTTCCGCTCAGTGTAGGCGGATGCAAGGAATGTTCAGGCCAAGCAGCTGCACCCAGAAGAGGAATCCTCTTGCCCTTAATGTCACTTGGCATCCTTCCTCCTTCTCCTCCTGCAGGTGCTGTCTTGACACGGATCAACGCCGGAACGATTTCGGTGGATTTGACAGGACACGGGAGTTCTCGGTGAAGGAAAACACCGCTGGTTAAGTTTGTTTTGGTTTTGGTGTCGCGTGATTGGAATCCTGATTTGTGGGGAACATTGTTTTCGCGAATGCGATTGTGTGCGTGTGTGTTTGTTTACGTTTGACGTATTCTTGGTGAACGGGTGATTACAACTGGATGAAATTTTCTTGGTGTTTCCGGAGGGTGAGCGAGAGAAAACTGACAAATCCGCGTTGGTGCTGGTTGCGGTCTGCGTTTGTTTATGTGACTGTGCTTTGGGGTTTGTTTACGTTTTTAATTGATTATTGTGAGTGTGTGGCAGGGGCAGGGACGTGACAATGTGACATTGCTTCTATCCTTTAGGGATGTCCGTGACAGAAGGAAGAACCTTTCTCTGGTTATTTCAGAGGAGGTAATCTATTGAGCGACTCGCGGGCAGTTTCCCGGTGAAGGTGGAGAGTTGAGTCCATTTGAATCGATGGTACATGCTGGTTCTATATACTTAGCAGGAAGAAGTATTTCAACGATTTTTTGACTCAGATAAGTATTATTTGTTTTCCTGTTCCTTTTTTATAATATCATGTTGAATTATTTGATAAAAATAACCCTGGAAATTCTGTTTGAGAATTGATACTTTGTGTTTTGTTTTCTTCAACAGGACCAACCTGGGCATGTTTTGGGACATTCAGCATCTGGCGTTTTGTTTAATTAGGCAAATTAGCTGCGATGCAACCGTGCTTTGGTTGAATGGATTTGAAGAGGATTAACCAGGTATGTACGAAAATATTATTTTAAAGTGAACCTATCACTGTTCGAACTTCATTTTGTTACTTTTGCTATATATATATATATTTTTTTTCAAACCAAATCAATGTAGTCATAAATTTTATATTAATTGAATTGAAACACCAAGATATATTGATCACAGATGGCTTGAAAATCTTTTTCTGAAGTCACTAGAATATTTTGTGCGAATTATTGTTTTAATATTTTTTAAAGACGTTCTCGTAAAGAGTTTTTTTTTTTAATTTCACGTTGTTGCAGTATTTTATTGGTATAGTAGTTGTCCTAAACTGAGATGAGGAGTACCTTTAGAAACTGTTTAATTCAAAGAAAGATTTGGGTTTTGTGCGAATAATTCAACTGAAGAAAGAACATCACCTTTCTTCAATATTTGATTTGCTTTTATTATTTCAGTGTTTTAAAGAATTTGGGCATGAATCGTTTTTATGTTTATAAATTGATTTTTTAGAAGTAGATTATGTTAAAGTCAATGTCATTTTTCCAACAAAAGTTGTTAATATTACATTGAAAAACTGATGATCTATGTAACTTGCAATATCAAATAAAGTGAAATTTTATTTAAATATTTAATGAATTCTTTAAATATTTTTTACATTTAAAAATATTGTTGACTTTCAGTTCACAAAAAAAAATGGTAATATTCATCAGGAAATGGTGACAGATTTTGTGGCAAAATAAATGATTAATTTTACCCCAGAAAATGATGAATTTTAATCAGTTTTTGATGAATATTCATCAGGTTCAAATTTTTAAACATTTTTTATGAAGTATTAGTAAAAAAAGGTAATATTCAACCTACCAAATTTTCAACATTCCAAAATTCAACTTTTTTTTCTGTGATGATATACAATAATAACAGATTGATTGAAAGTTATTAACAAAACCTTCAAAAAATAGATAAGACTGGTATCCCTTAAAATATACACATTGTATCTGAGTTTTGTGGCATGCATATAAAATGAATATTAATGGGAAAACTCAATACATTAATCGATTTAATTTAAAATCTATTTTGATAATTAATTCAATTTATACGCAATGTTTTTCACAGTACGCTTTCACTGTGCGCGCACGCTCTCTCTCTCTTTTCGCTCTTGCTGCTTACGCTCGCACACACGGCGAAATGTCATAACAGGAATCAAAACAAACCGGTGTTGTGCTTTTTCGTTCCGATTTTGGTGCATTATGTGTCGATAGTCGTATGTATTTGTGTTTGTTTATGTGTAGTGAGTGAGGGGAAAGTGGAGGTTGTCGTTTTACCGCGGAAAAGAACGATTTGTAGCGAGAACTTTTTGTGTTTTTGCGTCACCATTTTGGTGCATTAGAAGAAGGAAAACTCAGTAGATTCACCACCGCCAGAGTGGGCCACCGATGGAAACTGAGGCTTCAATTCGGTGCGGAGTGAACCCGGCAGGCTGTGCTGTTTTTGTTTATGTGTTTTATGTCGGTAATTGCGTGTGTATTAGTTTGTTTATGTGGGGGATGTGGTTTGCAAAAGAATTTGGAGGAGGTTTTTTCGCGATCGACTTTTGCACCTGTCACAGAAGAAGTCAGAAGAAGAATCCTCGTTGCCGGTATGGTCACCATCATTCAGCTCTACGGAAGCTCTACAATCTCCAGATTTTTCCTGTGGCAGACGGTGCTAGTTTTGCCTGTTGACAGATGCATCTCACGGAAAAGGAGCTTTGCAGTCGCAAGGTATTATTTATTTATCTTAGCCCTCAAAGTTTTTGTTCTGCTGCAGCTTGTCCCCACCGTCAAAAGCCCGGATCATTTTTTTTCAGCCTCTGAAGGAGGAGGAGGAGGCAAAACGGTGCAATCTAATAAGCAGCTGCGTTTTGTAACTGTCTCCAACGGGGCGGGTCCTACCTATTTAGCAGCACCATCTTCCACCGGAAGATTTTGGGACCTCCATCGTTCCGGTAGCCATCATTTGCATTGGACAAATCCGGTCATTTCGACAACGGAATTCTCGTTTTTATTCAGATAAGTATTGTTTGCTTTCATTTTGTAGAAGTTACATTTAATAATTATTGTAAATGATTTACATTTTCATTTTAGAATTGATATTTTGTGTTCTCTTCTCTTTCACAGGACAGCAATTTCTGGACAACCATCATCATATCATAGTATTCATCATAGGGAATTGATTGGATGGGGTTAGAGATCATTTACAAGGTATGTTAAACAATATTGTTATGTGAACATATCACTTTTTATCAATTGGATATTCAAAACATGTCAATTCCTTTTTTAAAGATAATGGGTCTTAATTGAAAACATTCATGGTGTTAATTTTTGAGATATTAACCTTAAAACTACCATTTAGAAAAACTTCACGCAAATTGTAATTCTCGCTTTTTTTTCAATTGTCCTTTGTAGGAAACCCATGGCGCATTGGTGGTTCTGAAAAGTAATCTAGAATTGCCCAAAATAAAAGGAATTTAAAATATGCAATTTAGCATATCATAACGATTACACCAGCTGTATGATTAACGCTTTTTTCGTTTTGCAAAATCATCTTCAATCAAAGTCATCTGGTTTATGGTACCCATGCTTATTAATGTTAGCCCCAAATCAAACAAAACAATCCATTTCATAAAAATTAATTAGACTCTTGAACACTTATACATTTTCAAAAAAAAAACACCGATATACCACTTGTTTTCATAGTTCTATTATGTTTTCATATGGCAGTTTTCGACATTAAAAACTTCTTGTGACTATTTTTTTGTAAACAGTGCATTATGCTTACTCAGTTCAGATAGCGAAGCACTTTACTTAAAAAATAAGTCCTTTTAAGTTTTCTGTCGAAAAATACCATTTGAACATAAAATTGTATCATGGGAAGTTGCGAAATATGGATTTGTAAGATTTCTTCACAAATCACAAGTTTTCATGATACATTAATGTTTCTGGATGATATTTTTACGAACAGTTTTTTTCAGGCAAAAACCTGAACCTGTCTTGATTTTTTTATGTTTCTGGATGATATTTTTTCGCACCAATTTTTTCAGGAAAAAGCAGAATTGGCCATGATTATTTCATGTTCCTGGATGATATTTTTCGGTACCATGACATGATATTTTGATGTTCAAAATGTCAACTTGGTTTGATATTTTTTTGATGTTTCGTAGAGTAACTCATGTTACATTTTATGTTTCTACATCTCTTAAGTCAAGCGTTCTGGAAACATGTCATCTTCATGTTTTTGGCAACATGACAAGTTTACCGTAAGATGTAATTTTCTGATCGGCCCGCAAAGTCGCATCATGGGACGAACAAAAAAATAACTTGAGTTGTTTTTGTGAACATGGCATGATTTTGTTTGTTCCAAAACTAAAAATTGCCTCCAATTTCATGATGCTTTTATGTTCCTAGACAGTGGATCATCAAATGTTTTATTTTCATTTCTATTTGATTTTTGGACTTAGCAGAATTTCGAAAATTAATTTATTTGGGACTTTGAAAAATTTCGACCCGGTTATCATGAGATGATATTTTGATGTTTGATCAAGTTTTCACTGGACTTAGAAAATTTCGAAAGCCAAATTATTTTGGGACTAAGAACAAATTCGACCTTTCCATCAAGAGATGATATTTTCTAGTTTTATCTTGTTTTCGTTGGACTTAGCAAAATTCACTCCTCCACAAAATGCCAGTTTTGTTAATGGAAATTTTTATAGAGTTTTTGCACTTTAATTTACTTTAAATACACTAGTTAAACTAATCACATTAAACAGTATTTTACCGCACATAAAATTTCATCGAAAAGTGCAAAAATGGCCCACGCGCTCGCTCTTCTTCTTCTTTCGTTCACTGCTCGCACGCAACGCGCGAGACATGTCGTGACAGGAATCGGCAATCGGCAGACAGACAGCTTTTGCGTTCGTGGCGGGCTGGTTTGTTTACGTTTTCGCGCAGTAGTTTTCCGCGGATAAATTGTAGTCCGCGAATCGCCGCGGGTTGTGAGTACGTTCTATGGCCGAGGGAGTGTGTGTTCGTTCGTTCCGTGGCGTTCGGGAGCCGCGATATATTGTGGTTAAGTGATTGCTTCTGTTTTGGTGGCTGGGGCGAAGAAAAAATTCCGCTCAGTGTTGGCGGATGCAAGGAATGTTCAGGCCAAGCAGCTGCACCCAGAAGAGGAATCCTCTTGCCCTTGACACGGATCAACGCCGGAACGATTTCGGTGGATTTGACAGGACACAGGAGTTCTCGGTGAAGGAAAACACCGCTGGTTAAGTTTGTTTTGGTTTTGGTGTCGCGTGATTGGAATCCTGATTTGTGGGGAACATTGTTTTCGCGAATTCGATTGATTGTGTGTGTGTTTGTTTACGTTTGACGTATTCATGGTGAACGGGTGATTACAACTGGATGAAATTTTCTTGGTGTTTCCGAGGGGTGAGCGAGAGAAAAACTGACAAATCCGCGTTGGTGCTGGTTGGCCTGCGTTTGTTTATGTGACTGTGCTTTGGGGTTTGTTTACGTTTTTAATTGATTATTGTGAGTGTGTGGCAGGGGCAGGGACGTGACAATGTGACATTGCTTCTATCCTTTAGGGGTGTCCGTGACAGAAGGAAGAACCTTTCTCTGGTTATTTCGTAGGAGGTAATCTATTGGGCGACTCGCGAGCAGTTTCCCGGTGAAGGTGGAGAGTTGAGTCCATTTGAATCGATGGTACATGCTGGTTCTATATACTTAGCAGGAAGAAGTATTTCAACGATTTTTTGACTCAGATAAGTATTATTTGTTTTCCTGTTCCTTTTTTATATAATATCATGTTAAATTATTTGATAAAAATAACCCTGAAATTCTGTTTGAGAATTGATACTTTGTGTTTTGTTTTCTTCAACAGGACCACAACCTGGGCATGTTTTGGGACATTCAGCATCTGGCGTTTTGTTTAATTAGGCAAATTAGCTGCGATGCAACCGTGCTTTGGTTGAATGGATTTGAAGAGGATTAACCAGGTATGTACGAAAATATTATTTTATAGTGAACCTATCACTGTTCGAACTTCATTTTGTTACTTTTGCGCATATATATATATATATATTTTTTTCAAACCAAATCAATGTAGTCATAAATTTTATATTAATTGAATTGAAACACCAAGATATATTGATCACAAATGGCTTCGAAAATCTTTTTCTAGAATATTTTGTGCGAATTATTGTTTTAATATTTTTTTGAAGACGTTCTCGTAAAGAGTTTTTTTAATTTCACGTTGTTGCAGTATTTTATTGGTATAGTAGTTGTCCTAAACTGAGATGAGGAGTACCTTTAGAAACTGTTTAATTCAAAGAAAGATTTGGGTTTTGCGAATAATTCAACTGAAGAAAGAACATAACCTTTCTTCAATATTTGATTTGCTTTTATTATTTCAGTGTTTTAAAGAATTTGGGCATGAATCGTTTTTATGTTTATAAATTGATTTTTTTAGAAGTAGATTATGTTAAAGTCAATGTAATTTTTTCCAACAAAAAGTTGTTAATATTACATTGAAAAACTGATAATCTATGTAACTTGCAATATCAAATAAAGTGAAATTTTATTTAAATATTTAATGAATTTCTTTAAATATTTTTTACATTTAAAAATATTGTTGACTTTCAGTTCACAGAAAAAAAAATGGTAATATTCATCAGGAAATGGTGACAGATTTTGTGGCAAAATAAATGATTAATTTTACCCCAGAAAATGATGAATTTTAATCAGTTTTTGATGAATATTCATCAGGTTCACATTTAAAAAAAAAAAATGAAGTATTAGTAAAAAATAATATTCAACCTACCAAATTTTCAACATTCCAAAATTCAACTTTTTTTCTGTGTACATCATTTTAGTAACAGATTGATTGAATGTTATTAACAAAACCTTCAAAAAATAGATAAGACTGGTATCCCTTAAAATATACACATTGTATCTGAGTTTTGTGGCATGCATATAAAATGAATATTAATGGGAAAAACTCAATACATTAATCGATTTAATTTAAAAATCTATTTTGAGAATTAATTCAATTTATACGCAATGTTTTTCACAGTACGCTTTCACTGTGCGCGCACGCTCTCTCTCTTTCGCTCTTATTGCTTACGCTCGCACACACGGCGAAATGTCAAAACAGGAATCAAAACAAATCGGTGCTGTGCTTTTTCGTTTCGTAAATCGGGAAAAAGTGCATTTTTGGTGCATTATGTGTCGATAGTCGTATGTATTTGTGTTTGTTTATGTGTAGTGAGTGAGGGGAAAGTGGAGGTTGTCGTTTTACCGCGGAAAAAAACGATTTGTAGCGAGAATCTTGTGTGTTTTTGCGTCACCATTTTGGTGCATTAGAAGAAGGAAAACTAAGTAGATTCACCACCGCCAGAGTGGGCCACCGATGGAAACTGAGGCTTCAATTCGGTGCGGAGTGAACCCGGCAGGCTGTGCTGTTTTTGTTTATGTGTTTTATGTCGGTAATTGCGTGTGTATTAATTTGTTTATGTGGGGATGTGGTTTGCAAAAGAATTTGGAGGAGGTTTTTCGCGATCGACTTTTGCACCTGTCACAGAAGAAGTCAGAAGAGGAATCCCCGTTGCCGGTATGGTCACCATCATTCAGCTCTACGGAAGCTCTACAATCTCCAGATTCTTCCTATGGCAGACGGTGCTAGTTTTGCCTGTTGAGCTTTGCAGTCGCAAGGTATTATTTATTTATCTTACCCCAAAGTTTTTGTTCTGCTGCAGCTTGTCCCTCCGTCAAAAGCCCGGTTCAAATATATTTTTTTCAGCCTCTGAAGGAGGAGGAGGCAAAACGGAGCAATCTAATAAGCAGCTGCGTTTTGTAACTGTCTCCAACGGGGCGGGTCCTACCTATTTAGCAGCACCATCTTCCACCGGAAGATTTTGGGCCTCCATCGTTCCGGTAGCCATCATTTGCATTGGACAAATCCGGTCATTTCGACAACGGAATTCTCGTTTTTATTCAGATAAGTATTGTTTGATTTCATTTTGTAGTAGTTACATTTAATAATTATTGTAAAGGCGGAGTATCTTTACAAAAATGATTTGGATTTTCATTTGGGAATTGATACTTTGTGTTCTCTTCTCTTTCACAGGACAGCAATTTCTGGACAACCATCATCACATCATTGTATTCATCTTAGGAAATTGATTGGATGGATTTAGAGATCATTTACAAGGTATGTTAAAAAATATTGTTATGTGAACATATCACTTTTTATCAATTGGATATTCAAAACATGTCAATTCCCGTTTGGTGTTTTTAAGATAATGGTTCTTAATTGAACACATTCATGGTGTTAATTTTGAGATATTACCCTTAAAACTACTTTTGAGAAAAACTTCTTGCAAATTGTAATTCTCGCTTACTTTTATAAAGGTCCTATGTAAATAAGAAACCCATGGCGCATTAGTGGTTTTGAAAAAGTAATCTAGAATTATTTATTGGCAAAAATAAAAAGGAATCTAAAAATATTCAAATTAGCATTTCAAATAGACGATTACACCAGCTGTATGATTAAGAGCGAGTTTTTCACCGATGTGAAACAGGTCGTATCGAGGTGCTCCGATTTGCATGAAACTTTCAGGGTTTGTTTGTCTATACATGAGATGAACTCATGCCAAATATGAGCCCTCTACGACAAAGGGAAGTGGGGTAAAACGGGCATTGAAGTTTGAGGTCCAAAAAACATGAAAAATCTTAAAATTGCTCGCATTTCCGTAAAACTTTATCAATTCCAACTCTCTTAGATGCATTCGAATGGCCTTTTAAAGCCCTTCAAGATGTGCTATAGACATCCAGGATTGGTTTGACTTTTCTCTTAGCTTTTGCAAATTACTGTTAAAAATGGATTTTTTTAAAACCTTAATATCTTTTGCAACAGCCTCCAACACCCATACTCCCATAGGTCAAAAGATAGGTAATTTCATGGACTATAAGCCTACGGTTTTAACTTTTTGGCCAATCGCAGTTTTTCTCATAGTTTTACGATTTTTCTAGAACAAACATTTTACAACGTTAGTTTTTGCCCTGTAGGCCTCCATAGCGGCACTTTTTGGTCTCAATTTTGACATATTCGGAATCCTCAGAAAATTTTACTTAAGATTGAGGTTTTGAAATTTTAAATTTGATTGGGAAAAATGCCATTTAGAATTAATTAAAATATTATTTAGCATTTTGTCGGATTAGGGGTAAAACAAGTTGTTCGGGCCGGCACGTTGGCCCCACGGAAAAAGGCGGAATGTTCACGGGTGGACTGTAATTTTGGGTTCCAATGGCCGTGGGTGTGGTGAAGTAAAACACTCGGACTTTCTTTAAACACTAACTTTAATAACTAATTAAACGTGAAAAAGCGTGTTGACTCTACCGAGGGTGAAAGGGAACTGGTACCGCAAAATGGCGGTTTTTTCTCTCGTCGTCGTTCGTCGTCCTTCTTGTCGTCCTTCGTGTTTCGTCGTTCGTGGCTCGTTCGATCAGCGTGGCAACGTCGCGCCGTTGCGCGCTAGAATTCGTACAGGGTTGCTAGTTGTACAGGTTTTAATCAAAGCAATCTGGTTGGGAAGTGCTCCCAATCGAACTGACACTTGCAGCAACCAACATACTCCCCCGGGCTGGGAAGAAGTTTCCAGCTAAACCTTTTACTTTCTCTGGAACGGATCACAAATCGCCATACCTACGTTGACCGGAAATGGAGGATGCAGTTCATCATGGACGGAACCTTGTCCAGCAATGACCCAACCAAGGTGAGTTTCGCGCAGATCCGGTTGATTGCCATCCAACTCAATAAGACCCGTTTTCAGCAACCGGAAGAACATCGCAACTCCCAGTAGCATATCGATGCGGTCCGGCTTGTGGAATGTTGGATCTGCCAGCTGGGTGCCAATGGGTATTGGCCACTCCGTGATGTCAACCGGCGAAGACGGCACCGTTCCGGTCACTTTCGGAACGACGAAACACTGTGCGTTTGCGGTAAAGTTGCTGACCCGTGACTGAAGCTGAACAATTACGGACTCCTTGGCGTAGGTCTTAACATCCCCGATGCCGCAGATGGGAACGTTTGAAGCCGTTTTTGGCAGCTTCAGTCGAGCTGCCATGGATTTTGAAATAAAGTTTACCTGTGATCCGCTGTCCATAAGGATGCGACACGGCACAGGTTGGTTCTCGTTGTCACGCAAAGTGACCAGTGCTGTGGGCAACATGGCGTTGACCATCGGTGCTTTGTGACAGGATGGTGAGGGTTGCGAATGCGGTTGGCCTGAGATTCGGGACGCAGGTGGGTGCCGGTGTAGCAGCGTGCTGTGTCTTCGTTGACACTTGCGGCACGAGTGCTGGGATCCACATTCCTTCCAGTGGTGCCCACTCCGCAAGCAATTTTGGCACAGGTTCTTCTCTCTGACCGCAGTCATGCGCTGGGACACCTTAAGGCCATTGAAGACAGCGCACTTGAAGGTCAGGTGACGTCCGTTGCAGAAATTGCACCGGATTCCAGGCTGCAACGTGACGGCTGTATTAGCGATGTGGTAGGGCTGCTCGTGTACAGTCACTGGATGACTTCGTTTCGTTGCAGCCTTCTTAGTAGCTTCCCAACGCTCCAGAACGAAGACACGGTCTTTCAGGAACTTGATGGCCTCGTCGTACTTGGGGAGCTCTCCGCGCTTGATGGTTCCCTCCCAGAGCTTGTAAGTCACATCGTCCAAAGCGTGCGCCAGAAGGTAGACTGCAATCTGCTCCTACACACCGGAGAACTCTTGCCCTAGAAATTTTAGGTTCTCGACGTGGCTGATGAATTCCTCCAGCAGTGCCCTCAAATCCACGTGGCTCTCCTCTTCCAACTTCTGCACTCCCAGCAGACCGCCGATGTGGAGATCGACCATCCGCCGCTTGTCCTCGAACCGCTCTTCCAGCAGTTCCCAGGCTCGCTCGTAGTTGCCATCCTGGATGGTCTTTTCGTCGATCGAACCTGCAGCTTCTCCGATCAAGGCTTGTTCCAGGTGGTAGAGCTTGATCCTGGCCGGTTCGTTTGACTTGTCCACGACGTCCTTAAACATTACCTTGAATCTGTCCCAGGACTCGTACTTGCCGTCGAACTTTGGGATGATTCTGGGCAGGGGTTGAGAGATGATCACCGGTTGGACCCTGGCTGGTTGGAGTGCCGTAGATGGACCTGCAGCGACAGCGGGTGCAAGGTCATCCGCCCATCGTTCAAGAGTTCTGGAGATCTGGTCGTGCAGCTTTCTGAACTCCTTCCTCTTCGCGTCGTGTGGACCCCGAGTCTTGGAGTCGGTCAGGAGGACAATTCGCTGGTGGAGGTTGCCGAAGTCGTTGTTGATCCGCTCCAAGTTCTTGAGATGCGATCGGACATCCGAAGCCGTATGATCAGCTCGTGCCCAACCAGTGAGTTCCGTTTGGAGCTCCTCGAGGGTGTCCATCTCCTGGTTCCGGAGGTGGATCAGGCCGTCCAACTCATCTTCTTCCGTCTGCTTCTTCGCCGGGGTTCGTTGAACTTTCGGCGGCATTTTGCACTTTTTCACTGCACTTTTGTTTCGTTGGTTTGTTTCTTCTTCTTTTCACACGGAGTTGGGTTGCACGGGAACTGTCCGTTTTGCACTCTGAGGCTCGTTTGCCTCCTTCTTTTCACCGGGCTTCTTCACCACATCCACGCCGGATGTCCAAATCCGGGTCGATTGGACCAATGTTCGGGCCGGCACGTTGGCCCCACGGAAAAAGGCGGAATGTTCACGGGTGGACTGTAATTTTGGGTTCCAATGGCCGTGGGTGTGGTGAAGTAAAACACTCGGACTTTCTTTAAACACTAACTTTAATAACTAATTAAACGTGAAAAAGCGTTGACTCTACCGAGGGTGAAAGGGAACTGGTACCGCAAAATGGCGGTTTTTCTCTCGTCGTCGTTCGTCGTCCTTCTTGTCGTCCTTCGTGTTTCGTCGTTCGTGGCTCGTTCGATCAGCGTGGCAACGTCGCGCCGTTGCGCGCTAGAATTCGTACAGGGTTGCTAGTTGTACAGGTTTTAATCAAAGCAATCTGGTTGGGAAGTGCTCCCAATCGAACTGACACTTGCAGCAACCAACACAAGTTTTCGCCTACTTGATACAGCTTTTGTCGTATTGATCATAGGGTAAATAAGATCTATTTCTTTTTCAAAATGTTTTATTTAATTATTTTTTAAATCAAAATTACAACTCCAATACTTTTAACTTACGTGAAATTGTCCGAAGATTCCGAATATGACAAAATTGAGACCAAAAAGTGCCGCTATGGAGGCCTACAGGGCAAAAACTAACGTTGTAAAATGTTTGTTCTAGAAAAATCGTAAAACTATGAGAAAAACTGCAATTGGCCAAAAAGTTAATACCGTAGGCTTATAGTCCATGAAATTCCCTAACTTTTGACCTATGAGAGTATGGGTGTTGGAGGCTGTTGCCAAAAGTTATTAAGGTTTTAAAAAATCCATTTTTAACAGTAATTTGCAAAAGCTATGAGAAAAAGTCAAACCAATACTGGATGTCTATAGCACATTTTGAAGGGCTTTAAAAGGCCATTCGAATGCATCTAAGAGAGTTGGAATTGATAAAGTTTTACGGAAATGCGAGCAATTTTAAGATTTTTCATGTTTTTTGGACCTCAAACTTCAATGCCCGTTTTACCCCACTTCCCTTTGTCGTAGAGGGCTCGTATTTGGCATGAGGTCATCTCATGTATAGACAAACAAACCCTGAAAGTTTCATCCAAATCGGAGCACCTCGATACGACCTCTAGAACAAACCGAGCAGAATCTACAAATACTGCCTCTTAACGCTTTTTCGTTCGTATTCATTCATACTTTCGTTTTGCAAAATCATCTTCAATCAAAAAAAAAATCAAACCATCCACATTAACGACCCCCCGGTCTTTTGTGGTCTCTATTGCAAGTTTCTGCTCGAACCTAGGAGTCCGAAGGCTTGAATGGGGAGAGCACCCAAATCTCTTTCCACTCCAAGGAACCTTCCACCCCAGTGTTTGAACTGACGACCTTTGGATTGCGAGTCAAACCGCCGCCAGCGATTCCACCGGAGTAGGCTTGGTTTGGTGTGTTGTTTGTACTTATGGCATGGAGACGACTCCTACACCTGGAATGACTTAACGGCCTAACAACAAAGGCCGGGACCGACATTTTACTTCCTCATCCGATGGAAGGTTGGAGCAGATGGGAATCGAACCCAGAATCTTCAATCAAAGTCATCTGGTTTATGGTACTCATGCTTATTAATGTTAACCCCAAATCAAACAAAACAATCAATTTTATTTAAATAAGTTAGACTCTATTACACTATTACTCTATTACAGAAAATTAAAAAAATACCAATTTATCACTTGTTTTCATAGTTCTTCATGTTTTCAGATGACAGTTTTTGACATTAAAAAAACTTCTTCTGACTATTTTTTTGTAAACAGTGCATTGGGCTTACAACCTTACCAAAAATCGTGATTTTCTGAGTTCAATATCCCACTTTTCATACGATTTTTTGAGTTCAGGTACTACAACCATAAAAATGGTTATATGGGTTGACCTCAAAAAATCATATGAAAAGTGGGATATTGAACTCAGAAAATCATGTTTTTTGGTAAGGGTGTACTCATTTCAAATAGCGCGATGCACTTTTACTTAAAAAATAAGCCCTTCTAAGTTTTCTGTTGAAAAATACCATCTGAAAATAAAACTGTATCATGGGAAGTTGCGAAATATGGATTTTTGTAAGATTTCTTCACAAATCACAACTTTTCATGATACATTAATGTTTCTGGATGATATTTTTACGAACAGTTTTTTTCAAGCAAAAACCTGAACCTGTTTTGATTTTTTTATGTTTCTGGATGATATTTTTTCCCACCATTTTTTTCAGGAAAAAGCAGAATTGGCCATGATTATTTCATGTTCCTGGATGATATTTTTCGGCACCATGACATGATATTTTTAAGTTCAAAATGTCAACTTGGTTTGATATTTTTTTGATGTTTCGTAGAGTAACTCATGTTACATTTTATGTTTCTACATCTCTTAAGTCAAGCGTTCTGGAAACATGTCACCTTCATGTTTTTGGCAACATGACAAGTTTACCGTAAGATGTAATTTTCTGATCGGGGGCCCGGGCAGAAAGTCGCATCATGGGACGAACAAAAAAATAACTTGAGTTGTTTTTGCGAACATGGCATGATTTTTGTTTGTTCCAAAAACTTAAAAAATTGCCGCCGAATTTCATGATACTTTTTATGTTCCTAGACAGTGGATCATCAAATGTTTTATTTTCATTTCTATTTGATATTTTTGGACTTAGCAGAATTTCGAAAATTAATTTATTTGGGACTTTGAAAAAATTTCGACCCGTCTATCATGAGATGATATTTTGATGTTTGATCAAGTTTTCGCTGGACTTAGAAAAATTTCGAAAGCCAAATTATTTTGGGACTTAGAAAAAATTCGACCTCTCCATCAAGAGATGATATTTTCTAGTTTTATCTTGTTTTCGCTGGACTTAGCAGAATTTCGAATGCCCAATTATTTTGGGACTTAGAAAAAAAACCGACCTGTCAATCATGAGATGAAACAATTATTTTTCATCATGTTTTCGTTGGACTTAGCAAAATTTTCACTCCTCCACAAAATGCCAGTTTTGTTAATGGAAATTTTTATTGAGTTTTTTTGCACTTTAATTTACTTTAAATACACTAGTTAAACAAATCACATTAAACAGTATTTTACCGCACATAAAATTTCATCGAAAAGTGCAAAAATGAGCCCACGCGCTCGCTCTCTCTCTCTCTCTCTCTCTTCTTTCGTTCACTGCTCGCACGCAACGCGAGACATGTCGTGACAGGAATCGGCAATCGGCAGACAGACAGCTTTTGCGTTCGTGGCGGGCTGGTTTGTTTACGTTTTCGCGCAGTAGTTTTCCGCGGATAAATTGTAATCCGCGAATCGCCGCGGGTTGTGAGTACGTTCTATGGCCGAGGAGTGTGTGTTCGATCGATCCGTGGCCTTCGGGAGCCGCGATATATTGTGGTTAAGTGATTGCTTCTGTTTTGGTGGCTGGGGCGAAGAAAAAGTTCCGCTCAGTGTTGGCGGATGCAAGGAATGTTCAGGCCAAGCAGCTGCCCCCAGAAGAGGAATCCTCTTGCCCTTAATGTCACTTGGCCTCCTCCTCCTCCTGCAGGTGCTGTCTTGACACGGATCAACGCCGGAACGATTTCGGTGGATTTGACAGGACACGGTGGGTCTCGTGGCGCAGGGGTAGCGGCTTCGGCTGCCGATCCCGATGATGCTATGAGACGCGGGTTCGATTCCCGCCTTATCCACTGAGCTTCTATCGGATGGTGAAGTAAAACGTCGGTCCCGGTTTCTCCTGTCTCGTCAGAGGCGCTGGAGCAGAAATCCCACGTTAGAGGAAGGCCATGCCCCGGGGGGCGTAGTGCCAATAGTTTCGTTTCGTTTTCGGGAGTTCTCGGTGAAGGAAAACACCGCTGGTTAAGTTTGTTTTGGTTTTGGTGTCGCGTGATTGGAATCCTGATTTGTGGGGGAACATTGTTTTCGCGAATTCGCGATTGTGTGCGTGTGTGTTTGTTTACGTTTGACGTATTCTTGGTGAACGGGTGATTACAACTGGATGAAACTTTCTTGGTGTTTCCGGAGGGGGTGAGCGAGAGAAAAACTGACAAATCCGCGTTGGTGCTGGCTGCGGCCTGCGATTGTTCATGTGACTGTGCTTTGGGGTTTGTTTACGTTTTTAATTGATTATTGTGAGTGTGTGGCAGGGGCAGGGACGTGACAATGTGACATTGCTTCTACCCCTTAAGGGGTGTCCGTGACAGAAGGAAGAACCTTTCTCTGGTTATTTCGGAGGAGGTAATCTATTGAGCGACTCGCGGGCAGTTTCCCGGTGAAGGTGGAGAGTGGAGTCCATCTGAATCGATGGTACATGCTGCTTCAAAATTCTTAGTAGGAAGAAGTATTTCAACGATTTTTTGACTCAGATAAGTATTATTTGCTTTCCTTTTCTATTTTTTTTAAATATCATGTTGGATTATTTGATAAAAAAAACCCTGGACATTCTGTTTGAGAATTGATACTTTGTGTTTTGTTTTCTTCAACAGGACCACAACCTGGACATGTTTCGGGACATTCAGCATCTGGCATTTTGTTTAATTAGACAAATTAACTGCGATGCAATCATGCTTTGGTTGGATGGATTGGAAGAGGATTAACCAGGTATGTACGAAAAATATTATTTTAAGGTGAACCTATCACTGTTCGAACTTCATTTTGTAAATTTTGCGAATATATTTTTTTTCAAACCAAATCAATGTAGTCATAAATTTTATATTAATTGAATTTTCACCAAGATATATTGATCACAGATGGCTTCGAAAATCTTTTTCTGGGAAGTCACTAGAATATTTTGTGCGAATTATTGTTTAAATATTTTTTAAAGACGTTCTCGTGAAGAGATTTTTTTTATTTAACGTTGTTGCCGTATTATAATGGTATAGTAGTTGTCCTAAGCTGAGATGAGGAGTACCTTTAAAAACTTAATTCAAAGAAAGATTTTGGTTTTGAGCGAATAATTCAACTGAAGAAAGAACATCATCTTTCTTCAATATTTGATTTGCTTTTATTATTTCAGTGTTTTAAAGAATTTGGGCATGAATCGTTTTTAAGTTTATAAATTGATTTTTTTAGAAGTAGATTATGTTAAAGTCAATGTAACTTTTTCCAACAAAAAGTTGTTTATATTACATTGAAAAACTGATGATCTATGTAACTTGCAATATCAAAAAAAAGTGAAATTTTATTTAAATATTTAATGAACCTCTTTAATTATTTTTTACATTTAAAAATATTGTTGACTTTCAGTACATCATTTTAATAACAGATTGATTGAAAGTTATTAACAAAAACCTTCAAAAAATAGATATGACTGGTGTCCCATAAAAAATACACATTGTTACTGAGTTTTGTGGCATTAATATAAAATGAATATTAATGGCAAAAACTCAATACATAAATCGATTCAATTTAAATATCAATGTTGATAATTAATTCAATTTATACGCAATGTTTTTTCACAGTACGCTTTCACTGTGCGTGCACGCTCTCTCTCTCTCTCTTTTCGCTTTTCTCCCACTTGCTGCTTACACTCGCACACACGGCGAAATGTCAAAACAGGAATCAAAACAAACCGGTGCTGTGGTTTTATGTTTCGTAAATCGGGAAAAAGTGCATTTTGGTGCATTATGTGTCGATAGTCGTATGTATTTGTGTTTGTTTATGTGTAGTGAGTGAGGAGAAAGTGGAGGTTGTCGTTTTACCGCGGAAAAAAACGATTTGTAGCGAGAACCTTGTGTGTTTTTGCGTCACCATTTTGGTGCATTAGAAGAAGGAAAACTAAGTAGATTCACCACCGCCAGAGTGGGCCACCGATGGAAACTGAGGCTTCAATTCGGTGCGGAGTGAACCCGGCAGGCTGTGCTGTTTTTGTTTATGTGTTTTATGTCGGTAATTGCGTGTGTATTAGTTTGTTTATGTGGGGATGTGGTTTGCAAAAGAATTCGGAGGAGGTTTTTCGCGATCGACTTTTGCACCTGTCACAGAAGAAGTCAGAAGAGGAATCCTCGTTGCCGGTATGGCCACCATCATTCAGCTTTACGGAAGCTCTACAATCTCCAGATTCTTCCTGTGGCAGACGGTGCTAGTTTTGCCTGTTGACAGATGCATCTCGCGGAAGAGGAGCTTTGCAGTCGCAAGGTATTATTTATTTATCACAGCCCCCAATGTTTTTGTTCTGCTGCAGCTTGTCCCCTCCGTCAAAAGCCCGGTTCAAATATTTTTTATTTTCAGCCTCTGAAGGAGGACGAGGCAAAACGGTGCAATCTAATAAGCAGCTGCGTTTTGTAACTGTCTCCAGCGGGGCGGGTCCTACCTATTTAGCAGCACCATCTTCCACCGGAAGATTTTGGGGCCTCCATCGTTCCGGTAGCCATCATTTGCATTGGACAAATCCGGTCATTTCGACAACGGAATTCTCGTTTTTATTCAGATAAGTATTGTTTGCTCACATTTTGTAGAAGTTACATTTAATAATTATTGTAAAGGCGGAGTATCTTTACAAAAATGATTTACATTTTCATTTTAGAATTGATACTTTGTGTTCTCTTCTCTTTCACAGGACAGCAATTTCTGGACAACCATCATCATATCATAGTATTCATCATAGGGGATTGACTGGATGGATTTAGAGATCATTTACAAGGTATGTTAAAAAATATTGTTATGTGAACATATCACTTTTTATCAATTGGATATTAAATACATGTCAATTCCCGTTTTTTTTTTAAGATAATGGGTCTTAATTGAAAACATTCATGGTGTTAATTTTTGAGATATTACCCTTAAAACTACTTTTGAGAAAACTTCTTGCAAATTGTAATTCTCGCTTACTTTTTAAAAGGTCCTATGTTAATAGGAAACTCATGGCGCTTTGGTGGTTTTGAAAAAGTAATCTAGAATTATTTATTGGCAAAAATAAAAAGGAATCTAAAAATATGCAATTCAGCATTTCAATAAGACGATTACACCAGTTGTATGATTCACGTTTTTTCAATTCGTATTCAGTCATATTTTCGTTTTGCAAAATCATCTTCAATCAAAGTCATCTTTATGGTTTATGGGTTTATGGTACCCATGCTTATTAATGTTAACCCCAAATCAAACAAAATTATCAATTTATGTAAATAAGTTAGACTCTAGTACATTTATATATTTTCAGAAAAAAAAAAACACCAATATATCACTTGTTTTCATAGTTCTTTTATGTTTTCAGATGACAGTTTTGACATAAAAAAAAACTTCTTCTGACTATTTTTTTGTAAACAGTGCATTGGGCTTACACACTTACCAAAAATCATGATTTTCTAATTCAATATCCCACTTTTCATACGATTTTTTGAGTTCAGGTACTACAACCATAAAAATGGTTAATCGTATGAAAAGTGGGATATTGAACTCAGAAAATCATGATTTTTGGTAAGGGTGTACTCAGTTCAGATAGCGCGATGCACTTTTACTTAAAAAATAAGCCCTTTTAAGTTTTCTGTCGAAAAATACCATCTGAAAATAAAAATGTATCATGGGAAGTTACGAATTATGGATTTGTAAGATTTCTTCACAAATCACAACTTTTCATGATACATTAATGTTTCTGGATGATATTTTTACGAACAGTTTTTTCAGGCAAAACCTGAACCTGTCATGATTTTTATGTTTCTTAATGATATTTTTTCGCACCAATTTTTTCAGGAAAAAGCAGAATTGGCCATGATTATTTCATGTTCCTGGATGATATTTTCGGTACCATGACATGATATTTTTAAGTTCAAAATGTCAACTTGGTTTGATATTTTTTGATGTTTCGTAGAGTAACTCATGTTACATTTTATGTTTCTACATCTCTTAAGTCAAGCGTTCTGGAAACATGTCATCTTCATGTTTTTGGCAACATGACAAGTTTACCGTAAGATGTAATTTTCTGATCGGGGGGTTACTCTACGAAACATCAAAAAAATATCAAACCAAGTTGACATTTTGAACATCAAAATATCATGTCATGGTACCGAAAAATATCATCCAGGAACATGAAATAATCATGGCCAATTCTGCTTTTTCCTGAAAAATTGGTGCGAAAAATATCATCCAGAAACATAAAAAATCAAGACAGGTTCAGGTTTTGCCTGAGAAAACTGTTCGTAAAAATATCATCCAGAAACATTAATGTATCATGAAAAGTTGTGATTTGTGAATAAATCTTACAAATCCATATTTCGCAACTTCCCATGATACATTTTTATATTCAAATGGTATTTTTCGACAGAAAACTTAAAAGGACTTATTTTTTAAGTAAAAGTGCTTCGCGCTATCTGAACTGAGTAAGCCCAATGCACTGTTTACAAAAGGAAATAGTCACAAGAAGTTTTTTAATGTCGAAAACTGCCATATGAAAACATAATAGAACTATGAAAACAAGTGGTATATCGGTATATAGTGGTATTTTTTTGAAAATATATAAGTGTACAAGAGTCTAATTAATTTATATGAAATGGATTGTTTTGTTTGATTTGGGACTAACATTAATAAGCATGGGTACCATAAACCAGATGACTTTGATTGAAGATGATTTTGCAAAATGAAAAAAGCGTTAATCATACAGCTGGTGTAATCGTCTATTTGATATGCTAAATTGTATATTTTTAGATTCCTTTTTATTTTGGCCAATTCTAGATTACTTTTTCAGAACCACCAATGCGCCATGGGTTTCCTATGTACAAAGGACAATTGAAAAAAAGCGAGAATTACAATTTGCGTGAAGTTTTTCTAAATGGTAGTTTTAAGGTTAATATCTCAAAAATTAACACCATGAATGTTTTCAATTAAGACCCATTATCTTTTGAAAAAACGGGAATTGACATGTTTTGAATATCCAATTGATAAAAAGTGATATGTTCACATAACAATATTGTTTAACATACCTTGTAAATGATCTCTAAATCCATCCAATCAATTCCCTATGATGAATACTATGATATGATGATGGTTGTCCAGAAATTGCTGTCCTGTGAAAGAGAAGAGAACACAAAATATCAATTCTAAAATGAAAATGTAAATCATTTTTGTAAAGATACACCTTTACAATAATTATTAAATGTAACTACAACAAAATGAAAGCAAACAATACTTATCTGAATAAAAACGAGAATTCCGTTGTCGAAATTACCGGATTTGTCCAATGCAAATGATGCACTTTTTCCCGATTTACGAAACGAAAAAGCACAGCACCGGTTTGTTTTGATTCCTGTTTTGACATTTCGCCGTGTGTGCGAGCGTAAGCAGCAAGAGCGAAAAGAGAGAGAGCGTGCGCGCACAGTGAAAGTGTACTGTGAAAAACATTGCGTATAAATTGAAATGTATATTTTAAGGGATACCAGTCTTATCTATTTTTTGAAAATGATGTACACAGAAAAAAAGTTGAATTTTGGAATGTTGAAAATTTGGTAGGTTGAATATTACCTTTATTTACTAATACTTCATAAAAAATGTTTAAAAATGTGAACCTGATGAATATTCATCAAAAACTGATTGAAATTCATCATTTTCTGGGGTAAAATTAATCTTTTATTTTGCCACAAAATCTGTCACCATTTCCTGATGAATATTACCATAATTTTTTTTTCTGTGTACCGAAAGTCAACAATATTTTTAAATGTAAAAAATATTTAAAGAAATTCATTAAATATTTAAATAAAATTTCCCTTTATTTGATATTGCAAGTTACATAGATCATCAGTTTTTCAATGTAATATTAACAACTTTTTGTTGGAAAAAATTACATTGACTTTAACATAATCTACTTCTAGAAAAATCTATTTATAAACTTAAAAACGATTCATGCTCAGAATTCTTTAAAACACTGAAATAATAAAAGCAAATCAAACATTGAAGAAAGGTGATGTTCTTTCTTCAGTTGAATTATTCGCACAAAACCAAAATCTTTCTTTGAATTAAACAGTTTCTAAAGGTACTCCTCATCTCAGTTTAGGACAACTACTATACCAATAAAATACTGCAACAACGTGAAATTTAAAAAAAACTCTTTACGAGAACGTCTTCAAAAAAATATTAAAACAATAATTCGCACAAAATATTCTAGAAAAAGATTTTCGAAGCCATTTGTGATCAATATATCTTGGTGTTTCAATTCAATTAATATAAAATGTATGACTACATTGATTTGGTTTGAAAAAAATATATATATATGCGCAAAAGTAACAAAATGAAGTTCGAACAGTGATAGGTTCACTTTAAAATATTTTTTTTTGTACATACCTGGTTAATCCTCTTCAAATCCATCCAACCAAAGCACGGTTGCATCGCAGCTAATTTGCCTAATTAAACAAAACGCCAGATGCTGAATGTCCCAAAACATGCCCAGGTTGTGGTCCTGTTGAAGAAAACAAAACACAAAGTAGGGGCAGGGGGGGCAGAATGGACCGCCTAAAGGAAATGCACCAAAAACCATAGAAAAACATGAAAATTTATGAATCCAGTGTAGTAGGCTTATGCTTTGGAATGTTCCCTTCAATGTTGTATACTTGGACGATGAAATTTTTTTACATAAAACTATTTTTGAGCCACTTTAAAAAAAAAAGTTTTTTCGACTAACTTTCCAGGGTGCGGGGCAGAACGGACCACCCTGCGGGGCAGAATGGGCCGCCTTAGAAAACAAGCCATTTCTTCTAATACAACGTTGAAGGGTGATAAGAAATTACTTGAGGGGCCTTTCCATTATAGTTTCCATGAAATTTGATCACTTTTATAAAAATAGTAACTTAAAAAAACAAAGATTTTTGAAAATAGTGTAAATATGTCGAAAAAAGACACTATTTTTACAACTAAGCGTCGAAACAACTAAAAAATCATTTTGTTTTGTTGCATTAAACGTGATTTGTGAAGCTACCAGGAGTGAAATAATCCATTTAGCTCAAATTTTGTAACTTTTGATTGTTTTTATTAGGCAGGAAAAGGGTGGTCCATTCTGCCCCCAAGTGGATTTTAATTTAACACTTCCACCACCAAGCCTCCAAATGATTTTAAGGTTCCGTTGCTGTTTGTATACCTTGGTAGTATCATCTAGTAACGTTATAAGCATTGAGCAAACTTTTTCAAAAAATCCAACTTTTCAGAAAGCTTATTTAAGAACCTCAAAATAAACAACATTTGCGTGATTTTTCAATAAAATCACATTTTTGCTCATAATTCGAAAAATACAATGAATTCAAACATCGTTTTCGGTGTGGTGATGTTATTTGACCTCCTTTATAAGACCCTTGCCTTACAGTTGGTCTAAATCCATTCTAAAGCCCAAAACCAAGGGTGGTCCATTCTGCCCCCATGGTCCATTCTGCCCCCTGCCCCTATCAATTCTCAAACAGAATTTCCAGGGTTATTTTTATCAAATAATTCAACATGATATTATATAAAAAAAAGGAACAGGAAAGCAAATAATACTTATCTGAGTCAAAGAATCGTTGAAATACTTCTTCCTACTAAATATTTAGAAGCAGCATGTACCATCGATTCAGATGGACTCCACTCTCCACCTTCACCGGGAAACTGCTCGCGAGTCGCCAATAGATTACCTCCTCCGAAATAACCAGAGAAAGGTTCTTCCTTCTGTCACGGACACCCCTTAAGGGATAGAAGCAATGTCACATTGTCACGTCCCTGCCCCTGCCACACACTCACAATAATCAATTAAAAACGTAAACAAACCCCAAAGCACAGTCACATGAACAATCGCAGGCCGCAGCCAGCACCAACGCGGATTTGTCAGTTTTCTCTCGCTCACCCTCCGGAAACACCAAGAAAGTTTCATCCAGTTGTAATCACCCGTTCACCAAGAATACGTCAAACGTAAACAAACACACACGCACACAATCGCGAATTCGCGAAAACAATAGGTCTATTCCCGTACTGCAGAATTCTGCAATTCTGCACGAAATCGGCAGCAGAGCGTTCCCATACTTTTCTGCAACATAAGTAACTTTTTCCCAGGCAGAACTTCTGCAATGAGAGAGACAGAAGTTGCAGCAAAACCGTTCCCGTACTTTTCTGCAAGCTCTCTCTTCTCTTTCTTGTTGAAAAGTGACTGCAAGTTGGTGTGATGGATGTTGAGTACACGCTTACATAAAGTTTGCAATTTTGGTGAAATCAAGCATTTTATTATTAGTTGTAATATTTTTTTTTGTTTTATTATCACTAAATTGAATTAGTCTTTTGAAGAGACGTTTGTATATTTTGAATTGATGATTTTTTTGGGTAGTTAGTTTTTTTTATGTCTGGTTTTATTGAGAACGATTTTTGTGTTAACGATTTCATGCTTAGTTCATTAATGTAAATGGTATAGCGATATTTTTTAGTGTTAAAATGATAACTTTTTGATTAGACTAAATATGTGTGTTTAAATAATAGGTAAATTTAATTGCCAAATAATAATTTGTACCTTTAACGGTGCTACCAATTTGTATTCTTATTTGAACCAAAAAATGTTATGTAATTTAGTCGAACTCTTAAATTTTAGGAAGTTTAAATTCTGAAATTCGGGAATTCTTAAATGCGCCATCTTGAATCACAAAAAGTACATTTTTTTGGAGTCGTTAGAAAATCAGGTTTAGAGGATTTAGAGATTGAACATTTTGACGAGTTCTTCAGAAAATAGAGTACGAACTGTTTCTATGTTTTTAATATTTGAGTTTTCATTTTTATGTACAGAATTTTAAAATTTTACTTGTTTTAGTTTCTTAATTTTATATTATTTTTTAAACTGTAACTTTTGGATTTTTGTGTTCTGAACTTTGAAATAATCAAACTTTTGAGTCATTTATTTCGAATTTAAAAATATTTGAATTTTTAAGTTTAGGAACTTTTAAGTTAGAAACCTTTATTTTTATTTCAAATTTTGAAAATTAAGATTAAGAATTTTCAATGTTTCATTTTTATTATTTGAATTATCAAGCTTTTAATTTCTGATTTATTGTTTTTTTCAGAAATAAACATTTGCATTTTTAAATTTCTCTAATATCTGATTTATTTTTTTCAAGTTCCTCAATTTGAAAATATTTTTTTTTATATTTTTAATCACGAATTTCTTAATTTTCAGATTTATAAATTTATGAGTTTCAAAATTGTAGAGTTTGTGATTCATTTTTTTATTTGTCAATTTCGCTGCGTCACCGTTGTTCTTCAATGTGAAATCCAATCATAATTTATTTTTTCTTTTTCTTTTTTAATTATGTTTTTTTAAACGTACCTGCCATTCTCATTTCTTAAATTGTTTACCTAATGTAAAAGTTTTGAGTTGTTTCTAATATAAAATGTCTACCTAAGCATTATTAATTTCTAGTTTAATAAATGGTACATGCTTGATTTTTTAGATAAAATGTTGATTTGCATAAAAAATAAGTCCTCGTTCTAGAGGTAAACTTCTTTCAATTACAATTTTTGTCAATCCATTTTTTTAATTGTTTTGAAATAATTAAAAAAAATTCAATACCCAATTTGAGTAAATCCACTCAACTGTGTACAACATTGCAGAAAAAGTACTGGAACGCGCTTACCCAGGCAAAAGTTTTGTGGCTTCTCTCCTTGCAGAACTTCTGCAAAGAGAGATGAAGAGAGCGAGTTGAAAAGTACGGGAACGTGCTGCAAAAAAGTGACTTATGCTGGCTGCAGAATTCTGCAGAAGCTGCAGAAATTCTGCAATTCTGCAAGTACGGGAATAGACCTAATGTTCCCCCACAAATCAGGATTCCAATCACGCGACACCAAAACCAAAACAAACTTAACCAGCGGTGTTTTCCTTCACCGAGAACTCCCGTGTCCTGTCAAATCCACCGAAATCGTTCTGGCGTTGATCCGTGTCAAGACAACACCTGCAGGAGGAGGAGGAGGAAGGATGCCAAGTGACATTAAGGGCAAGAGGATTCCTCTTTTGGGGGCAGCTGCTTGGCCTGAACATTCCTTGCATCCGCCAACACTGAGCGGAACTTTTTCTTCGCCCCAGCCACCAAAACAGAAGCAATCACTTAACCACAATATATCGCGGCTCCCGAACGCCACGGACCGAACGAACACACACTCCCTCGGCCACAGAACGTACTCACAACCCGCGGCGATTCGCGGACTACAACTTATCCGCGGAAAACTACTGCGCGAAAACGTAAACAAACCAGCCCGCCACGAACGCAAAAGCTGTCTGTCTGCCGATTGCCGATTCCTGTCACGACATGTCTCGCGCGTTGCGTGCGAGCAGTGAACGAAAGAAGAGAGAAGAGAGAGAGAGAGAGAGAGAGAGAGAGAGCGAGCGCGTGGGCTCATTTTTGCGCTTTGCGATGAAATTTTATGTGCGTTAAAATACTTTTTAATGTGATTAGTTTAACTAGTGTATTTAAAGTAAATTAAAGTGAAAAAAAAACTCACTAAAAATTTCCATTAACAAAAGTGGCATTTTGCGGAGGAGTGAAAATTTTGCTAAGTCCAACGAAAACATGATGGAAAATAATTGTTTCATCTCATGATTGACAGGTCGATTTTTGTTCTAAGTCCAAAAATAATTGGACATTCGAAATTTTGCTAAGTCCAACGAAAACAAGATAAAACTAGAAAATATCATCTCATGATGGAGAGGTCGATTTTTTTCTAAGTCCCAAAATAATTTGGCTTTCGAAATTTTTCTAAGTCCAGCGAAAACTTGATCAAACATCAAAATATCATCTCATGATATACGGGTCGATTTTTTTTCAAAGTCCCAAATAAATTAATTTTCGAAATTCTGCTAAGTCCAAAAATATCAAATAGAAATGAAAATAAAACATTTGATGATCCACTGTCTAGGAACATAAAAAGTATCATGAAATTCGGCGGCAATTTTTTTAGTTTTTGGAACAAACAAAAATCATGCCATGTTCACAAAAACAACTCAAGTTATTTTTTTGTTCGTCCCATGATGCGACTTTCTGCCCGGGTCACTTTCCGCCCGGGAACATGTCATCTTCATGTTTTTGGCAACATGACAAGTTTACCGTAAGATGTAATTCTCTGATCGGGCCGCGGGAAACTGCGGCATTCAACGCGGAACGAGAAGATGGGCGAGGCCTTCCTTCCTCCTCCAGACACATAACGTGTACGCTGTCATACGCGGTCATGTGTGAAGAGATACGGTAATAATCCTTCGGTAATTGACCTCACTTTCAGATTCAGAATCAGACCTCGGATGAAGCTGTTTCCTTTTTCTGTTTCTGTTAGCCGATTTAGCGTTCAAACGCTTCACCGTCGTGACGACAAAATCTTCAGAAGCTTTGCGTTTACCTTTGTTTTGACGCATTTTGCAAGCAAAGTTCTCTTGAAAAGATGGCTTTGTTACATAAAAAAAACAAAATACAACAAAATTTCAGGTGGGGTTTGTTCTTGAAAAGACTGTTTAGAATTTTGGAAAATAACTCAGGTAATCTTTAAAAAGACTGTGAATTTTGTTTGAAATAACTCTGAGCTTAGGTCAGTGGGGGTGACTATGGGTCAAAAACGACACACCTCTCGTAATTACTTAATAACAAAAACAATTTAAATAACATCGAAAATCTTCCAACGTAGATTTGTTCTTAGATAGTTTACTAACATTTTCCCAAAATATGGTGGATTTTGATGAACACTAGCTTAAATGCCAATAGTTTGAAAATTAACCCAATCTCACCCCTTAGAGGAGTGACATTGGGTCAAATGAAACTAAAATGATGCTCAAATACAACGATATGGTAAAAACAAGTCATCCAACAGTGTTTCTTGTTCGAGGGAATCGTATTGACATGCTACAATGTTTGAAGTGGAGATTTTCAAACATTTGGATAGTTTTGAGCAATCCCAACAAAATTTTTAGAAAAATGATTTTTAAGAGGTCATTTTTGGCCAAAACGTACCTCAACTTTAGAGAGGAGCGGTCGTGGCTGAATGGTTACGATGTTCGCTTTATAAGCGAATGGTTCTGGGTTCGATACCCATCTGCTCCCAACGAGAAAGTTCTGGACTCATTGAATTTGGAATTAATGAAAAAACATCAGCTCACGGCGGGGTTCGATCCCCTGTCCTTAGGATTGGCAAGCAAAATGCTTTCCACTTTACCGTGGAGCATTAGTAGCTTTAGTAGGACTTAGACTGATATAGTTGAATCCAAGAAACGGACGAGAATAAAGTTGAATGCAAGTTGAATATCAGAACATACAAGAATGCATTGCATTGCATGCATGCAGGCGCATTTGAAATGAACCTACTTACCTCGCTATAAATAGCCTGGGCGACTGCTAGAATTCATCCAATAAGAGATGAGAAGAATTGAAAGCATTCCCATTAGAAATGAGAACACACGAAGAATTCGAACAACAATGCCAACGGTCGTTACCACTCGCCTAGGGTGGCTCCTCAGACCATTCACCTTCCCAAAAACCGTCCAACTCCAAGCGAAACTTACTTGAGGATACCGTGGAGATTTTCCTTAATACTCTTAAAAAGTGGAGCATCAACACTTCCCGTCTTCCAATTCCCTTTCCTTGTCCCTGGTGCGCGGTGGAGATGGGAGCGGCCGGCAATGGACGGCTGCCATGGTGGTGAGAATCTGGTTCAGGTGGAATTGGTTCTATTCCCAATTATCGATTCCTAGGTAACTTGGGCTTAGACAATCAGCACATCACATGGCGAAAATCCAGTCTGCAATCCGCTAAAATCACCGTCTCCTAACGAAGCGAAGCGAAGCGAAAAACGTACCTCAACTTTAGACAGCTGTTAAAATAACAGGATTTGCTCTAGGAACGAGATTTTTTCAGCGAAGTCATCTTAAGATGTCTCCTACACAACCCTTTTAACAAAATTCAGTTTAATTGAGAAGAATCTAAGAAATTGTGAAAACCGTAAAAAATCACTTTGACCCAATCTCACCCCCCAGACCCAATGTCACCCCCACTGACGGTAGTAAAAAATACCGCAGCTCTGTGTTCGCAAGACACTGACCTATCTGAAGTAAAAAATAGTTCTAGTACTTGTACTTGTACTTATACTTACTACGTACTTTTTAAGAATTTCAAGTAAATCTAGTTTCTGATGTATTTTACTTCAAGCTTCACAAGTAATTCAAGCATTTCAATAATTTAAAAATATCAGGGATTTAAAAAAAATCTCCGTCACAATGTCTTCATGAAAACAACGAGCTATCACATTCCCTCCTAACCGGGGTGACATTGATAGGATTTCAATTTATTTTTGAAATATTTTCCAACTTGTATGGTTTGTCTCAAGATTATTATTTTCAAAACATGTACTGGGGTTATTATTATTAAAACATGTACTATGGCTCACTTCACTGCAAAAATTGTTGTAAAACGCCTGCGTGTAATAATGGTTTGTGTAATCAATTTTATGTAATATTACATAGTTTTCATGGAACACATTTTGTATTTTTGCCTAACACCAATTACGCCTAAATTGTGTAATATTAACAACCTTTTTAATTAATATTCCATACGCGTGTTTCCTCATATTTAGCTGTCAAATTTTTCCACCATCAGCAATCAAAACAAAGCGTACCAAGTCGGCCGGCTTCAAGGAGGCGATCCAGCAGATCGAGGACTTTATCGCCAACCCGGAGTACTCTGCGCAACTGTTCACGGGCGAATTTGACAACCGTCCCGAAACGGACGTCGAGTTCAACAAGCTGCGCGGGACGGAACAGGATAAGAGAGAGGACGGCCAGGAGGGCTAGAGCGTGAACAACACGACGACGTTGAGTGCGCTGGAAAAGGCCTAACGACGAGGACGGTGCGGTTTCAGTGCGTTGGTCAATCGTCAACTAACTCACCGGGCGGGACTGTTTTTCGAGAACGAACTGGAACGGAATGGCCGAAGATCCGGCGTTGCATAAAATGGCTCACTGCTTCGGGCGTAAGCTGTGATAGTTCCCCGCCGCCGTTACTAATCATGGATCTGCTGCGGCATCACTCGGAGTTCGAGCAGCTCGATCGTTCCGGTCTGTAGGTGAACTCCACCGTCCACACGCTGGAGTATTCCGACGCCAACGATGTAATCAGTTTGGCGCAGTTTAGGCGCTTTTCACAAAAGTGCTTCACCCGACTTTGGGACGCCCCGTACACGATCCAAGGCCCCCTGACCTGGCGACGGTTCCATCGCCTGGCCGGACGAGGCACAGGCCAATGCGAACCTAAACCCGTACCAAACTGACCCTGCCCCGTACGCCATCCAATACTGGGACAAACTTCTGCTTGAGCCGTACTCAAACGCGCGGGACATTGCGCAAAAGTCTTCCGCCATGAAAAAAGTGTAACCAATGGTTAGGTTAGCTTCAAGAGTGGTGAGACTGTTGTTCCGCGACGTGTAAATTAGCATGCCGAAAGGGAACCCTGTGAAAGCTGGAGAGCGGAACATCCCCACTCGAGTAGCGGTCCAACGCCAATGGACGCTACCAACGCTGCACGCTGGAGTAGTTGCGCTAGTCACCACCAGAAAGCGCCACGAGAAGGACAATGGATTCGCTAGGGCGAAATAGGATGAGAACGGGGCGAAACGGGAAGGATGGATGAGGTTGAGGATCGCTGGAGAATCTGCGCCATTGGATCGGTCACTTGCCTGGTTATTGAAGAAGTTGACGGTCGAACCAGCTACGTTCGCCGTCACGTAAAAGTGAAACCTGTTCACAGTGTGTGAGGTGAAACCGGTGCAGAAGACCGGAGGAAAGGGTCCGTCGATCGGAAGATCCGGACGAGCTGCAGGAGAACCTGCACAGAAACTGGACAACCAGGTAGAGGACGATCCCAAAACAACAAATCCCCGAATCAGCCAACCCATCTCCTTTCCGCCATCTTCTAACGCTGCCCCATTGTGCCCTACAGACCCCTCGGTGTGTACGCTTCGCGTACCGGCCGGCAAGCCCAACCCTGGGTGCCGGAAGCCCGTGTGACCCACACGATACCCGCAGTATCCCCTCAGCGATCGTCACGCCAGACGATCGCAGCTTTACATCGTTCCGGTGTGGGAACTGCCGGTCGCGACGCCGCCATCTTGTTCCGAGGAACATCCCTGTCGCGACCATAACCGCCACCGAATCTGCCAACCGTTACAACCCGTCGACGCCGGAAACCAGGCAATCCGGTGGACTTGTCCACCGAAGTCCTGGGTCCGTCAACAAACCCAGGAGCGTCGAGGCAGAAGGCGAGGAGAGGGTCCGAGTACGAGCTGAAGCAGCTGACCGTCAAGCACGAGCGAAGAGCAGAAGAAGGCGTTCCGCTCCGGTGGAGTGTGTCCCGGATGCGAGGAGGCGACAACGACGGCGAGTAGCAGAAGCCGACGAGAACGAGCAGCGGCAGCAGTGACAGTTCCGGAAAGGGGCCCCAAGGAAGAAGGAAGAAGAGGACGTGTGAGGTAGGACTATAGGATAAGGAAGTGGGAAGGACAAGGAAGTGCAGCTTGAGTCTGCCGAAATAAACTGTCACGCGAGTACCGGAATAAAGTGGGTGTTTTGTTTCAAAGGTATAAGCAGGTGTTTCCCTTTTGTGCCGAATTCGGATTAACAGGCAGACCCTGAGGTTTTTAGTAAGGGAGGTCTCATCATTGCTGGAGTTAGCCAGCCATATGTTATAAAAGTTTGTGTCGAACTGCCCAATAAGTTGAACCCGGATAAAATGCTTTGTTTTGTTGTCTTTTTAAGGTTTAAATTTTGTGTGAGCGATGTTTAGATGGATTTTTAAACCTGGATGTTGTTCTAGGTCGCTCCAACCTCCAAGGCCAACGCCTTCGTCAACAAAACCAGGGCCATCGAGGACATTGCGAACACGTCATCGTCGAAGCGCAAGCGAATACAAATATCCGGCGACGTGTAGACGCTACACCTGTACATCTTCTCGCGGTGCGTCGCAACGTGCCCGTGTCACACCTGTTGAATCGCCCCGAAGCAGTGGCGCGTCCTTTCACGCCCGGAATCAACATATCGAGCGTGTCGAACGCGCTTCGCAACATTCAGACCTCAAATCTGAAGTTCCTTCCTCGGGCTCGGCATCATGGGCTGCGGTATCGTAAAGAACCTGCTCAACTCGGGCCACTCGGTTGTAGTGGAACCGCACCGCCACCAAGTGCCGCAAGTTCAGGAGGCGGGCGCCGAGGACGCTGACACGCCTTCGGATGTGATCGAGTTTACGGACGGGACGAACTCGTGCGTGTCGGATCTGCAAGAAGCGAAGGATGTAAGGCACTTCCTTGAGTGATTTCTGGAATATGATCTCACTTTTGTTGTTACAAATTACAGCTGGTGTTCGGCAATTGTTGCGTCTTGTCGGCCAATCTCGTCGGCAAGGGCTTCGTCCAAATGACCGGCGACGACCCGGAAAAGTCGCAGGACATCGCCAAACAGATCATTTCCAAAGAGGCTGGTACCTGGATCCAAAAGTAAGCGTGAAACGCGGACCTCGCTACAGCCCAGATTCTAATTAGTTTCTTTTGTCTCGGCCAAACCAGACAGTGCCATCTCGCGCAACACGTTCTACCTCGGTGACATGGTCAACGTGACCATGATGGACCTGGTGCAGATGATCCACGGCGTGACGCTGGCCGGCATCGCGAAGGGTCTGTAAGTTTCGGTGATGCAGCATGCGGCAGCCGCAGCTGCGAATGGAAGTTGCATCGACCCTCAGGACGGTCTCTTCTGCTCGAGGACACCCAGAATCACATGACCTGAACCTTCTGCTGCGTGGTCTCACCATCCACATCGTGTTGATTTCCCCCAGGATCAGCACGGACCTGGAACGGGAAACGGTGGATTCGAGTTCGGCAATTACGTCATCTAGAAGTACTTCGCCGAACGGAAGCAAACCTTCACTCTCAGCTGCCTTCGATAGCCCTAGAAAGCATTCCGCCGATCCAGCAGCAAATCGTTCGCGAGCAGCGAAAAAGAACATCAAAGATCCGGAAAGCGTTGAAGATCCGGCCCACAATGGAACATTAAAATGATTGTTCAAAAATAACGCAAAAATGTAAAAAGACAATAATTAAGTAATTAATTTCAAGTGTTAAAGAGAAAATTATAAGCAATATCGAGAATAAAAATTTCGTTTGTTTATGTTTGACATGACATTTCAAGGTAGAAACCAATTCGATATCTACCCCTGGTCCCAAAAATGGGCTCTGTGTAATATTACACATTTTTGGGTGTACATTCATGGATGTAATTTTAAGCGGTTTTTTTCACAAAGGTGATGTGCATGCTTTTTGATGCGATTTTACCATCGGATTTTTTTCTGTGTTCTTGTTGAGCTATTTATTACTCGATTACAGTTGAAAACGCTTTAAATGAGCTGTAATCGAATGTCAAAGTGCTGAAATGGCAACATTAGAGGCACGCTGGAATTAGATGCTGATCCCCTACGTTAAAAATTTTTATTTTGAATTTCAGGGTGTTGATAGTCACGTTTTTCTTGATAAAATCAGATTCAAAGTCTTCGAATTTTATTTTTAGGTCAAATGGACCACACTAAGGTTCCCTGGGCCTTGTAAAGTCAAGGGGCATGATTTGATCCTAGTGCATTAGTTAAAATTTAGGTATACATTCTTTTTTAAAAGCACTATGGACACCACTTCATGCTACGAGAACTCGCTTTGTCGCAGCCCCAGGGCTTAAGCGTTGACCGATAAGCTGTCTTCGTGAACTAGGTAGTTCTCCGATAGTGAAAATATCACAATTGCACAAGGCACCGCTGCTTCTGTGACTATTTCACTATCACAATGTGGGATTTAGGTGGGACTTCAGGATAGTACAATTGATTTGTTGCTTAGCATTAGCATTTAAAATAAATCTGTATGCTTTCCAAATCTATTTGATGATAAATTTAGTTGCAATTGTTAAGTTAGAGTAATGCTGTCAATAAACTTTGATTGATGTAGAATACTAGGCATTCTTTTATGTCAAATTGTCCATAGAGTCTCGATCAATCAATAATGTAATGATATCGGACAAAATTCGTTGATCTGTTGAACTAACGGTTTTCGGATTATGGTTGTATTGACCATTGTTGCGAATCGAGGAACTACGGATCTTTTGACGTAAATGGTCATTTCTTTTTCAAATCGCGATTTCTATCCTATTTGTATTTCAGTTCACAAATTTTTATTGTTTTTTTGATAGAAGTAGTACTACAACAGTTAAAGGAACGTTTAGTTTTGAACATTAAGTTTAGAGGATTTCAGATTAAAATTTAGATTTTCAATCCAAAGTAGTTAGCAAATGAATATTTGGACTTAAATGAATAATTGAATAAGTTGGACTTATGAATAACACACAACTGTGCATTTATTCTAGAGTCAGATCCATACAGCGTCAGTGTTTATTTGGTCGAAGTGTACTAATTGATTGGCAGATCTGATTCTAGTTGTAATGTACGACAAGACTACTGACGGACGTGACGGGACGAGGGCCCAGTTTAGAGGTTTCAACATCAACGATGTGCGGCTGGACCACCATCCCAAAAAAAAAAAATCAAATGGACCACACTAAGGTTGATGATATACATTGTAATAAAAAAATCAATGTTTATATTTAGTAAAGGCCGTTGCAAATACTTTTCAAAGTTAAAATATTTCAAGTACTTCCAGTATTTCAGGTATTACAAGTATTTCAAGTTTTTTAAGTATTTCGAGTTTTTTTTTATGCTTAACAAGTATTGCAATTGTTTTTTAAGTGCTTCAAGTATTTTATTTGTTTTTTTTTTATTATTTCATGAACTATCTCAAGTTTTTTTTAAATAGTTTGAGAGGTATTCCAAGTTTTTAAAGTTCTTATTTTTTAAGTTTTCAAATGTGTCACTCTCCACCAACTCACACAGCAGTTGCCCGACCCCTCTTGGACATTCGTGATACTTCGCGCTAAGGGGTAATTTTGGTTCCTGTTCACGAGCCTGAGGTCCATTTTTCAATATCTCTTGATGGTGGGGCGGTACGATCCCTTTCATTTTTCTGGATTTATACTTTGACAAGTTTTTAGTGATTTGTAGCTCGAAACCGAGCAGAAACTTGCAATAGAGACCACAAAAGACCCGAAGGTCGGTTATGTGGATGGTTTGATTTTTTTTAGCTCGAAACCATGAAAAGATAGAAATTTGGTGTCAAAGAGACTTTTGTGTAAATTTGGACGCTCGACATGATGGCGTACTCGAATTAAAAAATACGTAAACGTATCTTTCATAAAAAAATAAATACTAGTTTTAAAATCACCGCTATTTCCCGTTACTAAACTGTCAATTGTCTGATTGTTGAATAGTCCAACAAATATTTTTTTGAAAAAGATCTAGAGTTTTTTTTTAAAGGTCCTATAATCATATGAAACACAATAGCTTATTGGACATTTTCAAAACAAAAATCTCTATAGATATCTTAAAACGAATGCTTAATTCGGAGGATCGAGGGTGACTCCGTACTAAAAAGATGGAGGGTGAGATCGCAGAGAGTAACTAATCCACCTTTCCATGTTTTCGGCTCAAATCTCTCTTTTGATTCTTTGATATTCTGCCAAACGACACTGTCTGCCCTTTGACCTTTTCTTCCGAAAATTATTCTGCCAAATGACACATTAAGCTGGTTGACATTCTGCCAAACGACCGTTCTGCCATTTGTCCTATTCTGCTGAATAGTTTTCTGCCAAATAATTTTCTGCCAAACGACTTTTGCTGCCGGATAGCATTCTGCCAATTAACCTTTTCTGCCATTTGTTTTTCTGCCATTTAGCGTGCTGCCGAAAGTCATTCCGCCGAACGATTTTCTACCAGATAGGTTTTTCTCAGTAACTGATAATAGTGGCTGTCAAATACGTGTTCTTATTTTATACGTCTTACTTACATCGGTCTTCCCCAAATATTTTAGTAGTGAGGTCCAAAAGTATGCTGGGATAAAGTGAACTAAAACTGCCGATAATTTGTATAACTTGAGGCTAGACAGGAACTTGAGATGGGGGTACCTGCAAAAGAAAACATTTGAATGATTTCTAAATTCGACAAGAAGCTTATAACATAGAGCCTATATGGAAAAGCAAAATGTTGCTCAATACCTTGCAAGAGTAAGGTTGGAACAAGCGGCGAAACTCTTTACACCAGAGCCTCGGCTTAAAACTTCAAACCCCGCATAATCAAAAACTGTTCAAAATTTTCCATAGTTTCAGAAGAAAAAATACTGTAATACCAAAATAATATAATAATATAATTTTCCGAAAGATCTCGCCGAGACATGAAAAAATTGCGTGCAAAATTTCCTGACAATCAGCATAGGAAAGAACATTTCTTTCCACCGTAAACTCAAACCCGTGATCTTCGACTATGCCATCGCCGGAAACACCCTTGACAACAAATTGTGTTTCACTATCCACCTCCATTACATCGTGTCCAGAGCCAATCGACAGCTTGGATTCATCTTTAGAATCGCTGATGACTGCCGAGATGTCGCCTACGCTCACTGTACTGCGCGCTGGTAAGATCCATCCTCGAGTTCTGCTCCGTAGTGAGGTGGCTGTACCATAGCACTTGGACTGCTAAAATCGAATCGGTTCAGCGAAAATTCACTCGGCTCGCCCTTCGCCGTGCAAGGAATCCTGCCGGTTGGAACACGTACGAAGAACCTTGTCGTGATTTGCAGCTAGAGACTCTCGAGCAAAGGCGGCACGTCTCACAAGCAACGTTTGTTGCCAAAGTACTGGCCGGTCAAATTGACACTCCTTGGATTCGCGCGCAAATTCAAATCTACACACCTGATCAGCCACTTCGTCAACGTCAATATCTACAACTTGCTCACCGCAACACCAACTATAGACAGCACGAACCAATTCGTTTCATGTGTAGCCGATTCGAAAATTCGCTCAAATTATTCGCTCTATAGCATTGCCTTGGCGTTCTCGATTGCGAGATTCCTACTCGAAACTAGGTGTTCGAAGGCTTGATTGTTGAGGCAATTGCAAACCTCTTTTACACCTTAGCTTCCATCCACCCCGGGATTCGAACTGACGACCTTTGGATTGTTAGTCCAACTGCCTACGAGCGACTCCACCGAGGCAGGACCCAGGGAGACGACTCCTACACCTAGACTGAGCTAACGACCTAACCTTTTTAGGTTAGTCCGGGGCCAACATTTACTTCCCGTCCGACGGAAGGCATGATCAGACAAATCTCGTCTCGACAAATGCCACCGGGACCGTCTGGGATCGAACCCAGGCCGACTGGGTAAGAGGCAACCACGCTTACCCCTACACCACGGTCCCGGGTGTAGCCGATTCAACGTATCTCGAATAAAATTATATGATGATTTGCATTGTCAAAACCATGTAGTTACAATAGATATAATATCTATAGTTAGTTTATGGTTGTTTTTTTTTAAACTTCATTAGAATGACGATAAAGCTACCGTAGATTTCATGGTAACAGCAAATTTCATGGTTTTGTTATTGGAATTGTTATAAATTTTAAACAATAGAACTACCATCAAATTCATGATTACAGCAAATATTATGGTTCTGTTAGGCCGATGCAAATATTTAAAAAAGTTTTTGTCCCTCGGCCCTGGCCGAGGTCAAGGGGGGGGCAAAAAAATAAAAAAATATAAAAATTTTAATAACAAGCCATAGTCTTCACATTTAAATGAAAAAAGTGTTTTAAAATGCATTTTACACTAGTTCAGTTGTTTTGCAATCATTAGTTTTCAAAAAATCTAAGATCTGACAAAAACAAAAATTGTATCGAAAAAAAAGATTTTGCATCGAAAATTTTCTAAAAATCTTAAGATTTTTTTATAAACCCAAACATGCTAAAAATGATTTTAAACGCAGGAGAATGTATTTTAATTTGATTTCAGTTGGTTGCACTTGAATTTTCATTGAAATTTTGAAGTTTATTGTAAAAATATTTTTTTTGCCCCCTGATTTTTCGGGCCAATTTTTTGAAGGGGGGGGTGACAAAAACTTTTAAAAATATTTGTACCAGCCTTATTGGAAATCTCATAATGCATTTTTTCCAATTATTTTTTACAGTAAGTTTCATTGTAGTGTTATACCTAGTTGCGTAGTGTAAGGTTTATTTTTAAATATTGCGAATCTTGTAATTAAAGTATTGAAAACCGAGTAACCGAGCTCGTATAATAAAATATATTATAAATTACAATTATAATATTAAAGCATCGGGACTGGCAACACCAGCCAGCAACAGTCAACTGTTCGGAGCTCCTCAAACTTTTCGATTTTTTCGCCGTAATTAACAGTGTTTACCCGCGAGTTTGCTGCTCCAGCATACCAAGGGCCGGCCGTGGCCGTGGCAGTTCGAGTGCGGCCTCGAAAAACCCGCGAAGTTCATCTACCGGCAGAGTGCAGAAAGGTAAACACACCAACGCCGCATCGACCGCCATCGCGCACGGGAGCGTGCCCGGTGACGTCACCGATCCTTCTTTTTTACACGTGTCATACCGTCCACGTGAGTCCCCAGTACGGACGAGACAATCGACCCGGGCATCCGGAAGCACTTCCGACCAGCAGCAGCAGCAGCAGCAGTCCACCAGCACTACGACAACAACCACTTCCAACGTTCCCACCAGCAACGAATTTGAGATGCTGAGTGGAGAAGAAAACAACACCGCCAGTGACAGCAGCAGTGCTGGCGACGACGATGACGATGATGAACTTGCGCGCAAGCAAGAAAGCAGAAAAAGTGTAACTCTCCGAAGGAACGACGACCACCTCAATTTTTGTTTTGGATACGTTGGCGGACGATGTTGACGAGTTGCTTGAGGGACTCCAATATTGTCTTAAAATTAGTAAAACTTCGGTGCAAGTGATTACGCATAAAAACAGAATTTCGACTTGGTGGTGAAGAAGTTGAAGTTGCGAAACTTCAAATTCTTCACATTTGACCCACAGAGAAGGTCCCAGTGAAGATCGTCCTTCAGGGATATCCGGACCGCCCGATCTCCGACCTGGAAGAACACCTATCGGGCGTCAAGGTTAAGCCTCGAGAGGTTAAGGTGCTCTCGAAATCGACAACGGTGACAGGTACGTACACATTGTACCTCCTGTACTTCGATCGTGGGTCGGTAAAAATCCAGGACCTACGGCGGATCAAAGCACTGGACGGCTTCTTCGTTACGTGGCGATTCTACACGAAGAATCCGACCGACGCAGCGCAATGCCACCGCTGTCAAAAATTCGGACACGGTTCAAGAAACTGTAATCTTCCGCCCCGGTGCGTAAAGTGCGGTGAGAACCACTTCACCGAAAGGTGCAATCTTCCGCGGAAAGACCAGCTGGGGGAAAACGCCCAGCAGCACAAAGCGCGCGTCAAGTGCGCGAACTGTGGTGGAAACCACACGGCGAATTTCCGTGGCTGTGCCGCGCGGAAAAAGTACCTCGAGGAGCAGGACAAGAAGAAGAAAGCGCCAGCGTCCCGCCAACCTCCAAAGACTTCGAGCACGAACGCTGCAGCAGCTGGCGGCGGAGCGGTTCCATCGACCAACCCAGCGTTCCCTCCCGGTTGGGGAGGTTCGTACGCTAGAGTAGCCGCTTCTGGGAGCGGTACTTCACCGGGACAAGCAGACGTTACCGGAGATGATCTCTTCACGCTTCCCGAGTTTTTCGCTCTTGCTGGAGAGATGCTCACGCGCTTTCGTGCCTGCCGGAACAAGGCAGAACAATTCCAAGCTCTGAGTGAGCTTATGATGAAGTATATCTACAACGGATAAGCTGCCTTGTGCAGCGAAGTTTTCGACGTCAAAAGACAAAACAAACTGTGATCTAGTTTTAAGCTTTTCTATCTCTATCCTTTTCCTTAGCAAATTTAAAAGGTTTTTTTAAAATAATTTTTCCTTCTGTTGGCAAATCCATTGTTAGAATATCCAATTACATCAAAATGAACTATAGTACAAATCATAGTTGAAAGGTACTCCAAAACTCTATTAGGTTATAAGAATTACGAAATTGTGAATTGATTATTTACTAATAAAAACTAATTGAATTGAAAAAAAAAAATAATATTAAAGCACTTAAATATTAAAATACTTGAATGTTAAAATATTAAACTATTTTCATTTAAAAAAATATTGAAATACTAAAAAACTAAACTATTTTCATATAAAAATATTGAAATATTAAAATATCAAAACATTGAAATATTTAAAAAAAATATTACAATATCAAAAGAGTCGAAAATACAAATATTTCGATAATAAAATATTCGTAAAATTATACTACATATATGGCAACATAAAAATATTAGATTTTTCGAAATTTTAACATTTTAGGATTAAATGTTTTTGATTGCTTCTACACATTGTGAAGTTTTGATACTCGGACACTTTTTTTTATTACACTAACATTTAAAAATTTAAACATTTAAACATTTAAACATTTAAACATTTAGACACGGGATTTGTGCATTATCCATCGTCGTCGCCGTCGTTTGTAGTGTTTGTGTATGGTTGTGTTTTGGAATTTCTTCCAAATCGATTTGGCCAGTCGCGTTCGATTGTTTATGCCGCTCACACGTTCCGTCGTCGTCGTTTGAAGTAGAGACCCTAAATAGGGAGACTGGTCTAAGCTGGCTAAATCGATCTGGCAACGTATGTTTTGAGCTTGGCAACACTGATAAGTTTTGCTGGGCATAAAGGCAAATGCTCGTTTGGATACGTCAAACTCGTGTCTGTTTGGGTACGTCAAATTCACTTCGACCAGTCTCCTATTAAGGATCTCTAGTTTGAAGTGTATCCCGCCTATAGCGTCCATTTTCCCGGGGTTATAAAATTCCCGGGAGATGGGAAATTTTCAACAAATTTCCTGGGAAATTTTCAACAAAGGAGAATGGGCAAATTTTGTCCAAGGATGTACACGAACAGGACCATCTTTTTCGAAAGATCTCGCCGAGACATGAAAAAAGTCTTCTGGACCAACTCTCTAAACCCCGGGGTTCAAAAGTTACATGCTGTTGAAGTTTGAGCATTTTGGGTTAAAATGTACAAAAAATCGAATTTTTGCTATTTCTAAAATCATTTATAAAATCTCTGTTTCATTATGGATTTCGATTTTCTTGACTTCATTCGACGCGTATCAGCAAAAACTATGAGTTCTGATATGTCTTAGCATGATTGAAACATGATTTCTTTTGTTTTATCCGTTTGAACCGTTTGTGCAAGATGCATCCCATAGAAACAAGTCGAAACTTCAAGGTTTTGAAACCGGCTCCGACCCAGACTGCTTCAGTGAGTATGGAAGGCTTCAGTGCAATGTTGTAACAACTTATTGGGATGGTCTGAGTCATCCGAGAACTCCTTGGAGTTAAGACCGGTGAGTCTACCGCCGTAACAAGCAAGATGTCGGCGGTTTTTGACCACGGATCATACCCGCATGGCTTCAGTGAGTATGGTAGACTACTATGCTGATGTGTTGGAGTGTCCTGGGTTCTCCTAGGACTCCCTGGAGTTAAGATCTGTGGGTCTACTACCGTAACAATCCAAATGTCGACCGGTTTTGACAACGGAACATACCCGCATAGCTTCAGTGAGTGTGGTAGACTACTTTGCTAATGTGTTAGGATGTCCTGGGTCATCCAAGGACTCCCTGGAGTTATGATCTGTGGAGCTACAGCCGTAACAAGCAAGAGGTCGACGGTTTTTGACCCCGGAACAAACACGCATAGCTTCAGACAGTATGGTAGACTGCTTTGTTAATGTGTTGGGATGTCTTTGGTCATCCTAGGACTCCCTGGAGTTTAGATATTTGGGTCACTGTAACAAGAAAAAGGTCGATGATTTTTAACCGCGCATCATAACCGCAAAGATTCAGTGAGTATGGCAGACTGTATTGCTGTTATGTTGGGATGTTCTGGACCATTCCAGGGAGTCCTTGTAACAGCCGTAGACCTACAGATCATAACTCCAGGGAGTCCTTCGATGACCCAGGACATCCTAACACATTAGCAAAGTAGTCTACCACACTCACTGAAGCTATGCGGGTATGTTCCGTTGTCAAAACCGGTCGACATTTGGATTGTTACGGTAGTAGACCCACAGATCTTAACTCCAGGGAGTCCTAGGAGAACCCAGGACACTCCAACACATCAGCATAGTAGTCTACCATACTCACTGAAGCCATGCGGGTATGATCCGTGGTCAAAAACCGCCGACATCTTGCTTGTTACGGCGGTAGACTCACCGGTCTTAACTCCAAGGAGTTCTCGGATGACTCAGACCATCCCAATAAGTTGTTGCAACATTGCACTGAAGCCTTCCATACTCACTGAAGCAGTCTGGGTCGGATCCGGTTTCAAAACCTTGTAGTTTCGACTTGTTTCTATGAGATGCCTCTTGCACAAACGGTTCAAACGGATAAAAACAAGAGAAATCATGTTTCAATCATGCTAAGACATATCAAACTCATAGTTTTTGCTGATACGCGTCGAATGAAGTCAAGAAAATCGAAATCCATAATGAAACAGAGATTTTATGAATGATTTTAGAAATAGCAAAAAATCGATATTTTGTACATTTTAATCCAAAATGCTCAAACTTCAACAACTTGTAACTTTTGAACCCCGGGGTTTATAGAGTTGGTCCAGAAGAATTTTTTTAATGTCTCGGCGAGATCTTTCGAAAAAGTTGGTCCCGTTCGTGTACATCCTTGGACCAGCTCCCATACAAATTTGCCCATTCTCCTTTCCTGGGAAATTTTCAACAAATTTCCCGGGAAATTTGAAATTCAATGAAAATTATTCTGATCAAGCTTCTGATCAATATTTGGCAACAGAATTGTATAGAACAGCAACTTTAATAGGTAGTCCAAATGAGTGCGAGGATCAATTAATGGCTTGACTGCTTGTAAAAAATCATGCAACTTTGAAAAAAGTCTTATTTTTATGCTGTTTTTCAAATCGTACCAAATCAAAAAGAAATAGTATTGTTTTTTTTGTTAAGAAATATTTTTTACTCGAAGTGTTTGGATAGTGAAAATCTATGCTCCACAAGAATAAAATTGCTTTTAATTTGTCTCAGTGATCATAAAATTGAAATGGAAAAAATCATGCAGAAATAATGTTGTTCATGACAAATAACTTATTCCAGAAATAGTACTTTCAACTTGTAAATAAATAGATAATTATAATCACAAATACCAACAAACTTACTGATTAGATTTTACTTCCCATCAGTCCGCAGTTTTACTACGATATTTTTATTACGAAACGCATTTTTCTTCATTATATCGCGTTATTTCGCCTGTCGAAACACTTGCGCTTCCGTGAATAGTGGAGTTTAGTGCAATAATTGTGATATTGTGACTTAATTCGTGTAATTAATATTATATTCGCGCCGTTGTTTTCGTCGTCCTCGCGAAGCATTGTAGCCTAATAACACTGCACTCGTTACCCGTAGTTGCGCCACCTCACGCGCACTAGTGAAGCAGTGCCGTTGCAGTGTGTGTTCTGTTTACCCTTCTCAACTACCCAGTCGAAAGAACGGGCCAAAAGCGGGTCAAAAGCGTTCCTTGTTTTTAAACGATTTTCGGACAAATTTCGGATCGAAGATGCCTAAATCTGGAAAGATTGAGGTGCTTGCGTGCTGTGATGCCGGTTCTCGTGGAACGAAGATTAGTTGTGAATTCTGCGCCAAGAGCTGGCATATAAAGTGCGCCAATATTACTGCGAACGCACTCAAAACACTTCGCGACACTGGTGGTGCGTGTTGGCTTTGCCCGACGTGCAGATCACCAGATGGAAGACAACCTGCTTCGAGTGATACCAGCAAACTGATCTTCCAGCGTGTCACATCTGCGCTGTTGCTAATCGGGAATTTGACGGATACAATGCGAGTCTTCTGTCGGGTGTATTCTGCATCGCACCCGACGCCCGCTGCTCTTGATCCTGACCTCTGACACCTTTCACGCCAATCTGAGCAATCTCTTTGACTCGATTCTTGGTGACGGTAACAAAAGGCCCCGTACGAGCAGCTTGACCAGGCCATCTGAAGTTCAACCCGAGACAATTCTGAGAGTTGACGTTCCGGTTGACCAAACTATCGAGTCAAACATTACAGTTCCTCCCGTTTCAGACGCTGCTGGCACTTTCCCGACGGCCACACCAGAGAATTTGGCCGCTGTCGCTACCACTCAGTCGGCCGCGACTCTGCTGCCCGCCGCTGTACTCGGCGTTTCTCCTTCGGCTTCCCAGCAATTGGCAGCCACCGTTGCCGCTGCCACCGCCGCCGCCTCGCCAGTCAGTCCGCTGGCTACCTCTCAGCAGCTCGGCGCTTCTCAGCCGGCCGGTTTCCAGCAATCCCCAACCGCCGAAACCAATCCGCAAGTAGCCGACGTCGCAGCAATTTCGCCTACAATTCAGTCCGGCGTACCACCGCTCCCCTCAGCAAGTAGCCGACCTGTAGCAGATGGATTTGTCGCCCCCGCAGGTTCTGCAGCCGCTGCGAATCATGCAACAGGCCCCGCCACAATCGCTAACTATGCCCTCGTCCCAGCCTCTAGTTTTGCCACCACCGACTATGCTTTCCGCCCAGCCTCTGGTCAAGCCTCAACCGCCGCCGCCGCAAATCATACCCTCGCTCCAGCCTCTGATTTCGCCGCCGCCGCCGCTAACACTGGCTCCGCCTCCGCCTCTGATTACGCAGCCGCTGCAGACTGCTCCGCTAGCATCAACCTCTGCTGTTACACCCAGCTTCCACAACGAACTTGCCGCCCGCTCTTCTGCAGTTATCAACGCCAACCAACAATCGACAAGACCTACTGTTAATTTTATACCATACCCGACCAGTTTTACCGTAACCGAAGGAAATCATATTAACGTTTATGGACCTAGTCCACCACTGCTTGATCAGCAGCTTACAGTCAGTTCCACCCAGAATGCTCAAACACGCCAAACAAATTGTATGCCACACACCACTCAAACCACTTTAGACCACAATCAAACATCGATCAGTCTCTCACCACCTAGCAATCTCAATCAGCCCCACCATACATTACTTGTAGCCCATCTTGCGCAACCAGCACCAGAGCTGAAATGGTATTACGTTTCTCGATTCTTGCCAAACGAGACTCCCGAAAACTTGATTCGCTACATTCGAAACCAAACGAATTGTGACTCATGAAACGTTCGTTTGAACAGCCAGTGCTGCACTGAGTGCCGCACTCGTCGGTGCCAGTTTTGGTTCAATCGAACGTCATCTGTCAGTGTGCGTGGAACTCGCATGAAACTGAAAAAATATCGAGTGCGGCACTAGAGTTTCAGTTCCAAGATGGCGGTGAAACTCGTGCGGAACTAGCGCGAGTTTCTTCAAAGAAACACTTTGACAGCTCTGAGTGCGGCACTCAGTGTGGAACTAGCCATCAAACGAACGTACCATCAGCCTCAATCGAGTGCCAGAAGCTAGTTCACAAAAATCGTAATTCGAACAGACCTTTCACATTTCTCTCATTCAAACTAAGTGTCCCTGAATCGATCGAGAACTCAGTCACTGCTGCTGATTTTTGGCCTGAAGGAGTTACCAGCCTTTTTATCGAATCGACAACCCGCCGAACAAACCGGTCCTCCCCTGGTCAGCCTCCAGCACAGCAACCCCTCGTCGCCGACCTTCACTTACCATGATGCCGAGCCAATCGTTGACGCAGCGGGCAGCCTACCTGTATCCTCACAACCTGTCGTGGCCTCCGTTCCATCCCAACCAGCTGACGGTGCCTTCCGTATACCAGTACATGCCGCTGTACAGTTGGATGCCAGAGTTCAGCAACATTCAACAATCAACAATGGATAACAGATAACATTTTTCTACCATGGACCATGTTCCGGATTCACCGGTTCCAGGTGGCCAATGTGTCCGGATGTCCTTGGACAGTCTTTTGGGGGAAAGTAAGCAACTTCCCAGAGCCAGTAGATATTTTTTGACATGTCGGACTATGGGAATCACAGATAACATTTTTCTACCATGGACCATGCTCCGGATTCACTGGTTCCAGGTGGCCAAAGTGTCCGGATGGCCTCGGACATTCTTTTGAGGGAAAGCAAGCAATTTCCAAGAGCCAGTAGATATTTTTTAACATGTCGGACTATGGGAATCACAGATAACATTTTTCTACCATGGACCATGTTCCGGATTCATCGGTTCCAGGTGGCCAATGTGTCCGGATGTCCTTGGACAGTCTTTTGAGAGGTAGCAATCAACCTCTCAGAGTCAGAAGATATTTTTTGACATGTCGAACTATGGGAATAACATATTACATTTTTCTACCATGGACCATGTTCCGGATTCACCGGTTCCAGGTGGCCAAAGTGTCCGGATGGCCTCGGACAGTCTTTTGAGGGGTAGCAATCAACTTTCCAGAGCCAGTAGATATTTTTTGACATGTCGCATGGCATATTTCCGTGACTTCTAGATTTTGTCCCCCACGGTTGTACTACAGAACCGGTTACGGAGGTCCCGGGGCTACCTGAAGGGGTCATTATATGTCGTTAACACATTGGGGGATTTGTTTTTGATAATACTTCAGTTTTTCACACTAACAAAACCAGCAAATCAATCCATAGTCTCCAGTCGACAAAAGGTGCCGGTGGACAGACTGAAGACATCACGGAATCACCCACCCAAGGGGAAACAGGAAACGGAATCGAAAGCGAAAGAAAACGTCGTAGAGGGATTCATTTTGGCAATATGCAAAAAGCTGAAGAAGGGGTTAACAATTAATGAAAAAATAAACAAAATGGTTCAATGTTGACATAAATAACATACTATAAATAACAATAAAATGCCGGGTCCGGTGGTTTAGTGGTTAGCGTGGTAGCCTCTAAATCCCAGTATGGCCTGGGTTCATTCCCAGATGGCATTTTTCGAGACGAGATTTGCCTGATCACGCCTTCTATCGGATGGGGAAGTAAAACGTCGGTCCATTTGCGTAAAAGAGGTTTTGGGTGACTCACCACACATAACCTTCGGACGCAGAAACTGGCAACAGAGCCCACAAAAGACCCGGGGCCGTTAAAGTGGATTGCTTTGCTTTTTAATTAACAATAAAACTACTGTAAAATCAACTTATTTACTATTTATTTTTATGTCCGAATATAGTTTTCACCAGAGTCTCGGCCCGAAACTTCAAACACGAACAAAAGCAGCGAACCGAAGATTGGCAATGACGTTTTGGAATTTTGACAGTTTGGAACGCATGAATTACCCCATTATCGGATTCCCGCATGGGTGATGTGGAAATTGTTGCACATGACTGAAGTTGGAAATTTTGCAACTTATTTTAATTTATGCTAAATTTTAAAATTTAAACACGAATCTACAGCGAATCGATGTGAAAACTAAAGATACACTAAAGGCACGATGATTTGATGTGCAATCTTGATCAGAATCGCGATAAAAGCGGTTTAAATTGAAAAATTATAATACAACAAATTATGGTCTTGTATTTAACGAAATTTTGTCTGTTTTGTAAGACTTAATGTTATTGCACAATGGTTATAGAATTTTTTACAAAAAAGTAATTTTTTCGGTTCGTCCACAAATAATCTCATGTTTGTAAACAAACGACGCCATATTGCCAATGTTGTTCGGTAGCTCATATCAGGCCATCACCGGGGCCCTGGTTTTCACAGTAGTATTTGGTGGGGAACAAACCATACAGAATTATTTTTACTGTGCAATCTATTGTAATGCTTTTTTTTTAATTTAGATTTATTCAGTTTTTCTTTTCCATGTACATTCATTCAGTTAGATTGGGGTGCGTGTGGTTGAGCGGTTCGGTCGACGGTTGATTGGTTCGCGATTCTAAACTAGTTTTTTCGTGTGTAAAACGGCAAATACCGGCCTAAAATGCACAAAATCTGACGTGTCCGACCAGTAACATTGCCGGATGGATAAAGTTTTTTCGAACTTTTCTCGAAAGTGCGTGTAATTTTGTGAAAATAAACCGTCGATCTTCTCTTGAAAGATGGCTACCGTCCACCAAAGCTGGACTCTGCCCCGTCGTCGTCGTCGGCTGTAAACATGTATTTGTGTGCCCGGTCAGAAAACGCGTCGTGTAGTGTGCGTGTGTTGAAGGAGAAGAGGAGATAGGACGATCATCGTGCTGCTGCTGTGATGAGGCAATTCGGAACGAGTCGAAAAGTTTGGACTACTCTGAGCCAGAAGCCATGCGGTTTTTATGCTGATGCCAAGAGGATTTCCAGAGCAGCAAAGCCAACGATCATCCGCGGTGAGAAAGTTCCAATTATATTTTCCTTGTACCATGATTTTTTTTATGTTTGCGAGTGTGAGTGAGAGCGAAACAGATATAGCGTAACTTATCTAGATAGATTTTTGCCCTAAACAGTGGGCCAAATTTTAAATTTTTCATTTCTTTTTGTTTGTTGTTATTTTCTAGTTTTTTAAACTGGAAACTTGCGTGGTATTGAGCAGAGTTGTTTTTTTATTTAATTATTTTTTAGATCATGCATTTTAAATAAGAAACTATAAATACTGAAAGCTAATAAGAAATTGTAAGCACTATTTTTTTTTTTCATAAAATTATTTTTATTAGGTCCTTTTCGGTACTGGGACCTGGTTAGGACCGAGTCGGCTTTTGTAATTACATTTGACTTAATAATTACAGAGGATCTTGTGATTGTAAGCACTATCTGCATGTGTCACCTTATATGTTTTAACCGTAATGTTAGGCAAAACTATTCATTTGAAAAATGGTTGACCCTAAATAGTAATTTAAATTAGTTAGTTTTTTGTGTGACCGTCTGAGTGAAAGAATGAGTGAAAAAGTGAGTAAATTACTAATAAATAATTTGGTTACAGCGGTTTTCGGTGGTCTTGCGATGGATTTCAACCAAATTTAGTCGGATAGTTTAGTCTGATTAGCAACGCGTTTACGTCGGAGCGGTCTTTTTCTTCGCGTTCGCCGCCGTGTTTGATGCATACATGAACTGTTTTCCGTTTTATTCCTCTACTTAAATAATGAAAAAGAAAGAATATGAAATATTGACTAAGGGCGCGTTTTATTATTAATTTGTGGATTATACTTAGTAATATGCTCTTTCAGTTAGTTCAAGCTTTCCACAGCCGGCTGTCTAGGCTTGTACGATTTAATTTATATTTAAACACTAATCGGGGATTGGCGGAAACTGACAGTTGGATTTTACCGGTAGAAAAGTGCGCGTCGCGGCCGTTTTCGTCGTCTTCTTTCCCCCGTATATTCGTGTGATAGCCTCGTTATTGATCGATTTTGATTTGCTTTTGCTCGGTCGTTATTATACAACTTACTGCTCAATCATTTAGTTTTAGTCTAATTCGCGATTAAAAGCTCAAAAATTCCGACAGATGGCGCAAAGCATCGAAGAATGACGATTCAAATTTTCGCTGTTCGGTTACATAGGAATGCAAACTTAAAATTGATTTTACAGCTCTTAGAACAACTTTTGAGAAAAAAATCAAGTAGTATGATTGTTAACTCTTTGCCCTCTTTAAATTAACGCAATAAAAAATAATTTGAAAAAAAATAATTTTGAAAAAATAATATTGTTTAAAATGGTAGAGCATCAAAAGTTAACAAAGTATCAGCTCAAATTTTTGCTCAAAAGTTGTTTTGAACGCTGGAATTTAACAAAACAGAATTCGCATACATAACCTCAAAGGGCGGAAATTTCAATCGACATTCTTCGCTCTGTTCTGCTACTCAACACTAGGTGTCGCATGTCGTTTGGCTCTTGAACGGCAATTGAGAGATTCGACAGAAACGTGCACGCATCCTGGTGGCGAGTAGAAGCACTACGCAACGATGTTCGGAATGACAGCGTGCTTGGAAATATTTTTTTGTAGTTTTGATTTTATTTCCTTCAAATATTTTTTAACGTCGATGAAAGTTATTGTAAAGTGTGGCAATCGCATAAACGAATCATAGGGGCTGAGTTAATTTTTCATGTTTTTTCCTCAAATTTACCAAAAAGATCTTTTGAAAAATTGATTTAAATATGATTTATTTGATTGATAATGCTCATTATGTGTGTATTATTGATAGAACAAACTATTAGAGTCATATTACAGCATAATTACAATAATTTTATCAAAAAATTGCCAGTTATTCAAATTTTTCCAAAAAATTCCAAAAAATCACCAAAATGCATTTTTAAGGTCAATATTTTGGTCAAAGGGGAAGAAAAGTAAAGTTTAAACACTTTTACATAACATTTCATCATTACTTTTAACTTTTGCAACATTTAACTCAAGTTGTCCAAAATATCGATCATCTGTTTAGAAAAATCGTTTAAATAAAATACCAGTCACAATTAATCACTACAAATCACCACGCATTATGATCGTATGCGAAATTGCCACTCTTTGCAATACCCCACTTTTCTGAAAATGCTTGATTTTTCATCATAAACGCGATTTTTCCCTAAAATCTGCTCAAACTGTATGGGAGCTGTCATTCCGAACACCGCTGGAACAACAGCGAACCTAGCGGAAAAAACGTCGTCGAATTCTTCAATAAAGTGTTCAAGTTTTAAATCTGTCCCAATACCTTCGCATCATTTTGGTTCTATCTTTCCACAGCCGGCTGTCTAAGATTTTAACCATTCATTAAACTCAACAGAAAATAAACGGGAATCGTCTCATCAGCAGCATCCGATTGTTTGCCTTGAGAATAATCTATCACTCTATAAACAAAACTTTTGATTTTTGGGTCACATCATCATCTTCTATGATGAATCCTGACCATTACCCTAACCCACTAACAAAATCCCAAGTAGAAGTAGTTTTTCCGGCACACGTGGGGGTGTGGATATCGTATAGAACCCACTCTTGGTAGCAGCCTGTGCTAACTAACATTCCCGTCCCATTCCCCCGAGATCTACAAACTGACATGGCGGGCGCCGTTGGTGGCCAACGACTGCTACCTATTCTTTCTAGCTCTAGTTTTGATGATCTTGATGTTTTATCTTTTCAACGCATTCATACATGCTGTTGATAAGAGAAACGTCACTAGATCGTTGAAGCGTACGATCAGTCGAGTTGATAGGGTATTGCGGTCCTGTTCAGCAACGGAGAAGGACAACCATGGGTGGTCTCTCATGCTCATGCTCATGCTCCATGTACATTCATTCAGTTAAAATATTATTGAGTGTCCAATCACAATCGATGACTTTTCACCTCAATTTTAAATACTAGCAACTTTTATTTATTCATGAAATATTGTAGCTTTCGCTATTCAGTGATTTCAAATGTAGGAGGTCCTACATGTACAAAAGGGAAAAGGGATACCTTAAAACTAACTTATAAACTATATAAAGAGCGGATCAATGCAGCTGAAGACTGCAATGATTTTTGTCGAAATGCATCAATTATCTTATTGGACATAACATCCAAAGTGTCAACTTCGGCTAATTGATGAAGTTCACTGGTGCTGAACCAGGGAGGAAGTTTCAGAATCATTTTCAGAATTTTGTTCTGAATCCTCTGAAGTTTTTTCTTCCTGGTTAAACAACAGCTTGTCCAGATCGGCACAGCATAAAGCATGGCAGGTCTGAAAATTTGTTTATAAATTAACAGTTTATTCTTGAGACAAAGTCTAGAATTCCTGTTTATAAGTGGATACAAACATTTAATATATTTGTTACATTTAACCTGGATACTTTCAATGTGATCCTTGTAAGTAAGGTTTTTGTCAAAAGCAAGTCCAAGATATTTCACTTGATCCTCCCACTTTAAATTTACCTCATTCATCTTTAAAATGTGATGACTTTTTGGCTTAAGAAAATCAGCCCTTGGTTTGTGAGGGAAAATAATAAGTTGAGTTTTTGCAGCATTTGGAGTAATTTTCCATTCTTTCAAATAAGAATTGAAAATATCCAAGCTTTTTTGTAATCTTCTTGTGATGACACGAAGGCTTCTACCTTTGGCGGAGATGCTTGTATCATCAGCAAAAAGTGATTTCTGACATCCTGGGGGCAAATCAGGCAAGTCAGAAGTAAAAATATTGTATAAAATTGGACCCAAAATGCTTCCTTGAGGGACGCCGGCACGTACAGGTAGTTGATCAGATTTGCTGTTCTGATAACATACCTGCAGAGTACGATCCGTCAAATAATTTTGAATAATTTTCACGATATAAATCGGAAAATTAAACCTTTTTAATTTCGCAATCAAACCTTTATGCCAAACACTGTCAAATGCTTTTCTATGTCTAGAAGAGCAGCGCCAGTAGAATAGCCCTCAGATTTGTTGCTTCGAATTAAATTTGAAACTCTCAACAACTGATGAGTAGTTGAATGCCCAAGGCGAAATCCAAACTGCTCATCAGCGAAAATTGAATTTTCATTAATGTGCATCATCATTCTATTAAGAATTATTCTTTCGAATAATTTACTAATAGATGAAAGCAAACTAATGGGCCGATAGCTTGAGGCTTCAGCAGGATTTTTATCCGGTTTCAAAATCGGAATTACTTTGGCATTTTTCCAACTACTGGGAAATATGCCAAATCAAAACATTTGTTGCAAATTTTGACCAAGCTACTTAAAGTTGCTTCAGGTAATTTTTTAATTAAAATGTAAAAAATGCCATCCTCACCAGGGGCTTTCATATTTTTAAATTTTTTGATAATAGATTTTATTTCATTCAGATCCGTATTGAAAACATCATCTGATGAAAATTCTTGTTCAACAATATTCTGAAATTCTATTGAAATTTGATCTTCAATAGGACTCAAAACATTTAAGTTGAAATTATGAGCACTCTCAAACTGCTGAGCAAGTTTTGAGCTTTCTCCCCATTAGTTAATAGAATATTATCACCATCTTTTAAAGAAGGGATTGGTTTTGAGGTTTCTTAAGAACCTTTGAAAGTTTCAAAAGGTTTGGAATAAGGTTTAATTTGTTCGACATCTCTTGCGAACTTTTCATTTCGCAGGAGAGTGAATCTGTGGTCAATAACCTTTTGCAAATCTTTTGAATTCGCTTCAGTGCAGGATCACGAGAACGTTGATACTGTCTTCGGCGAACATTTTCAGACGAATCAGAAGCTGAAGATCGTCATCAATAATGGGAGAATCAAATTTGACTTGGACTTTAGGAATAGCAATATTCCTAGCATCCAAAATTGCATTAGTTAAAGATTCCAAGGCTGAATCAATATCAGCTTTGGTTTCTAAAACAAAATCATGATTTAAATTGTTCTCAATATGATGCTGATACCTGTCCCAATTAGCTTTGTGGTAATTAAACCCGAGCAGGGGTAAATAACACGGGAATACCAAATTTTGGTATTACTTGGGCAAATGACAGCGACCAAAATGTGCCCTTGGTTGCCCAGTAATAGATGGTAAAATACCATGAAATCATACCAAAAGCTTGTATGTGGAAGGGCACAACAATACCATACCATGTTATTCCAAAGGTAAAATAATACCACAAAATAAAATCATTTCAATACCAAGTTGAGGTCTTCTGGATTTTTGAACATTGCTTGAATACCAAAACTTGGTATTGTCATGGTTTTAATTTTAGGTATTCCCGCCCTTGGAAAATCATATTTTGGTATTCCTGTGGTCTTCCACAAACATGATATTGGTTTGATTTCATGGTATTTTACCATCTATTACTGGGCAACCAAGAGCACATTTTGGTCGCTGGTATTTGCACAAGTAATACCAAAATTTGTTATTTTCATACCATTTTTAGTGCAGCAGTTGCAGTTAGTGAAAAAAACGTAAATGATCCTTATGCAACAACCAAATCTACTCACCTGATGATTCCATGTTGTTTTTAGTGATATTCTTCACCACACCGAATGCATTTGTCATTGATGAACGGCTGTACTTGAAGTTCTTGAAGCTTCTGAAAATTAACAAGATTGAAAAATAAGTATTATTAAAATGAAACTGGATTGAAATTCACCAAAATTCAATAATCTGTTGATTGACTCGTTTTTCAAAGTATTTGGTTATCCCAACTTAGAAAAATTTCAACGTTTTTGAAAAAAATATTAGTGGGTATATCACAAAAAAAATTTAAATCAGCTTTAACATTTTTGGGTTTCAAGTCAAGTTAGCGCAAAATTAATTATCTCGTCAAAAATTTAAAAAAATCCATAGTTTCAGAGAAAATTGATGAAACCTTTCAATACCAAAATAATACCAAAATGTGGCATCCTGACTTAGAAATTTTTCCACAATGTCAAGTCATTTCTGTAGGGGGTATATCAAAAATGTTTAAAATCAAGTTTGAAATTTCCGGTTTTCAATGAAAGCATTCGCTTTGAGACATCATTTTAGCGCAAAATTAATTATTTTGTCAAAATTGGTCAAAATTTTCCCATAGTTTGAGAGGAATTTGATAAAACACTTTAATACCAAAATAATACCAAAATGTGCCATCCTGACTTAGAAAATTTTCCACAATTTCAAGTCATTTCTGTAGGGGTTATATCAAAAATGTTTAAAATCAAGTCTGAAATTTTCGGTTTTCAATGAAAGCATTCGCTTTTAGACATCATTTTAGCGCAAAATTAATTATTTTGTCAAAATTGGTCAACATTTTCCCATAGTTTCAGAGGAAATTGATAAAACACCTTAATACCAAAATAATACCAAAATGTGCCATCCTGACTTAGAAAATTTTCCACAATTTTAAGTCATTTCTGTAGGGGGTATATCAAAAATGTTTAAAATCAAGTTTGAAATTTCCGGTTTTCAATGAAAGCATTCGCTTTGAGACATCATTTTAGCGCAAAATTAATTATTTTGTCAAAATTGGTCAAAATTTTCCCATAGTTTCAGAGGAATTTGATAAAACACTTTAATACTAAAATAATACCAAAATGTGCCATCCTGACTTAGAAAATTTTCCACAATTTTAAGTCATTTCTGTAGGGGGTATATCAAAAATGTTTAAAATCAAGTTTGAAATTTCCGGTTTTCAATGAAAGCATTCGCTTTGAGAAATCATTTTAGCGCAAAATTAATTATTTTGTCAAAATTGGTCAAAATTTTCCCATAGTTTCAGAGGAATTTGGTAAAACACTTTAATACCAAAATAATACCAAAATGTGGTGTTCGACCATTGACAAATTCTGCAATTTTGCAATATCAAAATAATACCTTAAATTGGTATGATACCACATTTTGCTCTTGCATAATCCTTAAGACAAAGTTTTAAGGGTCCAGGAATACAAAATTTGGTATTGATACCAGAGAAAGGTATTATTACGCATTTCCCTTGTTATTTACCCATGCTCGGGAACACAGAACTATTGGGTCTGATAACTGCTTCATGAGAAAGTGAAAAAGTTACTGGAAGATGATCAGAATCAAAATCAGCATGAGTCACTAAAGGACCACAATACTGACTTTGATTTGTCAAAACCAAATCAATTGTTGATGGATTTCTAACAGAAGAAAAGCAAGTTGGCCCATTCGGATATAAAACCGAATAAAGACCAGAAGTGCAATCTCTGAATAGAATTTTACCATTGGAATTTACTTTTGAATTATTCCAAGATTGGTGTTTGGCATTAAAATCACCGATGATCAAAAATCGAGATCTATGCCGAGTAAGTTTATTCAAATCCCCTTTGAAATAATTTTTATTTTCCCCAGTGCATTGGAAAGGCAAATATGCAGCTGCAATCATAATTTTCCCAAATGAAGTTTCAAGTTCAATGCCCAAACTTTCAATAACTTTTAACTTAAAGTCACGTAACGTGCTATAAGTCATACTACGGTGGATAACTATTGCAACTCCACCGCCATTTCGATTCATTCTGTTATTGGTTATAACTTTATAATCTGGATCACTTTTCAAATAAGCGCCAGTTTTTAAAAATGTTTCGATTATAACAGCAAAATGCACGTTATGAACACGTAAAAAGTTGAAAAATTCATTTTCTTTCGCTTTTAAAGAACGAGCATTAAAATTCATAATATTGATGGAATTACTTAGATCCATGATTAAACTTCAGGGTAAGAACAACATCATTCGCAAATTTTAATCCAATCTGGATTGCTTCCATCATGGATGTGGCATTACTCATTGTTTGAATCAAACCAAACAGTGAGTTTTGCAAAAATCATTTTTCAAACGTAACATCGCCGAGATCAGAAGATCCCAAAGCGTTGCCAGCAGAAAAATTTTCAAATGAAATTGAGGTACCTGCCCAATTTGAAGATTGGTAGAGGATTTAAAATTCGTGGATGAACCCGAACCCGAAACGACGTTGGCATAAGAAATACCATTAGTGTTACCTAACTTTTCCACGGTAGGGGTATTGTTCGAGTGAGACAGCACGAACGTTTGATTTAAAGATGCAGGTACAACCTGACTTTGAGAAAATTTCGGTTTGGATTTCGGCTGATGCTTAGCACGAGAATCCAAAACCTTTTTTCTGATGGGGCAATCCCAGAAATTTGATTTGTGATTTCCACCACAATTTGCACATTTAAATTGGGTGACTTCTTTCACGGGACAATTGTCCTTGTCGTGAGAAGAATCCCCGCAAACCATGCATTTTGGAACCATGGCGCAATGATCAGTACCGTGACCGAATGCCTGGCAACGCCGGCACTGGGTCAGATTCTGGCCATTACCGCCATGTTTCTTAAAATGCTCCCACTTTACCCGTACATGGAACAAAAACTGAACTTTGTCCAAAAGTTTCAAATTGTTGATTTCATTTCTATTGAAATGAATCAGATAAAATTGTGAAGTCAAACCAAAGCGAGAAATATTCCCATTTGATTTTTCTTCATTGGTATTACTTGGGATGGGGCAAAGCCAAGCAACACCTTAAGTTCGTTTTTGATCTCATCCACCGACAAGTCGTTGGAGAGACCTTTCAGGACCGCCTTGAATGGACGAGCATTCTTGGTCTCATACGTGTAGAAATTGTTTTTGTGGTTTTTCAAATAACCAACAAAAGTTTGGTGATCTTGTAAAGATTCCGTCAACAAGCGACATTCTCCTCTTCGACCAAGCTGGAACGAAACCTTCAAATTGCAAGTTTCCTTGCAATTCTTCAGTTGCGTTCGAAAGCTGGCCAAATCGGAGACGGAAGTCACTACAATTGGCGGAGCCTTTACTCGTTTCTCGACGGCAGAAGGCTCAGTACGAGGAGAAGGATCCTTGTCAACAGTTTCGGATAAAACACCGAAACTGTTTGCCAATGGAATTGGAGGATTGACCTCACTTTCAGAATCAGAATCAGACCTCGGATGAGGCTGTTTTCTTTTTCTGTTTCCGTTAGCCGGTTTAGCGTTCAAACGCTTCACCGACCTAACGACCAAATCTTCAGAAGATTTGCGTTTACCTTTGTTTTGACGCATTTTGCAAGCAAAGTTCTCTTTAAAAAGATGGCTTCGTTTGTAAAATACAACAAAATTTCAGGTGGGGTTAGCCTTGAAAAGACTGTTTAGAATTTGGGAAAATAACTCAGGTAGTCTTTAAAAAGACTGTGATTTTTTTTTTAAATAACTCTGAGCTTAGGTAGTAAAAAATACCGCAGCTCTAGTGTCCGTTCACCTCGAAGGTTCGCAAGACACTGTCTATTGTAATGCTTATTTATTTCATTGTCCGATTATAGTTTGGTAGCAAAAAAACCATGTAAAACTGTGCATTTACTGTGCAAACCATTGCACCATGGGCCATCCCCAAATTATTTTTTTGCTTTTTTAATGTTTTTTTCATACAAATTTGAGTAATTGTATGGTATTGAAATGGTATACGTCTATTTTTATGACTTTTCAAGTTTTTCAATAGTTGATTGTTTATAATAAATAGTCTACTTTTCATACATTTGCAAGTAAAACAGAATTGCGTATATATTAGCCCGGTAAAAAAATAAAGTTGCTCAAATCAAAAATTATATGAGATTGCCCGAAAGAGTACACAAAATGGAGGCTCAGGCCAAAATTTCAGCTCATTTGGTTGAAAACTGGCTTGCCTTGAGCAGGAACAAGTTTAAATGGGAATTAACCCGTAAAACTGGAGCATTTAGGTTAATTGCTCTGTACATGTCAGCCGTTAACAATTGACGACATTTACATACCATGGGGTCCTAGGGGATGGTCTGGGGAACAATTCCTCCGAAGGGTGCAAGACGATCCGAGGCTCCTGGTCTTGCCTTGAACCGGATTCATTCCGGCGTCGCAGAAATTCTCATGGTCCCAGCCAAATGTATAGGGGAAAATCAAAGCACACTAAGAAGGCTGCCTCGATCAGAGGACGCCACATGTCAACCGACCACCACGTGGTCGGAAAATAACTTCAAATTCGGCTTCAAAATTACATTTAGCGTTTATTAAGTGTTTTTGTTTAAATATCTGATTGCATAAAGTGTCCTAGGAATAACAAAACCAATTTAAAAGCCAACATTGATGATACCCTTCTGCCACGTGGTGGTTGGTTGACATGTGGCGTCCTCTGATCGAGGCAGCCTTCTTAGTGTGCTTTGATTTTTCCCTATACATTTGGCTGGGACCATGAGAATTTCTGCGACGCAGGAATGAATCCGGTTCAAGGCAAGACCAAGAGCCTCGGATCGTCTTGCACCCTTCGGAGGAATTGTTCCTCAGACCATCCCCTAGGACCCCACACGGAAAGAAATCCTGTCAGCGGATCCGTTTACATTGTAAACACTTTGCTCTAGATTTCGTTTACAAATGTTATCGATCCGTCGTCCGTTCACATTTGCAACAAAAACGATTACATTGTAAACGCAATTTGACAACATAACGCCCTCCTTAATTTGGTAACGTTCTGCATACTTGCAGGCGTTTCTGCCGGTTCAGCCATAGAACCCTGAAAGTATGCAGCACGTAGTGCTGCTTTTTGAGTGGAGCTACTTCTTCTTCTTTGTTACATATTTCGGATACCCGCAATAGGGTTGGTAAAGAAATAGGGTAGTTAAAATTATTATTATAATTGTTTTATTTAAAAAATCAAAAATTAAAAAATTCAAAAATTTCAAAATTTCAAGAATTTCAAGAATTTCAAGAATTTCAAGAATTTCAAAAATTAAAAAATTTCAAAATTTAAAAATTTCAAAAATTTCAAAATTTCAAAATTTCAAAATTTCAAAAATTTCAAAAATTTCAAAATTTCAAAATTTCAAAATTTCAAAATTTCAAAAGTTTCAAAAATTTCAAAATTTCAAAATTTCAAAATTTCAAAATTTCAAATTATTTCAAAATTCAAAATTTAAAATTTCAAAATTTCAAATTTAAAATTTGTTTCAAAAATTTCAAAATTTCAAAATTTCAGAAATTTCAAAATTTCAAAAATTTCAAAATTTCAAAATTTCAAAATTTCAAAATTTCAAAATTTCAAAAATTTCAAAATTTCAAAATTTCAAAATTTCAAAATTTCAAAATTTCAAAATTTCAAAATTTCAAAATTTCAAAATTTCAAAATTTCAAAATTTCAAAATTTCAAAATTCAAAATTTCAAAGTTTAAAATTTCAAAATTTCAATTTCAAAATTTTCAAAAATTTCAAAATTTCAAAATTTCAATTTCAAAAATTCAAAAAATTTCAAATTCAAAATTCAAAATTTCAAAATTTCAAAATTTCAAAATTTCAAAATTTCAAAATTTTCAAAATTTCAGGTTTAAAATTTCAAAATTTCAAAATTTCAAAATTTCAAAATTTCAAAATTTCAAAATTTCAAAATTTCAAAATTTCAAAAATTTCAAAAATTCAAAATTTCAAAATTTCAAAATTTCAAAAATTTCAAAATTTCAAAATTTCAAAATTTCAAAATTTCAAAATTTCAAAAATTTCAAAATTTCAAAATTTCAAAAATTTCAAATTTCAAAATTTCAAAATTTCAAAATTTCAAAATTTCAAAAATTTCAAAATTTCAAAATTTCAAAAATTTCAAAAATTTCAAAATTTCAAAATTTCAAAATTTCAAAATTTCAAAATTTCAAAATTTCAAAAATTTCAAAATTTCAAAATTTCAAAAATTTCAAAAATTTCAAAAATTTCAATTTTTTTTAAAAATTTCAAAATTTTTATTATTTTACAACTTTTGCGAATTGGTTTACTGGTTTATTGCTATGGCGCTGTTCGTTGTCCTGTGAATTGTAATGCCGTATTGAAGTAGTTACTGCCACTGCTGCCGGAAACCTTCACAGAAGCTCAAGTTGAAAAGGATCGCACGGTTCATCTTATTGGTGCCGCATCCCAGCCTAGACGATTTGGACGAAATAAGCGTGAATTAGTGCTAAAAAATCAAATAAATAATTTTTAAAAATAAAACATATTTAAGTATTTTGGTATTTTGGTATTTGGGTATTTTGGTATTTTGGTATTATCGAATTTTGGTATTTTGGTATTTCGGTATTTTGGTATTTTGATATTATCGAATTTTGGTATTTTGGAATATTGGTATATTGGTATTTTGATATTTTGATATTATCGAATTTTGGTATTTTGGTACTTGGGTATTTTGGTATTTTGGTATTTTGGTATTTTGGTATTTTGGTATTTTGGTATTTTGGTATTTTGGTATTTTGGTATTTTGGTATTTTGGTATTTTGGTATTTTGGTATTTTGGTATTTTGGTATTTTGGTATTTTGGTATTATCGAGTTTTGGTATTTTGGTATTTCGGTATTTTGGTATTTTGATATTATCGAATTTTGGTATTTTGGTATATTGGTATATTGGTATTTTGATATTATCGAATTTTGGTATTTTGGTATTTTGGTATTTGGGTATTTTGGTATTTTGGTATTTTGGTATTTTGGTATATTGGTATATTGGTATATTGGTATATTGGTATTTTGGTATTTTGGTAATTTGGTAATTTGGTAATTTGGTATTCTTAAATTTTAGAATTTTAAATTTGTATTTTTGTATTTTTGTATTTTTGTATTTTGTATTTTTGTATTTTGTATTTTTGTATTTTTGTATTTTGTATTTTTGTTTGTATTTTTGTATTTTTGTATTTTGTATTTTTGTATTTTGTATTTTTGTATTTTGTATTTTGTATTTTGTATTTTGCATTTTGTATTTTGCTTTGATTTTTGTATTTTTGTATTTTTGTATTTTTGTATTTTTGTATTTTTGTATTTTTGTATTTTTGTATTTTTGTATTTTGTATTTTGTATTTTTGTATTTTGTATTTTGTATTTTATTTTTGTATTTTTGTATTTTTGTATTTTTATTTTGTATTTTTGTATTTTTGTATTTTGTATTTTTGTATTTTTGTATTTTTTGTATTTTTGTATTTTTGTATTTTTGTATTTTTGTATTTTTGTATTTTTGTATTTTGTATTTTTGTATTTTTGTATTTTTGTATTTTGTATTTTTGTATTTTTGTATTTTTGTATTTTTTATTATTTTTGTATTTTGTATTTTTGTATTTTTGTATTTGTATTTTGTATTTTATTTTTGTATTTTTGTATTTTTGTATTTTTGTATTTTTGTATTTTTGTATTTTTGTATTTTTACCTTTATTGTATTTTGTATTTTTGTATTTTGTATTTTTGTATTTTTGTATTTTGTATTTTTGTATTTTTGTATTTTTGTATTTTTGTATTTTTGTATTTTGTATTTTTGTATTTTTGTATTTTTGTATTTTTGTATTTTTGTATTTTTGTATTTTTGTATTTTGTATTTTGTATTTTGTATTTTTGTATTTTTGTATTTTGTATTTTTGTATTTTTGTATTTTGTATTTTGTATTTTTGTATTTTGTATTTTTGTATTTTTGTATTTTGTATTTTGTATTTTTGTATTTTTGTATTTTTGTATTTTTTGTATTTTGTATTTTGTATTTTTGTATTTTGTATTTTTGTATTTTGTATTTTTGTATTTTGTATTTTTGTATTTTTGTATTTTGTATTTTTGTATTTTTGTATTTTTGTATTTTGTATTTTTGTATTTTGTATTTTTGTATTTTGTATTTTTGTATTTTTGTATTTTGTATGTATTTTTGTATTTTTGTATTTTTGTATTTTTGTATTTTTGTATTTTTGTATTTTTGTATTTTGTATTTTTGTATTTTTGTATTTTTGTATTTTTGTATTTTTGTATTTTTGTATTTTTGTATTTTTGTATTTTGTATTTTTGTATTTTTGTATTTTTGTATTTTTGTATTTTTGTATTTTTGTATTTTTGTATTTTTGTATTTTTGTATTTTTGTATTTTTGTATTTTTGTATGTATTTTGTATTTTTGTATTTTTGTATTTTGTATTTTTGTATTTTTGTATTTTTGTATTTTGTATTTTTGTATTTTGTACTTGTATTTTTGTACTTTTTTTGTACTTGTATTTTGTATTTTTGTATTTTTGTATTTTTGTATTTTTGTATTTTTGTATTTTTGTATTTTGTATTTTGTATTTTTTATTTTTGTATTTTTGTATTTTGTATTTTGTATTTTGTATTTTGTATTTTTGTATTTTGTATTTTATTTTGTATTTTGTATTTTTGTATTTTGTATTTTTGTATTTTGTATTTTGTATTTTGTATTTTGTATTTTTGTATTTTTGTATTTTGTATTTTGTATTTTTGTATTTTTGTATTTTGTATTTTGTATTTTTGTATTTTGTATTTTTGTATTTTTGTATTTTGTACTTTGTATTATTTTGTATTTTTGTATTTTGTACTTTGTATTTTGTATTTTGTATTTTGTATTTGTACTTTTGTTTTTTGTATTTTTGTATTTTTGCATTTTTACCCTTGTATTTTGTACTTTTTGTATTTTGTATTTTGCATTTTGTATTTTTGCATTTTGTATTTTTGTATTTTTGTATTTTTGTATTTTGTATTTTTGTACTTGTACTTTGTATTTTTTGTATTTTTGTATTTTGTATTTTGTATTTGTATTTTTGTATTTTTGTATTTTGTATTTTGTACTTTGTATTTTTGTATTTTGTATTTTGTATTTTTGTATTTTTGTACTTTGTATTTTTGTATTTTTGTATTTTTGTATTTTTGTATTTTTGTACTTTGTATTTTGTATTTTTGTATTTTTGTATTTTGTATTTTTGTACTTTTTTGTACTTCATTTTGTATTTTTGTATTTTTGTATTTTGTACTTTATTTTGTATTTTTGTATTTTTGTATTTTTGTATTTTTGTATTTTGTATTGTATTTTGTATTTTGTATTTTTGTATTTTGTATTTTTGTACTTTTGTATTTTTGTATTTTTGTATTTTTGTATTGTTGCACTTATTTTTGTATTTTGTATTTTTGTATTTTGTATTTTTGTACTTTTGTATTTTTGTATTTTGTATTTTGTATTTTGTATTTTTGTATTTTTTATTTTTTATTTTGTATTTTTGTATTTTTGTATTTTTGTATTTTGTATTTTTGTATTTTTGTATTTTTGTATTTTGTATTTTGTATTTGTATTTTTGTATTTTTATTTTTTATTTTTATTTTTGTATTTTTGTATTTTTATTTTTGTATTTTTGTACTTGTACTTTGTATTTTGTATTTTGTATTTTTGTATTTTGTATTTTGTATTTTGTATTTTTGTATTTTTGTATTTTTGTATTTTGTATTTTTGTATTTTTGTATTTTATTTGTATTTTGTATTTTGTATTTTGTATTTTTGTATTTTTGTATTTTTGTATTTTTTGTATTTTGTATTTTTGTATTTGTACTTTGTACTTTGTATTTTTGTATTTTTGTACTTTGTATTTTTGTACTTTATTTTGTATTTTTTGTATTTTTGTATTTTTGTATTTGTATTTTTGTATTTTGTATTTTTGTATTTTTGTATTTTTGTATTTTTGTATTTTTGTATTTTTGTATTTTTGTATTTTTTATTTTTGTATTTTTTATTTTTGTATTTTTGTATTTTTGTATTTTTGTATTTTTGTATTTTTGTATTTTTGTATTTTTGTATTTTTGTATTTTTGTATTTTTGTATTTTTGTATTTTGTATTTTGTATTTTGTATTTTGTATTTTTGTATTTTTGTATTTTTGTATTTTTGTATTTTTGTATTTTTGTATTTTGTATTTTTGTATTTTTGTATTTTGTATTTTTGTATTTTGTATTTTTGTATTTTGTATTTTTGTATTTTGTATTTTGTATTTTGTATTTTGTATTTGTATTTTGTATTTTGTATTTTGTATTTTGTATTTTTGTATTTTGTATTTTGTATTTTGTATTTTGTATTTTTGTATTTTGTATTTTGTATTTTTGTATTTTGTATTTTTGTATTTTGTATTTTGTATTTTTGTATTTTGTATTTGTATTTTGTATTTTGTATTTTGTATTTTGTATTTTGTATTTTTGTGTTTTGTTTTTTTATTTTGTATTTTTTGTATTTGTATTTTTGTATTTTGTATTTTGTATTTTGTATTTTTGTATTTTGTATTTTTGTATTTTTGTATTTTGTATTTTTGTATTTTTGTACTTTGTATTTTTGTATTTTTGTATTTTTGTATTTTTGTATTTTGTATTTTTGTATTTTTGTATTTTTGTATTTTTATTTTTGTATTTTGTATTTTTGTATTTTTGTATTTTGTATTTTTGTATTTTTGTATTTTTGTGTTTTGTCTTTTGAGTTTTATTTTTATATTTTTTTGTGCGTTCTTGTTATTTTGATGTTTTAACAGTTTTGCATTTTTGTATATTTGTGTGTTCTTGTATTTTCAATATGTTGTATTCTTGTAATTTTTTACCGCGGGGCCATGTAAACGTAGAAAACTGTCGGATTCGCCCATCTGGTCCGTAAACGCTTCTCGATAAACTGCGCTGTTGCGTTGCCCAGCTCGTTCTCTAGAATAGCATAGGCCGTTTCGACGTGGTTCTCACCTCGGTTGGTTTTGGGATCGAGTTTGGACCGAACGAGACGCAGATCTGCGCACCATGTCGGAGTATATCGTGGCGACCGCACCTCCAACGGATCGGGTTGAGAAGCTTTCCCACTTTTCAAGAGGCGGCCACTTACCCAAGAGGAATGCACCTAGCGTCCGAAAGTACGTCACCCGTTTTGAAGTTCCGGTCGGCAACCATGCTCCGGCCGAAATTCGGCAACATCTCTACGTAGATGCCCTCGGCCACCAGAAGAAAACTTCGGAAAGGTCCGGTTGATGGTAGTTGTTGGCCAACAGGATGTTGACCAGGGTTTGTTCAGATCTCTTCAACAGCCGATCTGTAATTATCAAAAATTACGAAAAATCCTTCTAAATTCCCCCGCAAACTCACCGATTTCGTGATGCATGTGCTCTCGGTTTGCTTGCCCAGCGCATCATATTTGTCCTCGCCATCCTCGACCAGATGGAACCACCTAGATGGAACCTCCTCGGCCGGAAACTTCATCTTCGTCGCACACTAATCACACAAACAACACTTTAATTTTCGATGACAACCGGACGCGAAAACATGGGGAACATTGGGGTAAAGTGACTCGTTCAATATTTTTTTTTAGCGCAAACTGATCAATTTAGCCAATGTTAGTTACTATTTTAAATGCATATGAATATGAAGTGTTAAACAAAATCATTCATCACCATATGCTGACCCAATTAAGCTGTTTTGTAAAAAAAATATATGTTGAATTTTATTTAACCCCAATGCTCCCCATGATGCTGACGTTTTGCGGTCGCAAAACTCATTGCTTTTCTTTGATGTGTTTTTCGCTTTGCTCTGCTCTGCGCCGTAACGCATCCAGAAATTTTGAATACGCCTAACTGTATGCAAAAAGCCAAGCTAAAAACGCTAAAGTGTTAACATTGTGAGCACTTTTGCTTACATTGCTAACGAATTTGAAAACATTCGATGTAAACGGTTTCATTGCAGAATGTTATCAATCACGCGGACAGGATTTCTTTCCGTGCATGGTATATAAAAGTCGTCAATTGTTAACGGCTGACATGTACAGAGCAATTAACCTAAATGCTCCAGTTTTACGGGTTAATTCCCATTTAAACTTGTTCCTGCTCAAGGCAAGTCACTTTTCAACCAAATGGGCTGAAATTTTGGCCTGATCCTCCATTTTGAGTACTGTTTCGGGCAATCTCATTTAATTTTTGATTTAGGCAACTTTATTTTTTTTTACCCAGGCTAGTATATATTGTATTGCGAGTCTATATTATTAAATTATGGATAAGCCAATACATCCCCACTTCAAGAACATAACACCCCTTCCCCTCTTTCTTTCACCATCCCTCCCCACCACTAAAATTTTGTTAGGCGTAATAAATTCATTTTTAGTCAAATATTTATTATTTACTGCTGTGTGTTTCTTTATGTGAGTCCATGCCATACAACTTGAGACCTCCCCTACCCTTACGGGCATAAATTGCGAAAATTTTAATTGTTAAATCAAATAACAGAAAAATTTATTTTATTCTAAATATTAATTATGAAGTAAAACGATAAAATACAAAACATATTCATACTAATCCTAATGTTCTTGTTAATGAAAATTCATTTGATTATAGAGTTTCTGACGGCTTCGATATGTTAAAGGTACTTTATGACGTTTTGTACTAACCAACATAGAACTTAAATGTGGATCAGTTTCATGGATTGATCGCAGAAATTCATCATGCTAAGTCAATATTTTGCATAATACTTTTTTCGCTGTCAAACTAAGATTCTCCATTCTCCAGTTTTGCTTGAGAAACTTCGGTACGAATACCTTATTTTAACTAAGGTACTCAATTTTAAATGTAGGCAACAGAAATTCCAATAAAGTCATTTCGAACTTCTTGAAACCAGGTATTGATTTTTGAAGCGACGATGCCCACGAAGTAGGTAACAAAGCAAGTGAAATAAACGGGCGCATATGTAGATTGCAGCAAATTTTGATAAAACGTAAATGTTCAAAATGGCATATCTCCGAAAACGCAAAAATCGCAAGCTTGAAATTTCAGCAATGTTAGATTATGATCAAATCTTTCAAGTGATCTTAGTTTCATGTTTAGCATCGGTTAGCAAAAAAAGTACTCGATTAACAAACACAAAAAAATAAGTTTTGTCAAAAAAATGCTCCAGTTATTCGATGAAGACTTCAGTTTTTGGTTTGGAAACAACATTTTATTTATAAATAGTTTCAAAGCTTATCTCATTACCTTTCCAACGATGTATAATTGTCCTAATGAAATATTTAAAATGGCTGAGCTATGTTAAAATTAAACAATCAGCCTTTTTCACGAAAAACGCTAGTTTTTACTCCATCTTTTGACTTTCAGCTTGCGTATCTCCGTAATGAACAAACTTAGAGCTTTGAAAATTTGGATTTTTCTTAGTTAGAATGTTTACTTTCGAGAAAAAAATACCAAAAAATATTTGGAGAAGGTCACTTTTTTGAAACTTGGCCACCTAATGTACCATAGTGCATTGTAATGGTTATTGTTGTTATTATAAATGTGTTATGTTTTTTATGGTCAGGACCATTTTTTTTACGAAAAAGGCGACATTGAAAAAATTGTGAAATGTATAGTATTTGTTTTTCTTTGTATGGGGAAACCCCTACTTGGGTTGATTAGACGGCTCGATTGGAACTCCGAGAGTAACATTTCACCTCTCCATACAGCAATTCCCCACGAAAACAGCATGATTCGAAAAAAAAGTTCTCCGATCGAGCTCATTTTTTTTTCTGGGGGATCCTTGGCCAAAATAATTAGACCCGTATGTTTTTGTTTGGCCATTAGGGTGACCTACGCCGTGTTAGGGTGGTTAAAAAATGGCAATTTTCGTCGATTTTCGCAAAAAACACTTTTTTCAAAAAATCATATCTCCGCGCCATTTCATCCGATTTTAGCTGTCCTAGACGCAAAAGAAAGGTGATTAGTTTGGCTATTTGGGAAAAATAGTAAAAAGTTTCAAAAATCTAGCTTAACTTTTGAAAAGGTCGTATCAAAACTTAAAATGCTGTTTTGAAGGTCTCGGGACCAAAGAGCCTATGTCTGAAAATATTTTTATCGGATTCCTCGGAAAATTTCTCATAATATATCAAAAAATGGTGAAGTTATGTTTTCGATACTCTGAGATACGATTTTTTGAAAATAAAAACTGGATTTTTCGACGCGCCACGCGCAAAAATGGAAAAATGACGAAAACGGCAAGAAATCGACTTTTTTCACTAAAGCTGCGATAACTTTAAAATTTCAGATTTTTTGAAAAAAGTGGTTTTTGCGAAAATCGACGAAAATTGCCATTTTTCGAACCACCCTAACACGGCGTAGGTCACCCTAATGGCCAAACAAAAAAATACGGGTCTAATTATTTCGGCCAAGGATCCCCCAGAAAAAATTTGAGCCCAATCGGAGAACTTTTTTTTTCGAATCATTTCGTGGGGAATTGCTGCATATAGGTTAGTAAGTTTATAACATACCAAACAGCAGACTTCAGAGGATACTTATGAAGGTAGTCATTTACTTGATCTTTTACCGACGCCCATCTGAAAGGATTGCATGTGCTAGATGTGCAGTGATAAATAGAGATTTTTGAAGAGCTGAAAAAAAAGAGAAAAATCGTTGAGTGTGTGCATGCAGCATTAGGGTGTAATATGGTTGTATGAAAAAAAATAATGTTGTCCAAATTTGGCTAGCACAGCAACTTTTTGGTTCCTTATAGGGTTCTTAACAACTCCCAAAGTTTGGGAACGATTGGTTTAGTCCTCACTTTGCGCAAAGCAATTCAATTTTCCATACAAATTTGTATGGGAAAAATAATTTTTTTGAATTTTGATATTTAAAAAATCCACGTTTAATGCTATATCAAAACCGGATCCATATTCGGATGCTCTGGAATGTGCTCTACAACTTTCCCGAAGAGAGTATGATGCTTACTTGCTTCTATAAAAAGATACAGCGTCCTCAAAACTCGTCTAATACGTGATTTTCGATCAAAAAACACGTTTTAGACGAGTTTTGAACACGCTATATCTTTTTATAGGAGCAAGTTAACACCATACTCTCTTCGGGAAAGTTGTAAAGCACATTCCGGAGCATCCGATTATGAATCCGGTTTTAGTATAGCGTGAAACTTGGAATTTTTTAAATATCAAAATTCAAAAAAATGATTTTTCCCATACAAATTTGTATGGAAAATTGTATCGCTTTGTGCAAAGTGAGAACTAAACCAATCGTTCCCAAACTTTGGGGAGTTGTTTAGGACCCCAAAAGGAACTAAAATAATGCTGTGCTGGAAAATCGATTTTGATATTACACCCTAATGCAGCATGGAGTTAAACTTTCTGAAGTGACAGAAAGTTTAATTCTATGTTGCAGATTTGATAGCTCGATCCTACTTGTAAAGTAGAGCGGGGTAAAGGTACGCACTCAGTGTAAATCATTCTGTCACTGATACCATAAAAAAATTTGATTCGTGGTTTTCTTCAAAATTCCTTCAAAACGTAGCACTAGGACTAGGGGACCATCCATAAACCACGTGGACAATTTCCATACAAAAATATTTTTATGGATCGTGGACGACCGACAATTTTGCATGATGGTGGTGGGAATAGAATGTGAAGTACATTTTTGAGGACTCGGATTTAGAGTTGGAGTCGAAGTCAGGGTCGCTAATACTTCGGAAGTTGGAGTACGAGAGGAGTCGGCTAAAATTCGACAACATTGTATGAGAGTTGTTGTTATCGTTGTCGGAATCGGAGGTGTCGGGTGCTGAACAGAGTTGTTGTCAGAGTGGATAAAAGCTAGGTGCTTGCTATTTTATATTGCGAGAAGATTGAGTTGCTGGTAAATTAAAGAAAATAAGTGTTTGGTGTATTTGAGTTCATTGAGCAGTAATCAAAAAAATCATTATAAAAGTTTTTACAGAATATCAATAATTTTCTATTTTTTAAGTTGTTAATAGTGGAAGTATTCAAAATTTAATCTATTTTTTTAACTATTTCTGTTTTTTTTAAAAGTATTTTGGTAGTTGTAAGTATTTTTTTTGGTATTTTTTTTATTTTGATTTACTTCCCGTCCGACGGAAGGCGTGATCAGACAAATCTCGTCTCGAAAAATGACACCGGGACCGTCTGGGATCGAACCCAGGCCGACTGGGTGAGAGGCAATCACGCTTACCCCTACTTTTTGTATTTTTGTATTTTTGTATTTTTGTATTTTTGTATTTTTGTATTTTTGTATTTTTGTATTTTTGTATTTTTGTATTTTTGTATTTTTGTATTTTTGTATTTTTGTATTTTTGTATTTTTGTATTTTTGTATTTTTGTATTTTTGTATTTTTGTATTTTGTATTTTGTATTTTGTATTTTGTACTTTTTGTATTTTGTATTTTTGTATTTTTGTATTTTTGTATTTTGTATTTTGTATTTTGTATTTTTGTATTTTTGTATTTTGTATTTTTGTACTTTGTATTTTTGTATTTTTGTATTTTGTATTTTTGTATTTTGTATTTTTGTATTTTTGTACTTTTGTATTTTGTATTTTTGTATTTTTGTATTTTTGTATTTGTATTTTGTATTTTTGTACTTTTTGTATTTTTGTATTTTGTATTTTGTATTTTTGTATTTTTGTATTTTTGTATTTTGTATTTTTGTATTTTTGTATTTTGTATTTTGTATTTTTGTATTTTTGTATTTTTGTATTTTTGTATTTTTGTATTTTGTATTTTTGTATTTTTGTATTTTTGTATTTTTGTATTTTTGTATTTTTGTATTTTTGTATTTTTGTATTTTTGTATTTTTGGGTGCGCTGGAAGTGGGGACGCGAAGTCGTGATTATGCAGGTTAATTTTTTTTGGTGTGCTTTTGTGTCGCTATTCGTATGGGGTGAGTGATTGTGGTAATCGAATAATAGCATCATTGGTGCGCTGGAAGTGGGGACGCGAAGTCGTGATTATGCAGGTTAATTTTTTTGGTGTGCTTTTGTGTCGCTATTCGTATGGGGTGAGTGATTGTGGTAATCGAATAATAGCATCATTGGTGCGCTGGAAGTGGGGACGCGAAGTCGTGATTATGCAGGTTAATTTTTTGTGTGTGCTTTTGTGTCGCTTTTCGTATGGGGTGAGTGATTGTGGTAATCGAATAATAGCATCATTGGTGCGCTGGAAGTAGGGACGCGAAGTCGTGATTATGCAGGTTAATTTTTTTTGTGTGCTTTTGTGTCGCTATTCGTATGGGGTGAGTGATTGTGGTAATCGAATAATAGCATCATTGGTGCGCTGGAAGTGGGGACGCGAAGTCGTGATTATGCAGGTTAATTTTTTTGGTGTGCTTTTGTGTCGCTATTCGTATGGGGTGAGTGATTGTGGTAATCGAATAATAGCATCATTGGTGCGCTGGAAGTGGGGACGCGAAGTCGTGATTATGCAGGTTAATTTTTTTGGTGTGCTTTTGTGTCGCTATTCGTATGGGGTGAGTGATTGTGGTAATCGAATAATAGCATCATTGGTGCGCTGGAAGTGGGGACGCGAAGTCGTGATTATGCAGGTTAATTTTTTTTGGTGTGCTTTTGTGTCGCTATTCGTATGGGGTGAGTGATTGTGGTAATCGAATAATAGCATCATTGGTGCGCTGGAAGTAGGGACGCGAAGTCGTGATTATGCAGGTTAATTTTTTTGTGTGGTTTTGTGTCGCTATTCGTTTGGGGTGAGTGATTGTGGTAATCTAATAATAGCATGCCTTACTGAGTTATTTGTGTCTTGAGCGTTATTTTCGTTGAGTAATTGGTGTTTTTTTTGTGATCTTTATTAATTGTTTTGTGATTTTTAAAGCCCTTCCTATATCATCGTTGATCGGAAGGCACGGCGTCGGGTAAATGGTGTATAATTTTTTTGAATAAGGTTTTATTTTTTATGGTGAAAAAGCCATTTCTATATAATGATCGAAAGACGCACTGACATTTTGGATTAATTAATAGTGAAGTGAAATAATTGTGAGTGAGTGATTTTGTGTGTTAACCAGAAAGACCTTCCCATAGCATCGTTGCTCGGAAGGCTCGCCGACGGGTCTGTTATGAAAGTCCTCCCCATAGCATCGTAGCTCGGGAGGCATCGAAAAGCCAATACCTTGTCCTACTAACCCAAAAAATAATAATCACGTGATGCTTGAAGGAGATGCTGTGGATTCAACGGTCTCAAGCGGTATCAACAAGTATATAGCGAAAAACTGTGTGCTTGATGAGTCTGCAACTTCAACTATCGGACTAACATTCCTCCCTTTCGTTGAACTGCAGGCTTCTTGGGAGGGCGCCGGTATTGACTAATAAAGTAGGGATCTTCAGAGGTTAAACAGTGAACGGATGGTTGGCTCCCACTGATCATTTTTGATTCATTGTTTAACTTCAGCTGATCTGTCAATAACGGAGTAGCAGCTCATTGGCAGTCAACCATGCTCATGCTCATGCTCATGCTCATTTTTGTATTTTTGTATTTTTGTATTTTTGTATTTTTGTATTTTTGTATTTTTGTATTTTTGTATTTTTGTATTTTTGTATTTTTGTATTTTTGTATTTTTGTATTTTTGTATTTTTGTATTTTTGTATTTTTGTATTTTTGTATTTTTGTATTTTTGTATTTTGTATTTTTGTATTTTTGTATTTTTGTATTTTTGTATTTTTGTATTTTGTATTTTTGTATTTTTGTATTTTGTATTTTGTATTTTGTATTTTTGTATTTTTGTATTTTTGTATTTTTGTATTTTTGTATTTTTGTATTTTGTATTTTTGTATTTTGTATTTTGTATTTTTGTATTTGTATTTTGTATTTTGTATTTTTGTATTTTTGTATTTTTGTATTTTTGTATTTTTGTATTTTTGTATTTTTGTATTTTGTATTTTTGTATTTTGTATTTTTGTATTTTTGTATTTTATTTTGTATTTTGTATTTTTGTATTTTTGTATTTTTGTATTTTGTATTTTTGTATTTTGTATTTTGTATTTTTGTATTTTTGTATTTTGTATTTTTGTATTTTTGTATTTTTGTATTTTTGTATTTTTGTATTTTGTATTTTTGTTTGTATTTTTGTATTTTTGTATTTTTGTATTTTTGTATTTTGTATTTTGTATTTTGTATTTTGTATTTTTGTATTTTTGTATTTTGTATTTTTGTATTTTTGTATTTTGTATTTTTGTGTATTTTTGTATTTTTGTATTTTGTATTTTTGTATTTTTGTATTTTTGTATTTTGTATTTTGTATTTTTGTATTTTTGTATTTTTGTATTTTTGTATTTTTGTATTTTGTATTTTTGTATTTTGTATTTTTGTATTTTGTATTTTTGTATTTTTGTATTTTGTATTTTGTATTTTTGTATTTTTGTATTGTTTTTGTATTTTTGTATTTTTGTATTTTTGTATTTTTGTATTTTGTATTTTTGTATTTTGTATTTTTGTATTTTGTATTTTTGTATTTTGTATTTTTGTATTTTTGTATTTTTGTATTTTGTATTTTATTTTTGTATTTTGTATTTTTGTATTTTTGTATTTTGTATTTTTGTATTTTGTATTTTGTATTTTGTATTTTTGTATTTTTGTATTTTTGTATTTTGTATTTTGTATTTTTGTATTTTTGTATTTTTGTATTTTTGTATTTTGTATTTTGTATTTTGTATTTTGTATTTTTGTATTTTTGTATTTTTGTATTTTTGTATTTTTGTATTTTTGTATTTTTGTATTTTTGTATTTTTGTATTTTTGTATTTTTGTATTTTTGTATTTTTGTATTTTTGTATTTTTGTATTTTTGTATTTTTGTATTTTGTATTTTTGTATTTTGTATTTTTGTATTTTTGTATTTTGTATTTTTGTATTTTTGTATTTTTGTATTTTTGTATTTTTGTATTTTTGTATTTGTATTTTGTATTTTTGTATTTTGTATTTTGTATTTTTGTATTTTTGTATTTTGTATTTTGTATTTTTGTATTTTTGTATTTTTGTATTTTGTATTTTTGTATTTTTGTATTTTTGTATTTTGTATTTTTGTATTTTGTATTTTGTATTTTGTATTTTTGTATTTTTGTATTTTTGTATTTTGTATTTTTGTATTTTTGTATTTTTGTATTTTGTATTTTGTATTTTGTATTTTGTATTTTTGTATTTTTGTATTTTTGTATTTTGTATTTTTGTATTTTGTATTTTGTATTTTGTATTTTTGTATTTTTGTATTTTTGTATTTTGTATTTTTGTATTTTTGTATTTTTGTATTTTGTATTTTTGTATTTTTGTATTTTGTATTTTTGTATTTTTGTATTTTTGTATTTTTGTATTTTGTATTTTTGTATTTTGTATTTTTGTATTTTTGTATTTTGTATTTTTGTATTTTGTATTTTTGTATTTTTGTATTTTGTATTTTTGTATTTTGTATTTTTGTATTTTTGTATTTTTGTATTTTGTATTTTTGTATTTTGTATTTTTGTATTTTTGTATTTTGTATTTTTGTATTTTTGTATTTTTGTATTTTGTATTTTTGTATTTTTGTATTTTTGTATTTTTGTATTTTTGTATTTTTGTATTTTGTATTTTGTATTTTTGTATTTTGTATTTTTGTATTTTTGTATTTTGTATTTTTGTATTTTGTATTTTTGTATTTTGTATTTTTGTATTTTGTATTTTTGTATTTTGTATTTTGTATTTTTGTATTTTGTATTTTTGTATTTTTGTATTTTTGTATTTTGTATTTTTGTATTTTTGTATTTTTGTATTTTGTATTTTTGTATTTTGTATTTTGTATTTTGTATTTTGTATTTTGTATTTTTGTATTTTGTATTTTTGTATTTTGTATTTTGTATTTTTGTATTTTTGTATTACTTTGTATTTTGTATTTTGTATTTTTGTATTTTTGTATTTTGTATTTTGTATTTTTGTATTTTTGTATTTTGTATTTTGTATTTTGTATTTTTGTATTTTGTATTTTTGTATTTTTGTATTTTGTATTTTGTATTTTTGTATTTTTGTATTTTTGTATTTTTGTATTTTTGTATTTTTGTATTTTTGTATTTTTGTATTTTTGTATTTTGTATTTTTGTATTTTTGTATTTTTGTATTTTTGTATTTTTGTATTTTTGTATTTTTGGTTTTGGTGGCCAAAGTATTCAACACTAGTTCGTTTGATTTGCCTGGTAAACATCAAAGCTTTCATTTGCGACCAATACAGAATCAAATTTTAGCAAACGAAATCAATTTTGACTCGCTTATTACAAGCACGATACGAAGACCATTAATTATTTGTTTTTTTCCAACGAAACAATCCTCTCCGAACGAAAACAAACGAAAACCCTCGAAAACCCGAGTGAAAACGAAACAAAAATCTAGCAAAACAATGCAAAGGGCCGTTGAGTTTGTAAACAAAGAGTGTATCCCTTTCATACCAGATGTAAACATCCTCTAACGTGAGCAAGATACACTCTTTGTTTACAATCCCACAACGGCCCTTATGTATTGTTTTGCTAGAAATATTGCCTACCCGTCGGCTTTCGGCTGGCTGCGTGCTTTTTTCAGCTGGATTTTCAATGGAAAATTCCACGGAATTTACCAAAAACATCTTGTTCGGCCAGGTGCTGACTCAGCGTTCCTACGTTGTGTTTCGTGAATGGCCAGAACTCGCAGGAACCGAAGCAGCAGTGGACTTATGGGCGGACAGAAGATCCCTCAGGGCTTGGCACGGGTTAAATGAAACACGGGTGTTTCAGGAGAGCCGAGAGGCGTCCAGGCTCCTCGGCGGTCGAAAGTAAAAGAGGGCGATTTATTTCTCACATCTTAAAGCTAAGTTTACAATATTAAAATATCACAAAACTAATCACTGAAGACGAAGAAGTAAACATAAACAAACTTGACGTCAGCTTGGTGACGTTTTAGAAACTCACCACGCTCGCACTAGGGGTGATTCAACGAGTTGCTCTTTTCGCGGGAAATTGTAGGGCCCGGCGCCGATAGCGATCGCACGGCGGGACCAAAGTTGGATGTTTGATCCAACAAATTTATAAATGTAATCAGCAAACTAGTTATGCCAACGGAAAAACTAGTGCGTTCAATCAAAAACTTATTGAAATTACTAATTAACTGGTTTAGCAAGCCTGGTTCTAAGACTGACAGCATGTTTTTTAACCATGATATTGGTAAACTCTACCTTTTGTTGGTAAGAATCACTATTTTTGCGACCTGGTAGGGATAACAATTTTTTAGAAATTTTAACCAGTTTTTAGTAAGTTTTGCTAGAAACCTCCTCTCCGTGCAACGAAAAATTCTCAAAATCGTTTAGAACTCGCGATTTACGATTTACTGAAAAATGATTTGTTTTCATAAAAATATCAAAAATAAGCGTCCAAATTGTCCCGTATTTCACATTAAATCATAGTAAGGATTCTTATTCAGCCATTCCACGTCAAACAGGAAGTCTCCAAATCAAAAGTGCTCCGATTTGGCTCAAATTTGGAGTGGGGTTCCTTGGCCCAAATAATTAGACCCGTATTTTTGTTTGGCGATTAGGGTGGTCAATCCGAAATATTGGTCCAAAAATGGCATTTTTCGTCGATTTTCGCAAAAACCACGATTTTCAAAAATCATATCTCGGAACAGCTGAACCAATTTTAGAGCGCCACAATTCAAAAAACCCAGTTAACTCAATCCGAATTTTGAAACGGAATCTATTTAGAATCGTATACAAATTCCGTTTCAAACGCAACAACCGGTTCCGTGTTCGAACCGGTTGTTGCGTTTGAAACGGAATTTGTGTACGATTCTAATTAGATTCCGTTTCAGAATTCGGATTGATTTGACTGGGAAAGGTTATTAGTTGGGCTTTTAAGCAAAAATATGTTGAGGTCCAAAAAAACTAGCTGAATATTTGAAAAGGTCCTATGAAAACTTAATTTGCCGATTTCAAGGTCACGGGACCAAAGAGCCCATGTCTGAAAATATTTTCCCTGATTCCTTGTAATATTTTACATAACATATCAAAATTGGCGGATATCCATTAACACGTTTCGGAGATATGATTTTTTTACATAAAAATGGGTTTTCGATGCGCCGCGCGCAAAAAGGGAAAATGACGATAACGGGTAAAATCCACTTTTTCACTAAAACTGCGATAACATAAAAATTTCAGCGAAGACCTATACATGTCTGGGTACCAAAAGTTGCGTCTTTCAATTACGAAAATTTTGGTACCCAGACATGTATAGGTCATCGCTAAAATTTTAAAGTTATCGCAGTTTTAGTGAAAAAAGTTGATTTTTTGCCGATTTCGTCATTTTCCGGTTTTTGCGCGCGGCGCGTCGAAAACCCCAGTTTTTATGTTAAAAAAATCATATCTCCGAAACGTGTTAATGGATATCCGCAAATTTTTGATATGTTATGTAAAATATTACAAGGAATCAGGGAAAAATATTTTCAGACATGGGCTCTTTGGTCCCGTGACCTTGAAATCGGCAAATGAAATTTTCATAGGACCTTTTCAAATATTCAGCTAGTTTTTTTGGACCTCAACATATTGTTGCTTAAAAGCCCAACTAATAACCTTTCTTTTGAATTGTGGCGCTCTAAAATTGGTTCAGCCGTTCCGGAGATATGATTTTTTGAAAATTGTGGTTTTTGCGAAAATCGACGAAAAATGCCATTTTTTGGACCACCCTATTTCGGATTGGACCACCCTAATCGCCAAACAAAAAAATACGGGTCTAATTATTTGGGCCAAGGAACCCCCACTCCAAATTTGAGCCTAATCGGAGCACTTTTGATTTGGAGACTTCCTGTTTGACGTGGAATGGCTGTATTAATAATGTTCTGTATTCATATTGATTGATCCAGCAAGTCGTCATTTTTCATTGGCAGCATGTTAAAGTTGGAAAAATGTTTTTTTTTGCATGATTTTTTTTCGAATTTCTCTCAAAAATTCATCTAAACAATATAATATCTGATGTTTACTCCCAGTCCATACTCGAAGTGACCACACACTGAAGAGACCCACTGAGAATTTTGGCTCGAGCCTCGAGTCGATCTGGCTCGAGATCGAGCCTGAATCGAGTCGAGGCTCGAGCCAAAATTCTCAGTGGGGATGTGCTTCCGGTGTCAGGGCGTACAAAACCGATGGGACTCTCCCTTATAATACCAAGGGTCGGCGTGACGCTCGAACTTACTCAAAAGCCAAGAAAACATTGCGAATGACTAAGGGAAACCACAGAGAACAGATGTACATCATTGAAGAAACAGCATTGAAAAACGTGTGTTAAAATTCAAACCAAAATACGTTGGAAAGAGCTAGGGCGTATGTCACGCTCTAGGGGGAGGGAGGGTATGAGCAAGTGTGACATTGCATGTTATAAGAATAGGAAAAGCGTGACAAAGAGGGGGAGGGGGGGGGGGGGTAAATTTTGGCTGATTTTAGCGTTGATTGTGTTTTGGAGTATCGTCCTGGTCCACTTTTCTTTCCTTGAGCTTGTTGACCCGCAGCACGGAATTGTCTCAATTGGATTGACGTGTGACTTGGGCAACAGGAGCTTATCGAAGAATGCATCCGCGTATGGTCCATCATCACGTTGTACGAGGAACACATCAAATCCCCGCTGTTCGGATCAAAATTGGTTCGAGCATGCCGAAATGCTGATGGCCTGTGCTGTATTCAAACTGGCCGCGAAAAGGTCCGGTAAGGAATCGATGGCCATGGAAGCATTCGGTCGCGCTCTGCTCCAGCTGCCGACGACGATCGCCGACAACAAAGGGTACGATTTCGTTTGTAACGCTCAGCTATTTAAACGAAGAGTACCTGATGCGGCAAAAGATCAGTGACGACGATGAGCGCAGCATAATCGGAGGACGCGAAACGGACCCCGAAAGCATTGAAACACTGGATGAGGAAGAAGTGAACGTGGATATAGAATGCCTTCCGGAAAACGATCGGCACAAGCTGGAGGCGCAACATATCAAGGATTGCAATGAGTTGAATAAAAAGGGCGCCACGGAATTCTGGAAGGACAATTTGACAAAATTTTGATTTTGATTTTTTGCTTATTGGGTGTTTTTAGAACCGCCTTGAGTCACTGACCGCTGAATGGCGCACCACATCCTGTACGCTGCATTTATCAAGAGCTATCTATCTCCATCTTCCGTCCTGATTGTGATCTTCCCCCAGCGAATCGCCGAAACGTTTGCCGAGGAGGAGGGCGAAATCGCCCGGCTGTTCTCGTTTGTGGGGGCCATCGGCGACCTGATAAAGAGCACACTCGGCCCGAAGGGAATGGACATGGGCATGATTCAAGTGACGCACGGCCGCAGCGCCGGCCAGGTTGACGTCACCATCGACGGGACGACGATTCTGAAGGCGGTCTACGTAGACAATCCGGCGGCGAAGACCCTCGTGGACATGAGTCGCTTCCAAGACGACGAGGTTGGCGATGGAACGACTTCCGTGACTGAGTTGGCGTCGGAGTTACTGCGCGAGCCGGAAAAGCTGATCGAGCAAAAGTTGCACCCGCAGACGATTATCGCCGGATGGAGAGCGGCCACGCAGGCGGCACGTTTGGCGTCCCAGCAAAAGGAGTACTTTGCCAAGCTGGTCGTCGATGCCGTGATGCGGTTGAAGTGATCCGAGGAATTGACCGCGAGTCAGCGCATAAAGAGGTTGCTTCGAGGATTCGTTTTGGACGAAGATTTCCTGCTGGACAAGAAGCCCGGTGTGCACCAGTCGAAGCGCATCGAGAACGCAAAGATCTTAATCGTCCTTTCTGGATCGCTTGTCTCTAATGGAAATTTTTATACCGGTTTGCGCATTTGTATCAATACCAACTAATTCAAGTTTTGGTAGATTATAGACGTCATTTATATTGCAAGATTCGTAGATTTTGAGTTGATCAGGCTCTACTACTGAACTTGGCTTTGCTTGATTTTGTTGATGCAGTTTTGCTCGCGCTCGTGTTTGTACGAGATGCACATACATCTGTTTCAGCTCATCAATGTCGATAACTACTCTTGAAAGTGCGTTAGCTCCGACGTTTGATTTTCCAGGTACATAGTGTACTGCGAAATCAAATTCTTCGAGATCTAAGCGCATTCTAGTAAGTTTCGATGATGGCTCTTTCATTGAGAACAGATAGACTAGTGGTCTATGATCTGTTCTAAAGATGAATTTCCTACCATATAAGTATGGCTTAAAATGGTCATTTGCCCAATGTATGGCAACGAGTTCCTGTTCTATACATACCATACCAATCAGCTTAGAACACCATACGCGGTGCCCGTGCTGTATCAAGAAGGTTGTTCCATGTTGCTCGGTTCTGGGCTGCAGCTCGCCAGTCTCCTAGGTTGCAGATCTTTCTTAGGTCCGCCTCGATCTGATTTCCCCATCGTGCACGCTGTGCTCCTGCTCGTCGGCCTGTGCCGCCATCCGGTTGCGCGCGGTCAAAGAGCATCCTGACAGGATGGTCTTTGTCCATCCTCGCGACATGGCCGGCCCACCTGAGCCTCCCGATTCTCGCCAGGGTGACGATTGTCGGTTCTCCCAGCAGCGCGTGCAGTTCGTGGTTCATGCGCCTTCGCCACTCGTTCTGAGCTGTACGTACTCCACCGTAGATCGTTCGCAGCACCTTCCGTTCGAAAACTCCAAGGGCTCGTTCGTCCTCTTGCCGCAGCGTCCAGGTCTCATGGCCATAGAGGGCAACCGGTCTAATCAGTGTCTTGTACAGGGTCAGCTTCGTGGCGCGTTGCACTCGATCAGATGTCAAGGTTTTCCGTAATCCAATGTAGGCGCGATTCGCGGAGTGGATACGAGTCCGGATCTCTAAGCTGGTGTCGTTGTCGGCCGTTACCAGCGATCCCAAGTACACGAATTCGCTCACCTCCTCCAGCACATCGCCATCTACAGCTAAAGGGGTGAGTCTTGGGGGGTCAACGTCCTTCGAGCCCCTCCCTTTCATGTACTTTGTTTTCGTCGTATTCATGGCCAATCCAATTCGTCTTGCTTGCGTCTTTAAGGCGGTGTAAACCCTTTTCACCGTCTCTAGGTCTCTCGCTATAATGTCAATGTCGTCCGCATAAGCAAGAAGTTGGACTGTCCTGTTGCAAATCGTGCCTCTCGTATCTATGCCCGCTCTTCGCACAACTCCCTCAAGTCCGATGTTAAACAGCGCATTGGATAAGCCGTCACCTTGTCGTAACCCTTGATGCGATTGGAAGGGGTCCGCTAACTCCCTGCCACTCGCACGTGACACATCACACGATCCAAGGTAGCCTTGATCAGCCGAGTCAGTTTGTCCGGAAATCCGTTCTCGTGCATGATCTGCCATAGCTGTTCGCGGTCGACTGTATCGTAAGCTGCCTTGAAATCGATGAAGATGTGATGTGTGGGCACGTTGTACTCACGGCATTTCTCGAGGATCTGCCGGAGCGAGAAAATTTGGTCCGTGGTGGCCCGAGCGCCAGTAAACCCGCTTGATAGGGGCCCACGAACCTCCGTGCGTACGGTGTCAGCAGACGGCAGAGGATCTGGGAGAGGATTTTATAGGCCGCGTTGATAAGCGTGATGCCGCGGTAGTTGCCGCAGTCCAGCTTATCGCCCTTTTTGTAGATGGGACACACGACACCATCCATCCATTCTTCTGGTAGTTTCTCCTCCCTCCAGATCTTAGAAATCACCAAGTGGATCGCCCTCGCCAACTGCTCTCCTCCATATTTGAAGAGCTCACCGGGTAACCGATCTTTACCGGTGGCCCTGTTGTTCTTCAGCTGCCTGATCTCCTTCTTCACCGTCTCCAGATCAGGTGCCGGGAACTGTTGGTCAGCAGTGGGCGGTCCAAGTTGGGCTTCAAAGCCGTCTCCATGCGCTACATCGCCGTTGAGGTGCTCGTTGAAGAACTGCTGCCACCTGTTCAACACCTCGCCTTTGTCCATAAGAAGGTTTCCCTCCGCGTCCCGGCAAGTGTTGGCTTGCGGCGCATAGCCTTTGCGGGACCGGTTAACCTTCTCGTAGAACTTTCGCGTCTCGTTCTGCCGGAACAGCTGCTCCATTTCGGCGCGGTCGCGATCTTCCAGCTGGCGCTTCTTGAGCTTGAAGACCGTTCTCTGCTGTTTCAGCGCTTGTTTGTATCTGGCCACGTTCTCATCAGTTGCAGCCCTCAGCTTCACCGCATAAGCTGCTTTCTTCTCGTCAAGTAGCCGCTGGCACTCCTCGTCGAACCAGCGCTGCTTTCCAACTCGGACCGTACTACCTAGCGCGGCTTCAGCGGCACTGCCGATGGCCGAGCATATTCTGCTCCATCCATCGTTGAGCGAGGCAGCGCCGAGTTCCTCCTCCGTTGGCAGGCTCGCTTCCAGCTGCTGCACGTAGTGCTGAGCCGCAGCCGTGTCCTGCAGCCGCTCGGTGTTGAACGGCGGTGGGAGCCGGCTCCGTCGTCGTTGGTACGTCGTGGACAGTTTTGAATGCATGCTTGCACCCACCAGGTAGTGGTCCGAGTGGATGTCCGCACCGCGGTACGTGCGGATGTTCCGTATGTCCGAGAATAATCGGCCGTCGATGAGGACGTGGTTGATTTGTGTTTTTGTTCGTTGGTTAGGCGATGTCCAGGTGACTTTGTGGATGTCTTTCCGGGGGAAGAATGTGCTCCGTACCACCATACCGCGGGAGGCTGCGAAGTTGATGCACCGCTGGCCGTTGTCGTTGGTGACGGTGTGCAGGCTGTTCGGCCCGATCACCGGCTTGTACATCTCCTCCCTTCCTATGCGGGCGTTCATATCTCCGATGACGATCTTGACGTCCCTCTGCGGGCAGCTGTCGAACTTCTGCTCCAGCTTCGCGTAGAACGCTTCCTTCTCGGCATCGGATGATTCCTCGTGTGGGCAATGTACGTTGAAGATGTGATAGTTGAAGAAGGCTCCCAATCTATCACACGACTCCGCATCTTGCCCAACACTATGAAGCCGGTTCCCAGCTTGTTTTCGGCTCCGCCGCTCTGGTACATGGTGAGCTCCAAAGCATCATCCTCCAACATCTTCGCTCCCTTCCAGCACATCTCCTGCAGTGCTACAACATCGAAGTTGCGGGGTTTGAGCTCGTTCAACAGAGCGTACTCATACCCATCGAAACGTAGCGATCTGCAGTTCCATGTTCCGGGTTTCCAATCGGTGTCCTTTTCGTGCCTGGGTCTATGCCGTTTGTTCCGGATCCTTATTCCTTCTTGATTGTTCGTAATACTTGAATTTTCGATATGCAGCCGGATTGGTGCTGCGATACCTAGTCTCGGGGTGGGGCTGCCACCTTGAAGCTACCAAGACCCAGCTCCGGTTTTCTCTCGACACCGTAACGGGGGCCTTTCTCACGAGGCCTAACGGCATAGCTAAACCCTCCGAAGAGGATGAAGCCCCCCTTCCCTGTCAGCATACTACCATAGTTCCCACCGGGGATGGTTACCCGATCTCTCCAATGGTTACTAGTATCCCGGCTAGCGCCGCGGGGAGGCCAGGGTATCGGAGTTACTGGACAAGAGGCTAACGGACCGCTTGGTGGGTCTATTTTATTCCTGCGGTACTCGAAGTACCTATGGTACGCCATGTCCAGTCATTCGCTAACGTTCCTGTTCTATAGTGGATTTATTTGATTCACCTTTAGTGAATGTTCTGCTTGCGTAGCATACTGGTAAGTCAATATCTCCATGATTTTGGGATAATATTGCTCCACATGCTATTTTCGAAGCATCAGTTGTTAAAATGAACTGCTTTTCGAAGTCAGGAAATTGAAGAATTTTGGTGACAACAGTTTATTCTTAATTTCTTGAAAAGCGTTCTCGCATATATCAGACCAGATGAATGGTTGATTTTTGCGTAATAGTCGATTTAATGGGTGCGCTATTTTAGCGAAATCTGGCAAGAAGCGTCGATAATAATTTGCAAATGCTACAAATCTTCGAACATCTGCATTTTCTGGTTTCGGATATTTTTGGATCACTTCATATTTTGATTTGTCCGGTTGAATGCCTTTATCTGAGACATGATGACCTAAATAAGTCACGTCTGTTCCGAAAAAGTTACATTTTGCTGGATTTAGTTTAAGATTGAAGTGTCTTAGTTTGGAAAAAAACATTTTCTAAATTCGAGATGTGATGATTGATTGAGCATCCGACAACAATAATGTCGTCAATATAAAGGAATGCACATTCTGGTGGCAATCCACTCAAAGCAATCGTCATCATTCTTTGAAAACTGTTGGGCGAAATGTTTAATCCAAATGGAAGTCTATTGAATTCGTAGTGTCCATTAGAACTAGAAAAGGGTCTAGCTCATTTCCCCGAATGACATTTCCCCGAATGCCATTTCCCCGAAAATCATTTCCCCTAATTGGCCACATCCCCGAATACCACTTCCCCTAATCAGCCACATCCCCGAATGCCATTTCCCCGAATATCATTTCCCCTAATCGGCTATATCCCCGAATACCATTTCCCCTAATCGGCCATTTCCCCGATGTGACACTTACGCTAATTGCCGTTTATTTAAATTTAAATTTTCCCGAATTTTCATATTCCCTAATCTTTATTTTCGCTAAAGCCTTTTTCCATGACTAACAGTTATTTTCTCTTTCAATTTTACCGAACAAACAGCTTTTTCGGGTATTCTATTGATTAAATGTTGTAAATTGGGTAGTAAAGCCCTTTGTAAATTTTTTTGAACAACGGTAAGGAACACGATTAAAAACCATTTCTGATGACGTTTTTTTATTTATGCAAAAAAAAAGTTATTAACAAGACAACATTTTTTCGATGGATCAACTATGGTCCCCTTGGAACGAGCTGTCAAGTAGGAGCATTTCTGCCAAGAAGGGCCGGGAAGTGAATTTTTGAAAATTGAATTAAAAATCCATGTTAAATCCTTTGCGGTCGTTAAAAGGGTCATTGTACTTTAAAAATAAGCTTTATCATTGTGAACACTAATATCAGCTTAATTTTAGGACCCAATTACAGTCCAGACTCGATTATCCGAAGCCTCGATTATCCGAAGTTTCGATTATCCGAAGTTCGATTATCCGAAGTGAAATTTTTCCGAGGCCTTCGGATAATCGAGTTGTTGTGTGTTCAAGAACCCAAAAATCGAACAAATAGGTTCAGGCTGGTACAAATTTTATTTAAAGTTTTTGTTGATTATACTTTTCGCCAAATCCAAAACTAGCAATGTGAATAAAATGATCAGTGTGAACGGGGTTCTGTACTACGAAAATCGCACGGTATGTTTTCTGAATCATAAAAAATAACAAAACTTCTATTACATTATTATTATGATGTCTATAAGTAAAAAGTATTTGGTTCGAGAATATATAACAAAAAGTCTGTAACAATATTCATTGTATATGAATGAATAGTACCAAACCTTTCAACACTCTTTCCCCCCTAAAATGCTACGTCTGTTCTGAGTGAATCCAAAAAGAATGTTGATCATTCAAGGCCAATACGAGCCTTTCAAGAAATATTATATGTGGTTTGATGTGATAAAAATTGCCATCATTTTTTTTCTTATAAAATGCTATTTCCCCAAACGCGGTCAAGCAGAAATGCCCGGTGCCCAGGAGCGCGCGCGCTCCGGGGCACCGGGCATTTCCGCTTGACCGCCTTCGGGGAAATGGCATTCAGGGAAATGACTATTCAGGGATATGACTAATCGGGTAAGTGGCATTCGGGATTGTGGCCTATTCGGGAAAATGACTTTCGGGGATGTGGACGATTAGGGGAAATGGGAAATTCGGGTAAATGGAATTCGGGGAAATGACTATTAGGGGAAGTGTCTTTTCGGGGAAGTGGCATTCGGGAAATGTCCCTTCGGTAATATGGGTTTCGGGGAAATGTCATAGATTCCTAGAAAAGGCTGTGAATTTTTTTGATTCCTCTTTAAGTTCAATTTGGTGAAATCCGGACATTAAATCCAAAGTTGTGAAATATTTTGCTCTACCTAGATGATCTAAAATTTCATCAATTCTTGGTAAAGGAAATTTGTCACCGAGAATCTTTTTATTTAATTGTCGGAAATCCACTACCAACCTCCATTTTGACAAAGAACTTTGTCCTAAGGGCTCTATTCTGGTGAGGTGTCAATCCAGAAAAACGAAAAATGTCGCGCGTTACGAAAATGTTGCATGCTTGGTACTGCGGAAGGGGTCAGCAACGAATGAAGTGTGGCAACAATGGTGCAACATTCTCGCGTGACAGTTCCAAGAAAGCAGGAGACGAGGCAAAATTTGCACCATGTTGCCACATTTCATGCGGACTATAAAAGCTAACAGATAGCCTCTGAACAGATAGTTTTGACCGAAAATCCGTCAGAGACGGATCGACGGTGGTAATTTTATTGCTCACACACACATACACACATTGAAAGACACAGGTTGTGCACCAACTTGGGAGGAATAGAACGGTCACTCGGAAACCAGAATGATTCAAGGCAATGGGGTTGGGACCAAACTGGTAGGATATTGGCCACACCCGGAGTGGCCATGGCCCTGAGGGAAGGTTCTACCGAGGGACATTTATTAAACAGTCTTTATGTTGCTAGAGGGGCGACGATAGTCAAACTTTTTTTTGTTGAATGTTTTAATTTTGTCATAATAGCGTTTCCAGTAAAATCTTATTTTTAAAATATTTTTATCATTTTTTAGCTGCTTTGGGCACCGATTAATCAACTTTTTTCCCCACTCATAAGGGCGCCTCCAGTAAAACTTACATATTGAGAATTTACATAAAAATGTTTACGTCATAGGGGCGCTCCCATTCCATTTTCCATATCGAGAATTGGCATGAATTTTTTAAGTCGAGAATTTGCATGATTTTTCATATCGAGAATTTGCATGATTTTTTCTAGTCATAAGGACGCCTCCAGTCAAATTTTCATAACAAAATTTGTATGATTTTTTAGGTCGTAGTGGCGCCTCCCATTAAATTTTCATATTAAGAATTTTCATAAAAATGTTTAAATCATAGGGCGCCTTCAGTCAATTTTCATAATAAGAAATTGTATGATTTTTTTAAAGTCGTAGGGACGCATCCATTAAATTTTTCATAGCCAAAATTTTCATGATTTTTTAAGTCGTAGGGGCGCTTCCTGTCAAATTTTTTAATCTTGAAAATTTGTTTCAAAAAAATTTAAGTCGTAGGGGCGCCACCAGTTAAATTTTCATAATAAGAATTTGTATGATTTTTTTAAGTCATAAGGGCGCCTCAATCCAAGTTGCCAGTTCGAGAATATGCCTTTAAAGTCGTAGGGGCGTCTTCAGATATATTTTTACATTGAGAATAGGGTATATGGCCCTATTTTGGACCTACTATGCAAAGCGTCAACACATTTCGCATGGTTCTCAGGAACGGTCTAACTAATTTGGCTCGTTTCAGTATTGTTTTGTGCTTTAATTTATGCTTAACAAAGTGTACTATTGAAAATTGAAAATAATTTAACCATTTCATTGTAACAAGCATTTCAAGTAAAACATTTTTTGGATGCTTTTTGGACTTATTGAATGTATTTTGGAGACATCGCTGAACCTATTTTGGACCCACACTCTGATTGGTTGAAATTTGGACAACTCGAATTGCGGCGTGCGGCGGCAACACGCACACTTACAAAAAACTCGGTTTGATGAACCAAAGGGCCTATCCACGATTGTAATTTTGAAAATATTTATTTCAGAAATTAAATAATTATGATAAAACAATGGATTTGAATTTGAAAACGATCGGGACTGGCAACACCAGCCAGCAACAGTCAACTGTTCGGAGCTCCTCAAACTTTTCGATTTTTTCGCCGTAATTTACCGTGTTTACCCGCGAGTTTGCTGCTCCAGCATGCCAAGGGCCGGCCGTGGCCGTGGCAGTTCGAGTGCGGCCTCGAAAACCCGCGAAGTTCATCTACCGGCAGAGTGCAGAAAGGTAAACACACCAACGCCGCATCGACCGCCATCGCGCACGGGAGCGTGCCCAGTGACGTCACCGATCCATCGTTTTTACACGTGTCATACCGTCCACGTGAGTCCCCAGTACGGACGAGACAATCGACCCGGGCATCCGGAAGCACTTCCGGCCAGCAGCAGCAGCAGCAGCAGTCCACCAGCACTACGACAACAACCACTTCCAACGTTCCCACCAGCAACGAATTTGAGATGCTGAGTGGAGATGAAAACAACACCGCCAGTGACAGCAGCAGTGCTGGCGACGACGATGACGATGATGAACTTGCGCGCAAGCAAGGAAAGCAGAAAAAGTGTAACTCTCCGAAGGAACGACGACCACCTCCAATTTTTGTTTTGGATACGTTGGCTGACGATGTTGACGAGTTGCTTGAGGGACTCCAATATTGTCTCAAAATTAGCAAAACTTCTGTGCAAGTGATTACCCACAAGAAGCTGCATTTCAACTTGGTGGTGAAGAAGTTGAAGTTGAGAAACTTCAAATTCTTCACATTTGATCCTGCAGAGAAGGTCCCAGTAAAGATCGTCCTTCAGGGATATCCGGACCGCCCGATCTCCGACCTGGAAGAACACCTGACGGGCGTCAAGGTAAAGCCTCGAGAGATAAAGGTGCTCTCAAAATCGACTACGGTGACAGGTACGTACACCTTGTACCTCCTGTACTTCGATCGCGGGTCCGTCAAAATCCAGGACCTACGGCGGATCAAAGCACTGGACGGCTTCTTTGTTACGTGGCGATTCTATACGAAGAATCCGGCCGACGCAGCTCAATGCCACCGCTGTCAAAAATTCGGACACGGTTCCAGAAATTGCAATCTTCCACCCCGGTGCGTAAAGTGCGGTGAGACCCACTTCACCGAAAGGTGCAATCTTCCGCGGAAAGACCAGCTGGGGGAAAACGCCCAGCAGCACAAAGCGCGCGTCAAGTGTGCGAACTGTGGTGGAAACCACACGGCGAATTTCCGTGGCTGTGCCGCGCGGAAAAAGTACATCGAGGAGCAGGACAAGAAGAAGAAAGCGCCAGCGTCCCGCCAACCTCCAAAGACATCGAGCTCGAACGCTGCAGCAGCTGGCGGCGGAGCGGTTCCATCGACCAACCCAGCGTTCCCTCCCGGTTGGGGAGGTTCGTACGCTAGAGTAGCCGCTTCTGGGAGCGGTACTTCACCGGGACAAGCAGACGTCACCGGAGATGACCTCTTCACGCTTCCCGAGTTTTTCGCTCTTGCTGGAGAGATGCTCACGCGCTTCCGTGCCTGCCGGAACAAGGCAGAACAATTCCAAGCTCTCAGTGAGCTGATGATGAAGTACATCTACAACGGATAAGCTGCCTTGTGCAGCGAAGTTTTTCGACGTCAATGGACAAAACATACTGTGATTTAGTTTTAAGCTTTTCTATTTCTATCCTTTTCCTTAGTAAATCTAGAAGGTTTTTTTTTTTTTAAATTTTTCCTTCTCTTGCCAAATCCATTGTTAGAATATCCAATTACATCAAAATGAATTATAGTTTAAATCATAGTTGAAAGGAACTCCAAAACTCTATTAGGTTATAAGAATTACGAAATTGTGAATTGATTATTTACTAATAAAAACTAATTGAATTGAAAACTAATTGAATTTGAAAACGTGTTTTAATTATATTGAATGGAAACTCACGCATCTTTAGCAGATCTCTGTCCTATTTACAATTTGCGTATTCTTACGACCTAATTGTTCAAGCATTAGAACATAAAAGACAACCCGTTATTAGTCGCAATAAAAACACCTTAACTTAAAATCAAATGAATGACAGAGATACATAACAAGATGCAATGAAAAAAGGTTCTAAATTTTACGCAGAGCTTAAGTTCAAATATGATTAAACAATGAAGAAAATTTAAAGGGAGATTATAGCTTGTAACTTGGTGTGAAACTTTCTCATCTGCCATGTTAAACTTTACAGTTGCTTGACAAAAAGTTTAACTACATGTTGCACTTTTAAAAACCATAAAAAAAAATCTTTGTTTGAATACCAGGGTGCCTTTGATAGTCATAGTTTGTCTTGTTAAAAGCAGATTTGAGGTGTTCAAACATTATTTTTACTCTGAACTTACCATCACTTAGGTTGATGATATATTTTTTTAAGAAAATCATTTATGACAATATTTAGTTAACTATGTTTATAAATTTTTTAACATAATACATATAAATTTTAGGTAAAATTGTTAAAAATTCAGAACATTGCCTGAAATTCGTTGAAACTAGTTTTGTTTATTTAATTATAGATTTACTGAATTCAAAGAACGAATCAAAAATTTTTACATTTTATATTTATTCTGTTGTGTGTGTGTGTGTGGTCCAATCCAATACCCGCTAACCGGTAGCGAAATTATGGGAAAGTATAATTTGTATCAGACTTTGTATATGCCGAATGCTGATACAACTTATCTCAGTCCCGGGTATTAGGTGGTGATAGCCCTCGCGCTGCTTCCAACGACCCATTTCAGAATGGCAGAGATCCTAGCGGCCCAATTCCGAGGTCGTTGGGCATTGTCCGGCCCCGCCTTAACATAGAAGCAAGCACCAGACGGATCCTTGATCTATCTTAAGACTCTCAATCCCTTCAGGCAAATCAGGGATCAGAGCGTATTTAATATGAGAAGAATACAACATGTTTTATAACCTTCTGATGGCCGACTGGTTAGAGTCCCAGACCATCAATCCAGAGGTGTGAGTTCGAATCCCACCTGATTCAGTTTCGTTTTCGTTTTTGTTCCAATTCCTGATTCCAAATTTCAAAGGTACCGACCGGGATTTGATCCCTGAACCTTCTGCTTATGAGGCAGAAGCCGTAACCATTAAGCCACGGAGCCGGTTTACATTTTATATTTATTCTGTTTTAATGAAAATGCCTTTAAATTAGGAAATTTTTTTGAATTATGTTTCAAAAACAAATAATATTTTATAATATTTATTATTTACAAACTTATTTAAGAATCCGAAAATGCATTCCGTTTTACGATTCAAAATCATGTTCATTGAGAAAATCATGACACTTTGAGAAGATTAAAATAATGCTATTTATCAACATTTTCTTAATTATAGTTAATCAACTTTTCAAACTTTTCAAAAAATTTCTTGAAGGCTTCTTCATGAGGTACTTTGAACACTGCTCTACCACGGTCATTATTGATTCCATACCATTCCGTACGTATTTAGTTTGTACTCTTCATTTTGCGGAAAAATCTCAAACCTATCAAAGTCACCTTGGCTATCAAAGTCACCCAGATTTATGGTAATCAGATATGTCTCAAATAATAAAATTCTTAAAGTTAACATCGTATTAACCTCTCGGGACCATCCATAAACCACGTGGACACATAAGGGGGTAAGCGATTGTCCACGCTCCATACAAAAAGATTTTTTTGTATGGACAATTGTCCACGAGGGGGGGGGGGGGGTTGAGAATTTCATAAAAGTGTCCACGTGGTTTGTGGATGGTCCCCTCATGCTAATTTGTTTTCGAACATTGTTATTTTTCTAGCTGGTTCAATTGTGTTTCTAACATGATTGACACGGTAAAATCTAAAAGTGTAATTTATTATAAGCCAACGCTGCCAATTGTGAAAAATACGTTTTACCTGTATTTTAAAAAATATATATTGATAGATATGCAAAAATCAGACAAAACTTACAAAAATCAGTTTTCCATATGTATATTTCTCTGATTAGTTTGCAATATGTCGTAACAGCCATCACGATCTCCGACACTTATTTGATTTTTTTTTCTCTGAATCAAACCAAATTTTGTTTGTTTTCCAGTAAAGAGCATTAAAAGACGTGCAGATGACAATTCAAAGCATTTTTTATTTATAATTCGCAAATTGATCGAGAACTGATCGAAAAATTGATTTGTTTACAACTAGCACTCAGGATCTTTTTAAAACGAACTCAAGATTTTTTAAATTTAATTCATACGACTTTTTCAAAAACCACTCGTAAGCAATGTTGACAGCTCCTGTCATGGTGACAGCTGACGATTTAATGAACTAGACCCTTTAGGTTTTTCAATCGTTTCCCCTTCAATTCCAACAGGGTAGCCAGTTTGCATTTTTTTAAGCAAATTTTAAAAATATATGCAGCTAAATTGGTGATAATGATATTAAGACAAACATAAATCAACATCAGTTTAAATTTTGGGATACTTTGCAATCGGTCCTTACAATCATCTAAATTTCCATCATCAATTTGCATTTTTATCGTTTCAAAACACATTTTCATTGTTTCTGTTAATCATTTGCTTTTAAAGCTTAGATTTCTTTCAAATAATTACAGTAAAGGAATGCAATTCAAAATATTAAATAAAAAAATCAATTAATTTTAATGAAATATCGAAATAAATTGATAAACAAAACTGGCAACACCTTGTTATACATGTATTGGTGATAGCCTTGAACCGACGGCAAAGTAGCTCCAAAAACTGATCCAACGCGGCTGATTTGAAAAAATATTTTGAATTGAGTTTTTTTTCGATAATAGAATAGTTATTTCAATGGTTTAGTGACGAAAAACATAAAAGAATTAAATAGACAACAGTTACATTGCTCGAAAACCGGAGGAAATTGCTTGGTGTCCGTGCAAAACAGAAAAAATCATCATGGTGTCACGAGCCAAATCCGATAAGCAACGAGGTCGGAATATTTGGACCTAATCGATGTGCTAGGAAAATGTTAAGAAATACGGATGGAATTGGAAAAAGTGGCTGAAAAAGCGGAAATAATCAAAAATGTTAACATTTTTGGAAGAGGTAAGCTACAAAACGATCCTGCTTAAACTTTCTGTTGGTTGGATTCAGTGAATTCGTACTTTAAAAGCCTGTACTACCTCGATTAATAAGAATAGGTCCAAAATAGGTACTAGGTCCAAAATAGGGTCATATACCCTATGTATTTAAAAAATAATTCTTAGGGGCGCTTCAGTCAATTTTTCATATCCAGAATTTGCATGATTTTTTTAAGTCATAGGGGCGCCTCCAGTCAAATTTTTAATGTTGAGAATATGTTTAAAAAAATTAGGTCGTAGGGGCGCCTCCAATTAAATTTTCATATTGAGAATTTTTATAAAAATGTTTCATTCATAGTCATAGGTCAAATTTTCATAATAAGAATTTGTATGATTTTTTTTTAGTCATAAGAGCGCCTCCAGTCAAATTTTCATTATAAAATTTGTATGATTTTTTAAGTCGTAGGGGCGCCTCCAGTTAAATTTCCATAATTTTCATAAAAATGTTTTAGTCATAGGGCGCCTCTAGTCAAATTTTTCATATCGAGAATTTGCATGATTTTTAAGTAATAAGGGTGCCTCCAGTCAAATTTTCATATCAAAATTTGTATGATTTTAAAGTCGTAGGGGCGCCTCTATTTAATTTTTCGTATCGAGAATTTGCATGATTTTTTAAGTCGTAGGGGCGCTTCCAGTCAAATTTTTATATTGCATATTCGTATTGAAAAAATTAAGTCTTAGGGCGCCTCCAGTTAAATTTTCATAATTTTCATGAAAATGTTTTAGTTAATGGGGACGCCTCCAGTCAAATTTATCATATCGAGAATTTGCATGATTTTTTAAAAGTCATGTGGGATCCTTCAGTCAAATTTTCATATTGCATATTCGTATTGAAAAAAAATAAGTCTTAGGGGCGCCTCCAGTCAAATTTTTAATATTGAGAATTTGCATGATTTTTTTTAAGTCATAAGGGCGCCTCCAGTCAAATTTTCATAATAAGAATTTGTATGATTTTTAAGTCATAAGAGCGCCTCCAGTCAAAATTTCATTATAAAATTTGTATGTTTTTTTAAGTCGTAGGGGCGCCTCTAGTCAAATTTTTATATTGCATATTCGTATTGAAAAAAAAGGCTCAGGGGCGCCTCCAGTTAAATTTTCATAATTTTCATAAAAATGTTTTAGTCATAAGGGCGCCTCCAGTCATTTTTTTCATATTGAGAATTTGCATGATTTTTTTAAGTCATAAGGGCGCCTCCAGTCAAATTTTCATAACAAAATTTGTATGATTTTTTTTAAGTCGTAGGGGCGCCTCCATTTATTTTTTCATATCAAGAACATGCATGATTTTATTAAGTCGTAGGGGCGCCTCCAGTCAAATTTTTATATTGCATATTCGTATTGAAAAAAAATAAGTCTTAGGGGCGCGTCCAGTTAAATTTTCATAATTTTCATAAAAATGTTTTAGTCATAGGGGCTCCTCCAGTCAAATTTTTCATATCGAGAATTTTCATGTTTTTTTTTCAAGTCATAAGGGCGCCTTCAGTCAATTTTTATAATAGAATTAATTTGATTTTTTTTAAAGTCGTAGGGGCGCCTCCAGTCAAATTTTTATATTGCATATTTGTATTGAAAAAAATCAAGTCTTAGGGGCGCCTCCAGTTAAATTTTCATAATTTTCATAACAATGCTTTAGTCATTAGGGCGCCTCCATTCAAATTTTTCATATCGAGAATTTGCATGATTTTATTAAGTCGTAGGGGCGCCTCCAGTCAAATTTTCATATTGCATATTCGTATTGAAAAAAAAAAACAAGTCTTAGGGGCGCCTCCAGTTAAATTTTCATAATTTTCATAACAATGCTTTAGTCATTAGGGCGCCTCCAGTCAAATTTTTCATATCGAGAATTTTCATAATTTTTTCAAGTCATAAGGATTCCTCCAGTCAATTTTTATAATAAAATTAATATGTTTTTTTTTTTAAGTCGTAGGGGCGCCTCCATTCAATTATTCATATCGAGAATTTGCATGATTTGTTTAAGACGTAGGGGCGCCTTCAGTAAAATTTTTATATTGCATATTTGTATTGAAAAAAATTAAGTCTTAGGGCGCGTCCAGTTAAATTTTCATAATTTTCATAAAAATGTTTTGGTCATAGGGGCGCCTCCAGTCAATTTTTTCATATTGAGAATTTGCATGATTTTTTTAAGTCATAAGGGCGCCTCCAGTCAAATTTTCATAACAAAATTTGTATGATTTTTTTTAAAGTCGTAGGGGCGCCTCCATTCATTTTTTCATATCAAGAACTTGCATGATTTTTTTGAGTCGTAGGCGCGCCTTCAGTCAAATTTTTATATTGCATATTCGTATTGAAATAAATAAGTCTAAGGGGCGCGACCAGTTAAATTTTCATAATTTTCATAAAAATGTGGTAGTCATAGGGGCGCCTCCAGTCAAATTTTTCATATCGAGAATTTTCATGTTTTTTTCAAGTCATAAGGGCGCCTTCAGTCAATTTTTATAATAGAATTAATTTGATTTTTTTAAGTCGTAGGGGCGCCTCCATTCAATTTTTCATATCGAGAATTTGCATGATTTTATTAAGTCGTAGGGGCGCCTCCAGTCAAATTTTTATATTGCATGTTCGTATTGAAAAAAATTAGGTCTTAGGGGCGCGTCCAGTTAAATTTTCATAATTTTCATAAAAATGTTTTAGGAATCTATGACATTTCCCCGAAACCCATATTACCGAAGGGACAATTCCCCGAATGCCACTTCCCCGAAAAGACACTTCCCCTAATAGTCATTTCCCCGAATTCCATTTACCCGAATTTCCCATTTCCCCTAATCGTCCACATCCCCAAATGCCATTTTCCCGAATGGGCCACAATCCCGAATGCCATTTACCCGATTAGTCATATCCCTGAATAGTCATTTCCCTGAACGCCATTTCCCCGAACGCGGTCAAGCCGAAATGCCCGGTGCCCCGAAGCGCGCGCGCTCCTGGGCACCGGGCATTTCGGCTTGACCGCGTTCGGGGAAATAGCATTTTACAGTCTACTCTCTGCTTGTCAATATCCAAGGGACCGTCGAGGAAGAGAATCATCAGATTACAGAACGATGCAAAATGAAGACTCGATTGAAAATATTTTTTTCTTGATACCCAGCTATGGGAGACAATCATGGCAACGTCCATCAAACAAAAACAAACTAATGTCAAACACCCTTCAAAGCTTCGTTTCGCCAAGAAAAATGTCTATGCAAGCCATGAGAAACTGAAATTATTGACAACCGGAAGAGATTTTTAAAGCAAACAGGGACTGAAGAATTCATCGATAGATGGAGAATTATTGATATCGAGAAGATGGACAACCAGAGTGTCGACTGTGTAAGAAAAAAAATGATGGCAATTTTTATCACATCAAACTACATATAATATTTCTTGAAAGGTTCGTATTGGCCTTGAATGATCAACTTTCTTTTTGGCTTAACTCAGAACAGACGTAGCATTTTAGGGGGGAAGGGGTGTTGTAAGGTTTGGTACTATTCATTTAAATACAATGAATATTGTTACAGACTTATTTTATATATTCTCAAAACAAATACCTTTTCCTTATAGACATGATAATAATAATGCAATAGAAGTTTTGTTATTTTTTATGATTCAGAAAACAAACCGTGCGATTTTCTTAGTACAGAACCCCGTTCACACTGATCATTTTATTCGCATTGCTGGTTTGGGATTTGGCGAAAAGCATAATCAACAAAAAATTGTACCAGCCTTATGTACCTATTTGTTCGATTTTGGCGTTCTTGAACAAAATTCGAAAAAAAAAATCCTTGCAAATTTCTCAAAAACAACATCTAATCATGCGGTTGAATACAAATGTTAATTGAACAACAAAAAATCTAGTAATTCGGTCCTAAAATTAAGCTTAAATTTGTGATATTATTGTTCACAAGAAAAATAAGCTTTACTAAGTACAATGACCCTTTGAACGACCGCAAAGGATTTAAAAGGGATTTTAATTCAATTTCTAAAAATTCACTTCACGGCCCTTCTTGGCAGAAAATCTCCTACTTGACAGCTCGATCCAGGGGGGGCATAGTTGATCCATCGGAAAAATGTTGTCTTGTCCAAAACTTTTTTTTTGCATAAAAATGAATAAAAAAAAAGTTATCAGAAATGGTTTTCAATCGCATTTCTTACCGTTGTTCATAAAAATTGACAAAGGGCTTTACTACCCAATTTACAACATTTAATCAACAGCGAGATCATCAGCATACCCGAAAAAGCTGTTTGTTCGGTAAAATTGAGAAAGAAAATAACTGTAAGTCATGGAAAAAGGCTTTAGCGAAAATGATGATTAGGGGATATGCAAATTCGAGTAATTTTAAATTTAAATAAACGGCAATTGGCGTAAGTGTCATTTCGGCGAAATGGCATTCGGGAAATGGCCGATTAGGGTAAATGGCATTCGGCGATATAGCCGATTAGGGAAATGATATTCGGGGAAATGGCATTCGGGGATGTGGCTGATTAGGGAAGTGGTATTCGGGGATGTGACCAATTAGGGAAATGATTTTCGGGGAAATGGCATTCGGGAAATGTCATTCGGGGAAATGAGCTAGACCCGTACTTTTATGATGTTTTGTACTAACCAACATAAAACTTAAATGTGGATCACTTTTATGGATTGATCGAAGAAAATTCATCATGCTAAGTCAACATTTTGCTGAATACTTTTTCCGGTATCAAACTGAGATTCTCCAGTTTCGCTTGAGAAACTTCGGTACGAATACCTTATTTTGACTAAGGTACTCAATTTTAAATGTAGGCAACAGAAAATAGCATAGCATAGCATAGCATTGGTGTCTACCCGTAGCTGCTACTTCGTTATTGACCAGGACCCCCAAACATTGCTCCGTGGACCACAGATGAAAAGTAGGAACCAATCATCACCCCTTCGCAATTTTCAAAGGTCCCTATCATGCTGATCAATACCGACGCCGGCCACGACCAGAGGTAAGACACGGGGAAGTGGATGGGAATGTTAGTCCGATACTTGAGTGATGGGACCGCCAAATCGACTGCGTCTCCGACAAAGTATCACATGAGTTTTGAGGGGTTAGTAAGATGGGTATGAGGTCAGGATTCACTGTGGTAGGTGATGCGACCATAAGCAATTTGTTTATCGGTTGAAATTTTAAAAATCTTAGGCAGCCGGCTGCGGAAAGATAGCTATCTAGGGATTTAAATATAGTATTAATTCGACCGCGATTCTCCAGAAATTCTCCGTCGGCGTGCCTTCCGATCAACGGTGATGTAGGAAGGGCTTCATTTATTGAAATGATTATTGAAATGATATTGAAAGGGCTTAATCCAGCAATACGACTTGCTAGTCTAAAAAAAATAGGTACGTTTTTATAGAAAACTATAAATAGAGAACAACACAAAAAAACTCATCGGCCAACGAACGCGAGTGGAAAAAACAATGAAAAAAAAGAAGGTAAAAAAACAGAACTGCGCGTCCCGATAAGCATAATAGCCAATCACCCCATGCTCTCGAACAGCGACACAAAAGAGACGGAAAATAACACGAAAAAAAACAGGACTGCGCGTCCACACAGGCACCGCACTACTGATGCCATTATTTAATTATAATAGAGTTATCTAAGGCCGATCTCACGCACACTAGCACACCATTTGTTTTGCTGGCTGGTACAAAATTTAACCTCAATCTTTTTCGTGTACGTACACGCAATACATACGCACGTAGATAACTCTATAGCCAATCACCCCATGCTCTCGAACAGCGACACAAAAGAGACGGAAAATAACACGAAAAAAAACAGGACTGCGCGTCCACACAGGCACCGCACTACACTTTAAATGTAGGCAACAGAAAATTCCAATAAAGTCATTTCGAACTTCTTGAAACCACACTCAAAAAAATATTCACGTTGAAGTTACGTGAAAAGCTATGTGGTTTTTTTCCACTACAGTTTTCATGTAACTTCTACCACAGACAACAGACGTTTGGGCTCGATTCTTCCCTTGTGTAAATCTTCGCTACAGATTTTTTAGTTGTGGCAATCCGTTTGTGGCGCTGCAGTCGCTTTGCCCTGACACATTGCCCGATGTCAAAATATCACTTTCCGCCTACTGTCATTTTACATTTTGTTGGTTTTCAACGTTTGTAATCGTTTGTTCTGGTTCTGGTGTTTGAGGATCGCTTGCACTAGAATCCGGTGGGGGAATCTGACATGCCGGGGAGAACATTCAAGATTCAGGCCTTTGGTATGGCGACGAGGGTTCGCCGGAAGTGGCGGCACTTGAAGGTGGGGTGGGTTTCGAGGGCGTTGAAGAGGTTGATGTCTTGAAGGTGAGCGTTGAAATGATCGTGGTAGTTGGTTTGTCGGTTCCGGAGATAATCTTCGGAATGCGGTCGTTTGGGGCCAAAACGTTTACGGGGTTGGCCGTGATCATAGCTCTTGCTGACGGCGCCGATGACATCCAGACTTTACCGTGTCATACCTTGCTGTTTTTCCTTCTTCGACAGTTCCGGATTGTTTCGTTTCTGGTTACGGATCTTTTATCCTCCAAGAAACGCTTGCCCATCCTCCCGATTTCCACCGGGTCTTCCCTCCTTTTCGCTCACCTCTGTTGGTTTTGTTTATAAACACAACCAGCAAGAATTTGACAGCCTCAAGCGCGGCCTTGGTTGCTGTGTTTAAAAAAGCATCAGACTAGACTATTTTTTTAATATCGATAATTAAATGAAAAAAAAAACTTCCATGTGCTCGTGAATCATGTTAATTAATAATTAAAGTAGATTTACTATAGCATAAAAACATAATCTTTACCTTTTTAATTTTTATTTCAAAAAATTGAAATAATATATTTTTTAAACATTTCTGGGTGATGCATTTTCAAACACACCTTCTCAGAAAACCATCATGGCTGCTTTAGAGAGTGGCAATAGGCTAACAGATGGCGCTAGTAGATTAGCAGGATGCGGCAGCCATGTTTTTACACACGATTTTCAAATTATTTTGTTCTAGCCGCTACGTCTGTTGTCTGTGCTTCTACTAGGTGGCCCTAGTAGAAACGGGATTTGATTGACCAGATTATTTCACGTCGATTCTACGTGTTTCACACGTAAAAGCTAAATGAATCAACCGATGAGTTTTACTTATTTGTTTTAATAAAATTTATATGAACTTTTTAGTTGAAGGTTCTTGTTTTGGTCGCATTTTTTCAAAAAAGAATAATAAAGAATTGTATTTGCAGAAACTAATGTATTTTATCATTGATTAGCATCTTCAGAACACCTGCAGTCCTGCAGTATATACTAGAACATAATTTGGTGCCTCTTGCCGGAAACATTCAGATGAAACGCGTACGGCTAGTCTACCCAAGGTCGCGGGACCTGTTCTTCCGCCAGGTAATCGCTAATCCCGATGTGCTTGATCCTGGTCTCCTTGCCAAAGATCGCCACCGATAGGTATATTTCAAGGCACCACGATAAAATAAAGCGGACACCAACAAAAGTGATGTAACCCGTAATTGCACTCATTCGAGACACACTCAGGAATGCCCAACTTGAATGGCTTTTTAATTTCCGATGGCGCCAAGAACCACAGTGGCACGGACCGAGATTGCCATTCCGATGCATGAAATCGGTGTCAGGGAGACTGCCAGGTTATCTAATTGCCTTCAAGGAGATCTTTAGTTCACCGCCTATGTCAGCACCGGCCAGAATTCCGGTAGCCGTCGGATAAGAAGATGCTATGTTCAGAAGTTGACTTCTGCAAAAAATAATCGTTACTTAAAAATAAATACATATTAAACTTAATTTAACCTACTTTCTGTTAAAATTTGACGAGCACAAGTCTCGCTGCATCTTCAACGTTCGCCATCAATTTTCATACTAAAATAATCACGTAGAAATTTCGCGCATTCGAGTAAAAGAAGTTTCGTCGATGCTACATTCCAAAACACATAGAAGCTACATGAAAAAACCTAGTGGAAAAATACTATAAGGTTTTTCACGTAACATAAACGTGAAATCATTGTTTTGCCGGTACACTTTCACATTATTTTTACGTGTGTCACGTAAAACGGGGCTATGGAGGGGAAAATTGAGTTTACGTGATTTTTCACGTAGTATCTACCTTTGGATTTTTTTGAGTGCAGGTTTTGATTTTTGAAGCACCGATGCCCACGAAGTAGGTAGCAAAGCAAGTGAAGTAAACGGACGCATATGTAGATTGCAGCAAATTTTGATAAAACGTAAATGTTCAAAATGGCATATCTCCGAAAACGCAAAAAATCGCAGGCTGGAAATTTCAGCAATGTTAGATTATAATCCAATCTTTCAAGTGATCTTAGTTTCATGTTTAGCATCGGTTAGCAAAAAAAGTACTCGATTAACAAACACAAAAAAATATGATTTGTCAAAAAAATGCTCCAGTTATTCGATGAAAACTTCAGTTTTTGGTTTGAAAACAACATTTTATCTGTTAACAGTTTCAAAGCTTATCTAATTACCTTTCCAACGATGTATATTTGTCCAAATAAAACATTTAAAATGGCTGAGCTATGTTAAAATTAAACAATCAGCCTTTTTCTCGAAAAACGCTACTTTTTTACTCCATTTTTTGACTTTCAGCTTGCGTATCTCCGTAATGAACAAACTTAGAGCTTTGAAAATTTGGATTTTTCTTAGTCAGAATGTTTACTTTCGAGAAAAAAATACCAAAAAATATTTGGAGAAGGTAACTTTTTTGAAACTTGGCCACCCAATGTACCATAGTACGGAGATTGCAGCGAGTTGTTTGGAAGGATCAACAGCGGGACTTGGCCAGTCCCCGGCCCACTACTACCCGGCAAATCTTCCCGGTCAATCGGAAGCAACAGTTATTACCTTTTTTCGTAACAGATTTGCACACACAAAAAGTGATGTTTCTTGAAGATTTGGTGTAAACAAACAGACAACACCAATACTGCTATACTCACAGAGCCCACGCAGTAGTATTAGTGAAGAGCCCACGATAAACAACGTGGGCTCTTCACCAATACTACTATGTGGGGTTTTGGTGACTGTCAAACGTTCTAGCCATTTACAGTGGTGCCAGAGAGTTGAGCTTATCTCAGTCCCGGTTATTAGGTGGTGACTGCCCTTGCGCTGCTTCCAACGACCCATTTCAGAATGACAGAGCTCCTTGCGGTCCAATTCCGAGGTCGCTGGGCATTGTTCAGCCCCGCCTAAACATAGAAGCAAGCATCTGAAGGAAACTCGATCTATATTTAGACTTCCAATCCCCTCAGGCAAATCAGGGATCAGCGCGTATTTAATATGAGAAGATAACATGTTTCAACACTACTGATCAATTCACTGCTAGAGTGTAAACCTTCTGATGGCCGACTGCTTAGCGTTCCAGACTACCAATCCAAAGGTGTGAGTTCGAATCCCACCTAATTCATTTTCGTTTTTATTCGTATTCAAATTCCTGATTCCGAATTTCAAAGGTACCGACCGGGATTTGATCCCTGAACTTTCTGCTTGGGAGACAGAAGCCGTAACCATTAAGCCACGGAGCCGGTTTAACTGGAAATTTGGTTTATTGGACCTTTAAAAAAAACTTCAGAATTGCGCTTTTAAAATATTCACTCAATTTCAGTCGAAAATGTTCTAAACAATTGGCCAACATAAGGTGCTCGATGGAATTAAATGCTGATCTCAAATTTCAGTTCCGAGATTAAATGTAAATTTTGTAAAGAAAAAATAAACTGAAAAAAGTTTTAATTTATGTAAATTATGACCGATGCGCATACGACCTTTTCAAACGCTACGCGCCAAAAACTTGGTTCGATCTTGGTTCGATTTTGACTTCACTTGCCTTGTATGTGGATGACAATTGTGACGTAGCGTAGCCATGGCTATTTCACCAATTGGGTCCTAAAATGAAGCTTAGATTGCTGATATTATTGTTTACAGCGATAAAGCTTATTTTTCTGAGTACAATGACCCTTTGTACGACCATAAAGAGTTTAAAATGGAATTTTAAATCAATTTTGAAAAATTAACCTCGCGGTCCTTCTTGACAGAAAAGCTCCTACTTAACAGCTCATTCCAAGGGGACCATAGTTAATCCATCGGAAAAATGATGTCCTGTCAAAAAAAAATTTTGCATTAAAATGAAAAAAAGTGATCAGAAATGGTTTTAAATCGTGTTTTTTACCGTTGTACATAAAAATTGACATAGGGCTTTAGTACCCAATTCCAGGTTGGTAAATTTACCTGTAATTTTAGCTGATTCAACCAAAAAAATCCCTGTTTCACCCAATCTTAAGCCACACAGCTAAAAAGTAGTAATCCAGCTGCGTGTAAGAGGCCTGAGTGTAAAATAAATATTGCATTATTCTATGCAATTTTATATGATTTTACACCCTGAAATATGTAGCCCATCAGTATGGGAAACCTAAAAAAAAAAACGAAACTATTGGCACTACGCCCCCCGGGGCATGGCCTTCCTCTAACGTGGGATTTCTGCTCCAGCGCCTCTGACGAGACAGGAGAAACCGGGACCGACGTTTTACTTCACCATCCGATAGAAGCTCAGTGGATAAGGCGGGAATCGAACCCGCGTCTCATAGCATCATCGGGATCGGCAGCCGAAGCCGCTACCCCTGCGCCACGAGACCCACTTGACCTACTTGACCGAAATGTCAAGCTCATATATGCGTTTATCCTTACAGCTATTCATCGGTCTGATGGCCGAGTGGGATATGGCGCCAGTCCTTAATGTTGGAGCTGGGTTTGAATTCCGTCGCTTGCAACTTTTTTTTTGTGTATGCGAAAAATGTACATGCAGTGTGTAATATTAAGTGTTTATTCTGACAAAGGTGATGTCCATGCTTTTGCATGCGATTTTACCATCGGATTTTTTGCTGTACACAGCTAATTTGAATTGTTAAATTATAGATTAGATTAGAGTGTAACAAAAATGACTTTTTGGCGGGCATTCAAGGGTTTGTTCCGGTGGGCATACTAAGCCCAAATCCAAAATATGAGCTTGATTGGACGTAACAGGAGCTGGCGCTCCGCCCTTCAATTTTAAATGGGATTTAACCCGTAAAAAAAGATTTTTTCAAAAATGTCACTTTTTGAGGCATTTTGGCCACTGAAGCGTCCATTTTCAATATCACTGGCATGTAGGCCAGATCCTTGCGCATCTTTTGGTATATATAACATTGACATTTGGAGCACTCTGGAGCTCGGTACAGTTGGGCATTTTTTCGAAAAATCGGCCCCGGCAAAATCAAATGGCGTCTAGGGCGTCGCGAGGCGCGACGCATATCTTCTTTGCTGCCGGGACCGATTTTTCGAAAAAAAAATGCCAAACTTTGAAGGCCTGTACCGAGCACCAGGGTGCTCCAAATTTCAATGTTATATATACCAAAAGATGCGATCTGGCCTACACGCCAGTGATGTTTTTGGTAAACGCATTGGTGGCCAAAATGCCTCAAAAAGTAATATTTTTGAAAAAATCTTTTTTACGGGTTAAATCCCATTTAAAATTGAAGGGCGGAGCGCCAGCTCCTGTTACGTCCAATCAAGCTCATATTTTGGATTTGGGCTTAGTATGCCCACCGGAACAAACCCTTGAATGCCCGTCAAATAGTCATTTTGTTACATCCTATTATAGATGGAACTCCTTTCCGTGTGGGAGTCAATTTTGTTGCCACCTTTCGGTCCCTTGGATTAGCCGTGGATATTTTCACAGTGTCATAAGCTGCTACCGCAATGCCTCGCCACTGTACTGGAGGAGAAATGATACAGTTTTTTTTACGAGATTCAATCCCGTGATATGAGCTGTTTAGGTTTTTATGTAAACACATAGTATCAAAATGGCTGGTGCGTACTTTTACCCCGTTCTACTCTAAATCAATGTGAACGATTCAATGTAACCAGCAGAGACATTACCTTTTGTCACTTATATGGTATCCAGTGACGAGAATTTGATTGACAACTATGTCAACTGGAATGTAATCATATACCAGATCTAATCCAATCGGAAGTCTTCGAATAACACCTTTTGCAGCTCCCATTAAAAATCCTTGAGGTCCATTTTTAGAAATAGTCCACCCTGGTACAGGTTCTTTCCATGCTCCGGTAACTGTAAAATAAAATAACAACATGAAAGATAAAGGGGTTATAGTTATCGAACTCACACGATAATTATCAATCCGATATTGATTCTCTAGACTGCTGAGATGTGTACCACTAGGGTGCGTCACAAAAGCAAATAATTTGGCAATATCGCATAGATCAAGGCAGTGTGCTTGGACCGCTTCTTTTTATTTTATATATCAACGACCTGAAGCAAGCACTGAGACGAGTTCAAGTAAACCTTTTCGCTGACGATACTGTACTGTTTCTGACCGGAACAAGTTAACGTGATGAATACTGAGCTTGCCAGTTTTACTGAATGGCTGAGATGGAAGAAACAAAATGCATGATAGTGACCACACGACCAAGGGACGGCGTAAACAGAGCGGTTCGGATAGATGGCGAGGAAATCGAGAGGGTCGAGACGATCAAATACCTCGGAGTGATGCTGGACGAAAAATTGAACTTTAATGACCACATTGACTACACAATACCGAAAATTTGGAGTACTCTGCAGAACTAACCGTTACCTGACGACTGAAGCCAAAATAGATGTGTACAAATCCCTGATTGCTCCTCACGACTACTGTGCCTCTATCCTGTTTTTAGCAACTCGTCAGCAACTGAAAAGAATGCAGGTCCTGCAGAGCAAAGTGATGCGTCTTATTTTGAAATGTGATCGTTTAACACCTAGGCAAAACATGCTGGATTGTTTACAGTGGATGTCTGTTCGTCAAAGGATCGAGTACAATACGTTAATTTATGTGTTTCGTGTAACTGAAGGTGTTCGGGGATGGCCGATTGTGGGTAGTGGACTGTATTTCGGGTTGTTGGTGGATTTGCAGCGGATCGCAGGAGGTAGGAAAACACACAGAAGTTGTAATTTTCCGATGTTTATTTTCTCCTTCTTCTTCCTCTCCTACTTCTCACTACACTAAAAACACTTTACTTCACTTCTGCCGCGTGTTGCCTCGTTGGAGGTTGGACGTGTTCTGACGCGAGCGCCCTGCGCGCGCGGTTCGTGGATGACGTTTTGACGTTTGGCAGCTGCTGTCACTTGACACGGTGGGCGCAGGGTTGTGCGCACGGCGGGGTTTCCTCTTCGGTGATACCGAACAGAAGGGATTGCGCCCAAATACTTGACAGGCACGATGGTATACGGGAGGGATATCCATCAGCACGACACCAGATGAGCTGACAATCTCAGATTGCAGATGTGCAGGAAGGCGTGTACGCAGAATTCACTGTTCTACAAAGGATACAGCATGTACAACCAGCTACCGGAAGCAGCAAAGAACACCAGGAACATCAACGAGTTCAAAAACTTGTGTAAGAATTTCGTGCGTCAACGACCGATGGAGTAAAAGTGGACCACGACGGTACTGTGAGGAAGAGCATGTTATGGCGGCCGGCCATCTTCATTATCGGTACATGTCGCACTTGATCAAAAGTAACGCGAATCTGGGCTCGGTTTTAACCCTATGTGCTCATATGTGTGTGGGATAGCAAATGATCTCAATACCCTAAATGGAAGCTGCAATCTGAGTGATACACGCAAACATATTCCGGTGAACATCGGATGCGCATTCGGCTTTGACCATCCGATGTTCATACCTGTGAACATCGAACGTTCAAATTTCGTAAAAATTACCAACACAATTAAAACTTATTTCAATGTATGTGTGAACCTCCCTATCGAGCTGCTCTCTTCTTCTTAAACTTTGTTTCAATAGCGGGATTTCTTCCTTCATCGCGTTTGACAGTTGGATTTTTTTGCTAGCGCAACGTTTTGTTTTGCCCGGAATAAATCCGTCATTTTCCGGATCTTTCATTAAAATTAACGCCAAGTAGTGTGGCTTCTTCAGCCTTAGCCGGACAGGCTGGCCAGCTGAATACGATTGACCCAAACCTGCAGATCTCGCTGGATCAGTTTCAGCTGCAGGTGCGTTACTTTCTTTTCAAAAAAGTCGAGGATAATTTCTCACCAATTATTTCTCCCCTAACAAGGCCACCACGACCGCATCCGGAGCGACGGTCCTTCACCACGCACCCGGCGCAGTTGGCCAAGGCTGCGGGCGGAAGCTAGCAGTAGCAACCCAAGTTTGTGTTCAACGTGGACGCAGCAGCCCCAAACGGGAGGTCCGCCGATGTTGATTCCGGTTGACGCGTCCGGAATGCCCACGAAGATAGCCAAAAAAAGTGACAAGTAACGCAAGGAGAAGAACCGGCTGGCCGGAGTACGACAGGCGCCTGCAGGTCAACAAAGTGCAGCTGCAGCGGCCGCCGTTCCTGGAGGATACCAGTTTGAGGCTAGTCCCGCTCCGGCACCCATTCAATACCCGGCTGGAAACGTCGTCCAGGAGCGTCAAATTGACGTGGACTCGGAGACCGATTCCAACCACGATACCGCGTTGCCGCAGGCCTGTGCCGGTGGTAACAAAGAACTGGTGAAGTTGCTTATCAGTCGCGATACCGACATAAAGCGAAAATGGAGGCCCAGTCCGAACGCACCAAGGACACTCCACTGTCGCTGGCCTGTTCCGGAGGACGTTATCAAGTGGTGGAGTTGCTGCTGAACATGAACGCCAACCGTGAAAACCGTAACGTACCCGACTACACGTCACTCAGATTGGCCACCAGCGGAGGTTACGTGAAAAACATCAAGCTTCTGCTGAGTCATGGCGCTGAAATCAACTCTCAAACGGGCAGCAAGCTGGGAATTTCACCTCTCAAGCTCGCGGCGGCCGTTGAGGTCAAGAACAAAAAGGGCAAATCTCCACTTTGGCTCGCTGCCAACGGAGGCCACCTGGCGGTCGTGGAGGTTCTGTGCAACAAGTGGATGGTGAACTACAAACGGAAGAAGCGCAGAAAGGCTGAAAAGCGCGAACAGCAGCGCAAACTAGTCGAAGGCGAAGCCGAAGTAAGTTGAGGAAGAACAACCATTAAATGAAATAATCTCAATCTTTTCCCCCGTTTAGATCCAGTGCAAAAAAAGTACCAGAGCGTGCTTAATCGCCGCCTGCGCGTATTGAAAGCGTGCCTGAGCAAAGTCCCCGAAGAATCGTTCGACAAACAAGGCCCTGCCAACGAAACTCCGGCCATTCGGTCCGCGTGGTTCGAGGTCGTGTTGGCGTTACTTCAGCACACGCCGTTCCTGGTGGCCGGGCGCTCGTGAGCAGTGTGTGGCAATTTTCCGAAGTTGTGAAAGGTGCTTAAAATCAGAGCGAGAGGGACATGTTCCACACGCTGAGAGCATCAACGAAGTTTGTAGGACTCGAGCCGGACGACCTTCCACGTGGAGCTGATCCGGAACGCAACTCGCACAAACGTCAAGTTCAACAGCGGCTCGGCCGAGCGACGCGACGAACCCGACGCCAACTCGCACCCCGCTTCGAAGATCAACTCCACACGCTTATCCACAAAATCGTACGTCGATCGCATCACCTTCACCCGTGACCAGGCGTACGTTCTCAACCTAGAAAATATCATTCAGTTCCAGTGCGTCGAACTGTTCCATTTCCTGGCCGAACCAGGCCAACCCATCGGCGCTCTGCCGCAACATCTACACTCGAATCGTGCCAGACTCGTCAATCCGTGACCTAATTTCGCAGCGGCGGTTATTTGAGGAATTGGAGCCGGAAGAGAGGTTTAAAGGTCTACGTTTGGGATTACTCGTCACATTTCTAACAATCTGTTTTTATTTTAAGCTCGAGGAAACCGTCATGCCGAGCCTGTCTGGCGTTTCGTTAATCCGGATAGCTGTTCGTGGCGACACTTCCCAACACCTTCGTGCCAATCCGCCTTACTTGCTGTAGCGCGGTTCTTCCGACCGATGGAAGTCGATCTGGTGCTGGTCGACCAAGCGGAAACTCGGATGGAAACCCCCGGTCGACTGTTCCGTCAGGAAATATTTGATGCACTGGAATTGAACGGCCGGAGTACACAAGGCAGCAGCATTTTTTCCCGACTCTGCTAATAGAAAGTGGTTTTCCGATAACTGGAGTAACGAAGATTCATTGTTAAACGTTTGTAGTTAAATTGAATTAAACATAATTTAACGTCTTACTGATTCTTTCCTTTAGAAAGGGAATAGTAATCAAAACAGATGTTTTTATTAGGTCTATTCCCGTACTGCAGAATTCTGCAATTCTGCACGAAATCGGCAGCAGAGCGTTCCCGTACTTTTCTGCAACATAAGTAACTTTTTTTCCAGGCAGAACTTCTGCAATGAGAGAGACAGAAGTTGCAGCAAAACCGTTCCCGTACTTTTCTGCAAGCTCTCTCTTCTCTTTCTTGTTGAAAAGTGACTGCAAGTTAGTGTGATGGATGTTGAGTACACGCTTACATAAAGTTTGCAATTTGGGTGAAATCAAGCATTTTATTATTAGCTGTAATATTTTTTTTGTTTTATTATTACTAAATTGAATTAGTCTTTTGAAGAGACGTTTGTATATTTTGAATTGATGGATTTTTTGGGTAGTTAGTTTTTTTTATGTCTGGTTTTATTGAGAACGATTTTTTTGTGTTAACGATTTCATGCTTAGTTCATTAATGTAAATGAAATAGCGATATTTTTTTTAGTGTTAAAATGATAACTTTTTGAATAGACTAAATATGTTTGTTTAAATAATAGGTAAATTTAATTGCCAAATAATAAATTGTACCTTTAACGGTGCTACCAATTTGTATTCTTATTTGAACCAATAAATGTGATGTAATTTAGTCGAATTCTTAAATTTTAGGAAGTATAAATTGTAAAATTCGGAAATTCTTAAATGCGCCATCTTGAATCACAAAAAGTACATTTTTTGGAGTCGTTAGAAAATCAGGTTTAGAGATTGAACATTTTGACGAGTTCTTCGGAAAATAGAGTACGTTTCTGTTTCTATTTTTTTAATATTTGAGTTTTCATTTTTTTATGTACAGAATTTTAAAATTTTACTTTTTTAGTTTCTTAATTTTTATTATTTTTTAAACTGTAGCTTTTGTATTTTTGGTGTTCTGAACTTTGAATAATGAAAACTTTTTAATCATTTATTTCGAATTAAAAAAAAAAGAATTTTTATGTTTAGGAACTTTTAAGTTAGAAACCTTTATTTTTTATATCAAATTTTGAAAATTAAGATTTTTTTTTTAAATTTTCAATGTTTAATTTTTAATTATTTGAATTTTAAAGCTTTGAATTTCTGATTTATTGTTATTTTTCTGAAATAAATATTTGCATTTTTAAATTTCTCTAATATCCGATTTATTTTTTTCAAGTTCCTCAATTTGAAAATAGTTCTTTTTATATTTTTAATCACGAATTTCTTAATTTTCAGATTTATAAATTTATGAGTTTCAAAATTGTAGAGTTTGTGATTCATTTTTTTTTATTTGTCAATTTCGCTGCGTCACCGTTGTTCTTCGATGTGAAATCCAATCATAATTTATTTATGTTATCTTTCAAACATTTTGCTATTAAAACATGTATTTATGGTCTATATAAATATACCTTCTATATTAAACCTTTTTCTTTTTTAATCATGTTTTTAAACGTACCTGCCAATCTCATTTCTTAAATTGTTTACCTAATGTAAAGTTTTGAGTTGTTTCTAATATAAAATGTCTACCTAAGCATTATTAATTTCTAGTTTAATAAATGGTACATGCTTGATTTTTTAGATAAAATGTTGATTTGCATAAAAAATAAGTCCCCGTTCTAGAGGTAAACTTCTTTCAACTACAATTTTTGTCAATCCATTTTTTTAATTGTTTTGAAATAATTAAAAAAAACTTCAATACCCAATTTGAGTAAATCCACTCAACTGTGTACAATATTGCAGAAAAAGTACTGGAACGCGCTACCCAGGCAAAAGTTTTGCGGCTTCTCTCCTTGCAGAACTTCTGCAAAAGAGAGAGATGAAGAGAGCGAGCTGAAAAGTACGGGAACGTGCTGCAAAAAAGCACAGACAACAGACGTTTGGGCTCGATTCTTCCCTTGTGTAAATCATCGCTACAGATTTTTTAGTTGTGGCAATCCGTTTGTGGCGCTGCAGTCGCTTTGCCCTGACACATTGCCCGCTGTCAAAATATCACTTTCCGCCTACTGTCATTTTACATTTTGTTGGTTTTCAACGTTTGTAATCGTTTGTTCTGGTTCTGGTGTTTGAGGATCGCTTGCACTAGAATCCGGTGGGGGAATCTGACATGCCGGAGAGAACATTCAAGATTCAGGCCTTTGGTATGGCGACGAGGGTTCGCCGGAAGTGGCGGCACTTGAAGGTGGGGTGGGTTTCGAGGGCGTTGAAGATGTCTTGAAGGTGAGCGTTGAAATGATCGTGGTAGTTGGTTTGTCGGTTCCGGAGATAATCTTCGGAATGCGGTCGTTTGGGGCCAAAACGTTTACGGGGTTGGCCGTGATCATAGCTCTTGCTGACGGCGCCGATGACATCCAGACTTTACCGTGTCATACCTTGCTGTTTTTTCTTCGACAGTTCCGGATTGTTTCGTTTCTGGTTACGGATCTTTTATCCTCCAAGAAACGCTTGCCCATCCTCCCGATTTCCACCGGGTCTTCCCTCCTTTTCGCTCACCTCTGTTGGTTTTGTTTATAAACACAACCAGCAAGAATTTGACAGCCTCAAGCGCGGCCTTGATTGCTGTGTTTAAAAGCATCAGACTAGACTATTTTTTAATATCGATAATTAAATGAAAAAAACTTCCATGTGCTCGTGAATCGTGTTAATTAATAATTAAAGTAGATTTACTATAGCATAAAAACATAATCTTTACCTTTTAATTTTTATTTCGAAAAATTGAAATTATATATTTTTTAAACATTTCTGGGTGATGCATTTTCAAACACACCTTCTCAGAAAACCATCATGGCTGCTTTAGAGAGTGGCAATAGGCTAACAGATGGCGCTAGTAGATTAGCAGGATGCGGCAGCCATGTTTTTACACACGATTTTCAAATTATTTTGTTCTAGCCGCTACGTCTGTTGTCTGTGGTTTGATATAGTTTAATTTTCATGTTAAAGCAATAAAAGCATCTTTTTTGAGTAATATTTTCTCAAAAAAATTGATTACGTAAAATCACAGACAACAGACGTAGCGGCTAGAACAAAATAATTTGAAAATCGTGTGTAAAAACATGGCTGCCGCATCCTGCTAATCTACTAGCGCCATCTGTTAGCCTATTGCCACTCTCTAAAGCAGCCATGATGGTTTTCTGAGAAGGTGTGTTTGAAAATGCATCACCCAGAAATGTTTTAAAAATATATTATTTCAATTTTTCGAAATAAAAATTAAAAAGGTAAAGATTATGTTTTTATGCTATAGTAAATCTACTTTAATTATTAATTAACACGATTCACGAGCACATGGAAGTTTTTTTTTTTCATTTAATTATCGATATTAAAAAAATAGTCTAGTCTGATGCTTTTTTATACACAGCAACCAAGGCCGCGCTTGAGGCTGTCAAATTCTTGCTGGTTGTGTTTATAAACAAAACCAACAGAGGTGAGCGAAAAGGAGGGAAGACCCGGTGGAAATCGGGAGGATGGGCAAGCGTTTCTTGGAGGATAAAAGATCCGTAACCAGAAACGAAACAATCCGGAACTGTCGAAGAAGGAAAAACAGCGAGGGGAATGTCACTCCGCGATAACACACTAAAACGCACAAAAACGAGCTCGAAAAGCATCAACGCTACTCATCGTGCCGAGTTTTCACATAACGCCACCCTAAAGCAAGTTATCGCAAGTTAACGCACGTTAAAGCGAGTTAAAGCGACCAGCGTCTGCTCGACTTTTGAACCAGGGAAATTTATCTTGCAACCTTGCCGTCGAGCAGTTTTTGGTCATGTTTGGCAACTCGGTATTTGTTTTTGTTTTTGTCAAGCAGTTTTGACAGAAAGAAAAAAAAACAGCAAAAATTTAGTTTTTTTGTCGACGGCCGGAAAAGTTTGCTCCGGTGTGAACACCGATTCTACCATCCACAGAACAAAGTTTGCGTCAGGATTCTCCGCCAGTCATTTTAAGCTCTTGGTGCTAGAGCCGCCGATCACACCGGGAATAAGGTTAACTTTTCCGGTCGGCAAAACGTGCGCCTTCTCTAGGAGGAAAAAAGTTGCAGGGTAATGTTTTTTTAGCAGTGCGATTAAGAGATTTTAATTGTGATCCTTATTGTTGTTTTTGTAGGCAAATAACCGACGTGCTTGGCTGTAAATTAACCTAGACTGGGGCCATTACAGTGCCGGGCCCCGCTGACCACTGAATGGCGCACCACATCCTGTACGCTTTTGCCCCGATTGTGGTCTTCCCCCAGCGAATCGCCGAAACGTTTGCCGAGGAGGAGGAGGACGAAATCGCCCGGCTGTCGTCGTTTGTGATGGCCATCGGCGACCTGAAAAAGATCACACTCGGCCCGAAGGGAATGGACATCGACATGATTCAGGTAGCGCACGGCCGCAGCGCCGGCCAGGTTGAAGTCACCATCGAGGGGGCCGACGATTATGAAGGCGGTCTAGACTGTGCGAGCCGGAAAAGCTGATCGAGCAAAAGTTGCACCCGCAGACGATTATCGCCGGGTGGAGAGCGGCCACGCAGGCGGCACGTTCGGCGCTGATTGCCGCAGCTCAGGACAATTCGACGGATGCGGAAAAGTTCAGAGAGGATATGATGAACATTTCCTGGACGACGCTCAGCTCGAGGATTCGGTCCCAGCAAAAGGAGTACTTTGCCAAGTTGGTCGTCGATGCCGTGATGCAGTTGATTCGAGGATTCGTTCTTGGACGAGGGTTTCCTGCTGTACAAGAAGCCCGGTGTGCACCAGTCGAAGCGCATCGAGAATGCAATGATCTTGGTCGCCAACACGCCGATTGACATGGACAAGATCCAGGTTATTGGATCGAGCATCAAGATGGTCTCGATGGCGAATATTGCCGAGCTGGAGGTCGCCGAGAAGGAGTAGATGACGGACAAGGTGACAACCCGGACCAGGTTCGTCCCGGTCGTTGCAATCTGATCGAGCAGGTCAATGGGTGAGGATACGCTACGCTTCAGCGGAGATCCCCTAGGAGAGGCCTGTACCGTCGTAATCCATGGGGCAACGCAGCAGATCATCGACGAAGCGGATCATTCGCTGCACGCCGCCCTTCGCGTGCTGGCCGCTAACTTCAAAGAGGCCCGTATCGTGTACGACGGAGGTTGTCGCGAAACGGACCCCGAAAACATTGAAACACTGGATGAGAAAGAAGTGAACGTGGATATGGATTGCCTTCCGGAAAACGATCGGCACAAGCTAGTGGCGCAACACATCAAGGATTGCAATGAGTTGAATAAAAAGGGCGCTGCGGAATTCTAGAAGGACAATTTGGATTAAATCGAGCAGAATAAATGAAAACAAATAACTTATTAAAATTTGTCCTGATTTAATTCATAGCTTTCATCGCTGTATAAATATATAAAAACATAGGATAAAAATATAAATATGATTAAATGATTTCACGATTTTCTCTCCTCGCACATTCCATCCGGAACCTGCTAACTCGCTGAAGCCGGATCAGTACGTGTTCAGCCAGGTTTGAGATGGCGTTGGATGCTGTTGTTTTGAGCGGGTATCGTTCGGGGTCGGGTCAATCGGCAGAAAACCGAACGGCAGAATGCCGAATGGCAGAATGTCAAATGGCAGAAATTTCAATCGGCAGAAAAATAAATGGCCGAATGATAAATGGCAGAAAAGGTCAAATGGCAGAATATAATATGGCAGAAAAGGTCAATCGGCAGAAAGGGTCAATGAGCAGAAAATTAAGAAGCCGAAAAATCGAAAGGCAGAAAAATCAAAAGGCAGAAAAATTAAAAAGCAGAATAGTTAAATGGCAGAACGTTAATAAGCAGAAAAATTAATTGGCAGAAAATTAATTAGCAGAAAATTAAATGGCAGAAAGTTGATCAGCAGAAAAAATAAATAGCAGAAAATTAAATGGCAGAAAATTAAACGGCAGAATAGTTAGTTGGCAGAATAGTTAGTTGGCAGAATAGTCAAATGGCAGAACAGCCAAATGGCAGAATAATCAAATGGCGGAATAATTAATTAGCAGAAGAGTTGAATGGCAGAATAGTTAAATGGCAGAATGTCAAATGGCAGAATAAATAATTCACAGGAGAGTTGAATGGCAGAATAGTCCAATGGCAGAATAGTCAAACGGCAGAATAGTCCAATGGCAGAACAGTCAAATGGCAGAATAGTCAAACGGCAGAATAGTCAAATGGCAGAATTCACTTGATTTAATATTAATAGTACGTTCATTTGAAGTGCCGGTGCGGCACTGAGTGCCGCACTCGTCGGTGCCAGTTTTGATTCAATCGAACGTCATTTGTCAGAGTGCGTGGAACTCGCATGAAACTGAAAAAATATCGAGTGCGGCACTAGAGTTTCAGTTCCAAGATGGCAGCGAAACTCGTGCGGAACTAGCGCGAGTTTTTCCAAAGAAACACTTTGCTTATATTGTAACTTCAGTGTTTATTCAACATAAGGCTTCATCCATAAAGTACGTCACGCTAAAATCAGCCAAAATTTACCCCCCCTCCCCCCCTTTGTCACGCTTTTCCAATACTTATAACACGCAATGTCACACTTGCTCAGACCCCCTCCCCTAGAGCGTGACATACTTTATGGATGACGCCTAAACAGTTTATCAAACAGTTCATGCAATAAAAGTAATAATTTTTAATAAATTGTACTGTTTAACATTTATAGTCTTTTGAATAGGTCCTTTAAACATATGAAACACAATAGCTTATAGGACCTTTAAAAAAAAAACTATGAACCGATGGAGGTTATGTTACACATGACCAGTCTGCCCAAGAACTATGCAAGAAGCATGTTGAAATGGTGGCAAATTTTCGATTCGGACAATGCATGTGTTTGAATGGGGAGAAAGACCGCAATTTAGTACCGCCCCTTTCAAATGTTGCTCCAGCCAGCCCAGTCACGAAATATTCTTGCAGAGCTGGTTCTGCTAAAACCCTGCTAGAACGGTGGAGCATTTCTGCTAGAATGCTGTAAGAATTTCCAGCTTTGCTAGAACTGTGCTAGATCGTCGTAACTGGGAGATTTCTACCACTTGAAGCAGTGTATGCACTTGGTAAGAAACCAGTCAAGGAAAATTTCAAATGGGCAACAACAGCAGCGAAAGCAAGCCAGAGATGGTGTAGAAAACCCCCCAAAAAATCGCTTCGTTGTTCTGCTGTTCGTAAAAATGTTTTTTGACTCCTTTCCCTTTCGAGCTGCGTACTGGCCCTGTGTCCTAAATAGTTCCTTAGTAACTTTTTAAAATGGCGTAACCATTAATGTAAACAAACAGTCTATCCCACTTGCTCTGGTGACAGTTATGGTTGTGTAAGAGTGAGATAGAGTTATCTACGTGCGCATGTATTGCGTGTACGTACACGAAAAATTATGTTGTACCAGCCAGCAAAACAAATGGTGCGCTAGTGGGGTCTAGCTCATTTCCCCGAATGCCATTTCCCCGAAAATCATTTCCCCCTAATTGGCCACATTCCCGAATGCCATTTCCCCGAATATCATTTCCCCTAATCGGCTATATCCCCGAATGCCATTTCCCCCTAATCGGCCATTTCCCCGAATGCCATTTCCCCGAAGTGACACTTACGCCAATTGCCGTTTATTTAAATTTAAATTTTCCCGAATTTTTATATTCCCTAATCTTCATTTTCGCTAAAGCCTTTTCCATAACTAACAGTTATTTTCTTTCTCAATTTTACCGAACAAACAGCTTTTTCGGGTATGCTGTTGATTAAATGTTGTAAATTTAGTAGTAAAGCCCTTTGTCAATTTCTATGAACAACGGTAAGAAACACGATCAAAACCAATTCTGCACAGAAAAAATATTCCTGTGAATTTACATTATTTATCATGTACCAAAAGGTATCATGATAAATGATGTATATTTACATTAGGTTCATCGGAAATTTATATTAGATTCATTGAAATTTACATTAGTTTTGAAAATTTACATTAGTTTTGGCATTTACATTACTTTTGGAATTTACATTAGTTCAAATCAACTAAATCTAATTAGTCAATGGGAATGAGAAGCTCGACTTGGATTGCAGTAGGAAAAGGGTGTGGCCTATGTTCTATTTTAAAATTATTGAAGCGGGCAGCAAAGGAAATTCCGATTTTAAAAGTTGTTTCACAGGTAGGGGACGCTTTCTCGTCGACGGCCAAGTGGAATAACGCTAGACTGGAATCGAACGGACGACGGGTAGGATGTTCGGTGTTACTGCTGCTACCCGCTGCCGACTGAGCCATCTTCGCATTTTATAAACGAGCGGCAAAAGCATCAACTTGTTCAGGTCGAGGCTCAGGCAGTGGGCCAGCGAAGTATGAGAGCGATAGAAAGAGAACCAAATATAACTATTTTTAGTTCGGGTAGTTTTGAAGTCAACGTTTGGCAGAAATACATCGGATATATGATTTACATTGAATAGGAATTTACAGGAAGCCGAACACGGGTAGAAATCCATCAGATTTGAGTTTCCATGCTCAGCGTTTCCATTAGATTCATGATTTACATTAGATTTAGATTTACATTGGAGTAATTTCCATGACTTTTTACTCTTTACATCATATTTCAACATTACATTGAGTGAGTTTACATAAGAAACAGTAATTACGTGCTGTGTAAATTTACATATTTTTTTCTGTGTGATAACGTTTTTTTATTTAATTTTTATGCAAAAAAAAGTTATTGACAAGACAACATTTTTTCGATGGATCAACTATGGTCCCCTTGGAACGAGCTGTCAAGTAGGAGCTTTTCTGCCAAGAAGGGCCGTGAAGTGAATGTTTAAAAATTGAAAGAGTCATTGTACTTAGAAAAATAAGCTTTATCGTTGTGAACAATAATATCACAAATTTAGGCTTAATTTTAGGACCCAATTACAGTCCAAACTCGATTATCCGAAGCCTCAATTATCCGAAGTTTCGACCATCCGAAGTTCGATTATCCGAAGGTTTGTATGGGACTTCGGATAATTAAATCACGAACATTTCAGTTCTACAACCCCATTTTAGTCAAATTTGAATAGTTGATTGCCTGTTGAACAATAAAATGCATTTTTTCAACATTCCAGCACCGCCATATTGGCCTCCATCTTGGATTTAAAAGTTTTAAATCACTTTAACGTAGTTTAGGGGTCATACTTAAGCTCGACAATAAAAAATTAGGCATCGAAAAAAAAAATTCTTTTCGTGATTCGATTATCCGAAGTGAAATTTTTCCGAGGCCTTCGGATAATCGAGTCTGGACTGTACTAGATTTTTTTTTGTTCAATTAACATTTGAGCAGTTCTCTACGGAATCGGTCTTTTTTCTTTAATTTTAATTTTTGTATTTTTTAATCCGGCTGAAACTTTTTTGGTGCCTTCGGTATGCCCAAAGAAGCCATTTTGCATCATTAGTTAGTCCATATAATTTTCCATACAAATTTGGCAGCTGTCCATACAAAAATGATATGTGAAAATTCAAAAATCTGTATCTTTTGAAGGAATTTTTTGATCGATTTGGTGTCTTCGGCAAAGTTGTAGGTATGGATATGGACTACACAGAAAAAAAATGATACACGGTAAAAAAAATTTGGTGATTTTTTATTTAACTTTTTGTCACTAAAACTTGATTTGCAAAAAAACACTATTTTTATTTTTTTTTATTTTTGATATGTTTTAGAGGACATAAAATGCCAACTTTCCAGAAATTTCAGAATGGGCAAAAATCTTTGACCAAGTTACGAATTATTAAATCAATACAGATTTTTAAAAAATCGAAATATTGGTCGCAAAAATTTTTCAACTTCATTTTTCGATGTAAAATTGAATTTGCAATCAAAAAGTACTTTAGTGATTTTTTGATAAAGTGCACCGTTTTCAAGTTATAACCATTTTTACGTAACTTTTTTGAAAAAAGTCGCAGTTTTTCATTTTTTTAAAATAGTGCCCATGTTTGCCCATCTTTGAAAAAAATATTTTTGAAAAGCTGAGAAAATTCTCTATATTTTGCTCTGTTGAACTTTTTTGATGCGATCCATAGTTACTGAGATATTGCCATGCAAAGGTTAAAAAACAGGAAAATTGATGTTTTTCAAGTCTCACCCAAACAACCCACCATTTTCTTATGTCGATATCTCAGCAACTATAGGTCCGATTCACAATGTTAATACATGAAACATTCGTGAAATTTTCCGATCTTTTCGAAAAAAATATTTTCAAAAATTTAAAATCAAGACTAACATTTCAAATGGGCGTAATATTAAATGTTTGGCCCGTTTGAAATGTTAGTCTTGATTTTAAATTTTTGAAAATATTTTTTTCGAAAAGATCGGAAAATTTCACGAATGTTTCATGTATTAACATTGTGAATCGGACCTATAGTTGCTGAGATATCGACATAAGAAAATGGTGGGTTGTTTGGGTGAGACTTGAAAAACATCAATTTTCCTGTTTTTTAACCTTTGCATGGCAATATCTCAGTAACTATGGATCGCATCAAAAAAGTTCAACAGAGCAAAATATAGAGAATTTTCTCAGCTTTTCAAAAATATTTTTTTCAAAGATGGGCAAACATGGGCACTATTTTTAAAAAATGAAAAACTGCGACTATTTTCAAAAAAGTTACCTAAAAATGGTTATAACTTGAAAACGGTGCACTTTATCAAAAATTCACTAAAGTACTTTTTGATTGCAAATTCAATTTTACATCGAGAAATGAAGTTGAAAAATTTTTGCGACCAATATTTCGATTTTTTGAAAAAATCTGTATTGATTTAAAAATTCATAACTCGGTCAAAGATTTTTTGCCCATTCTGGAAATTTCTAAAAAGTTGGCATTTTATGTCCTCTAAAACATATCAAAAAATAAAAAAAATTAAAAATAGTGTTTTTTGCAAATCAAGTTTTGGTGACAACAAGTTAAATAAAAAATCACCAAATTTATTTTTACCGTGTATCATTTTTTTTCAGTGTAGTCCATATCCATACCTACAACTTTGCCGAAGACACCAAATCGATCAAAAAATTCCTTCAAAAGATACAGATTTTTGAATTTTCACATATCATTTTTGTATGGACAGCTGCCAAATTTGTATGGAAAATTATATGGACAAACTAATGATGCAAAATGGCTTCTTTGGGCATACCGAAGGCACCAAAAAAGTTTCAACCGGATTAAAAAATACAAAAAAAATCGAATGACCGAAATCTCAGAGAATTGCTCATTTGTATTCAACCGCATAATTAGATGTTGTTTTTGAGAAATTTGTCTTCTTTCGAATTTTGTTCAAGAACCCAAAAATCGAACAAATAGGTACATAAGGCTGGTACAAATTTTATTTAAAGTTTTTGTTGATTATACTTTTCGCCAAATCTCAATCCAGCAATGTGAATAAAACGATCAGTGTGAACGGGGTTCTGTACTACGAAAATCGCACGTACGGTATGTTTTCTGAATCATAAAAAATAACAAACTTTTTATTGCATTATTATTATCATGTCTATAATAAAAAGTATATGTTTTGAGAATATATAACAAAAAGTCTGTAACAATATTCATTGTATATGAATGAATAGTACCAAACCTTTCAACACCCTTTCCCCCCTAAAATGCCAATAAGGACCTTTTAAGAAATATTATATGTAGTTTGATGTGATAAAAATTGCCATCATTTTTTTTCTTATAAAATGCTATTTCCCCGAACGCGGTCAAGCGGAAATGCCCGGTGACCAGGAGCGCGCGCGCTCCGGGGCACCGGAAATTTCCGCTTGACCGTGTTCGGGGAAATGGCATTCAGGGAAATGACTATTCAGGGATATGACTAATCGGGTAAGTGGCATTCGGGATTGTGGCCCATTCGGGAAAATGACTTTCGGGGATGTGGACGATTAGGGAAATGGGAAATTCGGGTAAAAGGAATTCGGGAAATGACTATTAGGGAAGTGGCTTTTCGGGAAGTGGCATTCGGGGAAATGTCCCTTCGGTAATATGGGTTTCGGGAAATGTCATAGATTCGCGCTAGTGTGTGTGAGATCGGGCTTAGAAAGCTCTATATAGATCTCCACGGTTTCTCTCACGCGCGAGAGTGTGTTAGTTCGTAACAAAATTGACACGCATACTTAGGCAAATCGAGTAGAATGATTCGTCTGTCAAAATCAGCCGTGGTGGTGCACGTGGTAAACAGCTGGTTTTACAGGCGATTGATCTACTCGAAAATAGTATAATCAAAATCTAAGCTATCTAAGCCCGATCTCACGCACACTTTGTTTTTGCTGGCGGGTACAAATTTTAACCTAAAAACCCTTCGTGTTCAAACACGCAATACATGCGCACGTAGATAACTCTATCTCACTCTTACACAACCATAACTGTCACCAGACCAAGTGGGATAGACTGTTTGTTTACATTAATGGTTACGCCATTTTAAAAAGTTACTAAGGAACTATTTAGGACACAGGGCCAGTACGCAGCTCGAAAGGGAAAGGAGTCAAAAAACATTTTTACGAACAGCAGAACAACGAAGCGATTTTTGGGGGTTTTCTACACCATCTCTGGCTTGCTTTCGCTGCTGTTGTTGCCCATTTGAAATTTTCCTTGACTGGTTTCTTACCAAGTGCATACACTGCTTCAAGTGGTAGAAATCTCCCAGTTACGACGATCTAGCACAGTTCTAGCAAAGCTGGAAATTCTTACAGCATTCTAGCAGAAATGCTCCACCGTTCTAGCAGGGTTTTAGCAGAACCAGCTCTGCAAGAATATTTCGTGACTGGGCTGGCTGGAGCAACATTTGAAAGGGGCGGTACTAAATTGCGGTCTTTCTCCCCATTCAAACACATGCATTGTCCGAATCGAAAATTTGCCACCATTTCAACATGCTTCTTGCATAGTTCTTGGGCAGACTGGTCATGTGTAACATAACCTCCATCGGTTCATAGTTTTTTTTTTTAAAGGTCCTATAAGCTATTGTGTTTCATATGTTTAAAGGACCTATTCAAAAGACTATAAATGTTAAACAGTACAATTTATTAAAAATTATTACTTTTATTGCATGAACTGTTTGATAAACTGTTTAGGCGTCATCCTAGGGGCTGGACAGATAGGTTAATACACTATTAGTACATTAAAATAGATTAAAATAATTGGTCAGCGTATCGACATTTCGTTAATATATTGACGAAATCCCACCCTGAGTTCAGAACCTTGCCCAGTTGAAATGTCATTTAAAATCAAAACAAATATTTCCAAACAAACCGAGAAATACCATTTTCATTCGCAATTTTCAGGATACAGAAAAAAAACCTCATCGAATTGGCGATATGAGTGACCACCAAGGTGACCGGCTTCTCTTTGCCACGGTAAAAAATACAACATGAGAGGTAAAACGATGCTCAGAAAAGGTTTTTCCGACGATTTTTCTGCTGGCGTATTTTAGCTGCTCAATCCGGCGAGGATAACCACAACTGACAGGATGATGCATCCGGTGGTTCTGTCTAAACTACTGGTTCTTGCTACCGAACTGGTAGTTCCATAATCGTAGCTGTATCAACCGAATTCAGGTGGACCGTAGTCAACCTGTCGATGAACTCCTCTGAATGCGTCTTTTTCCCGTGATTCCACCAGCACACACCCATTCAACTAAACCCGTCGGATCGGAGCTTCTCTCCCGGAAGCGTTGAACGCCAGGTCCAGCTTCACGAAGCACCGCGGGTGTTTGTACGACCATAGTCGACGACCAACTTAAATGCAAACATCAGCACCGTTTCCGTCATGGCAACAGAAAGGGCATTGATGGCGGATATTTTCAGAAGTGTACTCGGATAAAGATTTCAACCCACAACAATAAAGTTCTGCTGAGATTACAAGATAGATGAACTAGGAACAGGAAACAGATATAGTTTATTTTATTTGACGGGGAGGGGAAGCAGGCGTGGAAGTAGGAGTGTTTTAAAGTAGTTTATTCGAAAGCGACAACAACGGCTTGAAAAAATCAACTTTGCGGGGGAAGAGCAGTTTGGAGACGTAGGTACGCTGGCGGTCGAGGTCGAGGAAATGGCCCTGGCCATCTGCGAACACTCGCTGCCCAGAAAACTGATTGGAAGAGCCGGCGGTCGCTTTTTGCGATCTGTGCATCATTTGGGGTTGTCTCCGTTGGGTTATATTGACCGTCTCCGCCACCGCTGAGTTACACGTCAACAGGCTATTGTGATCCGATCCGATGTCCGCCGAGGCGTTCGATTTGAACAAGAACGAGGCTAGCTTATAGAACTTTATGAGCTGGACCGGTTCATTGTGGGGCGTATATTTTGGTTCACAGATGCTGGATGGCCGCTAGCGGGTCCGTCTAAACGATCTCTAGCTCAGCATGTTGCCACTGGTAGGATTTTTCCAGCTGGAAGTCATCTTCTCGTTTCTGCGAAGGAAGGAGGAAGATACGTTGTAACTTCACAACACCTTTACAAACTAGAGCTTACTTCGGTTCCAAGATCCAACCGCCAAACGCGTTGATCGTCTGCTTGTCCACGTCGATTAAAATCTGGTGGTGCGCCAACCTGGGCCGTGTCCGGGCAGATCAGAAACCACGTTTTGCTGGCCGTGTTGTACAAGTAAAAGTCGCTGTTAATGTTCTCCTCGGTGCGTGATACACTCGGTCATCTTAACGCCCTCCAGCTTCATATCGGTTTCCCCCTGCATTGCGCTGCTGACGGCAGTTTTGCATAAAGAGCAGCATGCTCTCGACCTTGACCTGGTCCTGTTTTACTTGCACAGATTGGACAGGGCAAAGATCGAGTAATCGATACCAAGCAGTTTGATGTACCAGATGTAAAGTTAAAGCTCGGTCCCACATGAAAGCAACGGCACATTCTGAATGCACTTGATCGGCAACAGCTCACACGAGTCGGTGCGGCGTTACTGCTTTATGGCTTTGCTTTGTTTCTTTACCTTTTAAAACACTTTAAATACTTTTTAAAGTAAAAATGATAAACTTAAAAAAACGAAAAAACACCTGTTTATGTTTTTAAAAATCAAAGCTGTCAAATTTGCCCGAGGTTCAACACTACACGGTGGGAACGTCAGGTCAACTGATGGTTAAAGTATTAACGAAAATATCAAAACCGCCGTCAATAGATTAACGAATAATAAAAGTATTAATTCTGTCCAACCCCTAGGCGTCATCCATAAAGTATGTCACGCTCTAGGGGGGAGGGGGGGGTCTGAGCAAGTGTGACATTGCGTGTTATAAGTATTGGAAAAGCGTGACAAAGGGGGAGGGGGTAAATTTTGGCTGATTTTAGCGTGACGTACTTTATGGATGAAGCCTTATGTTGAATAAACACTGAAGTTACAATATAAGCAAAGTGTTTCTTTGGAAAAACTCGCGCTAGTTCCGCACGAGTTTCGCTGCCATTTGGAACTGAAACTCTAGTGCCGCACTCGATATTTTTCAGTTTCATGCGAGTTCCACGCACACTGACAAATGACGTTCGATTGAATCAAAACTGGCACCGACGAGTGCGGCACTCAGTGCCGCACCGGCACTTCAAATGAACGTACTATTAATATTAAATCAAGTGAATTCTGCCATTTGACTATTCTGCCGTTTGACTATTCTGCCATTTGACTGTTCTGCCATTGGACTATTCTGCCGTTTGACTATTCTGCCATTGGACTATTCTGCCATTCAACTCTCCTGTGAATTATTTATTCTGCCATTTGACATTCTGCCATTTAACTATTCTGCCATTCAACTCTTCTGCTAATTAATTATTCCGCCATTTGATTATTCTGCCATTTGGCTGTTCTGCCATATGACTATTCTGCCATTTAACTATTCTGCCAACTAACTATTCTGCCGTTTAATTTTCTGCCATTTAATTTTCTGCTATTTATTTTTTCTGCTGATCAACTTTCTGCCATTTAATTTTCTGCTAATTAATTTTCTGCCAATTAATTTTTCTGCTTATTAACGTTCTGCCATTTAACTATTCTGCTTTTAAATTTTTCTGCCTTTTGATTTTTCTGCCTTTTGATTTTCGGCTCTTTGACTTATTCTGCCAATTAATTTTCTGCCTTTTAATTTTCTGCTGATTGACCTTTTCCGCCATTTAATATTCTGCCATTTGACCTATTCTGCTATTTGTCCTTTCTGCCATGTAATTTTCTGCCATTTGGCATTCTGCCATTCGGCATTCTGCCGATCGATTTTCTGCCGATTGACCCGACCCCGTATCGTTCGACCTTGTAGGAGGGTTGATTGTGTTTTGGAGTATCGTCCTGGTCCACTTTTCATTCCTTGAACTTGTTGACAGGCAGCACGGAATTGTCTCACTTGGAGGGGCAGGTTTCGCACTATGATTGACGTGTGACTTGGACAACAGGAGCCTATCGAAGAATGCATCCGCGTATGGTCCATCATCACGATGTACGAGGAACACCTCAAATCCCCGCTGTCCGGATCAAAATAAAGCGTCCCTTCTGGATGTTGCCTGATCCGCGTTTCACACGACACGTATTCTCCGCCTTCTTCGCGTTCCGCCACCAACGAAACTTACTTCTTGCTTTTCCAGTGCTTATCGATTCCCGGTTTTCCGGGTGTGGTCCATCACGACGTTGCGGCAGGTGCAAACCAACATCCTCGAAACGGCTATAAAATAACGGCGGCTTTGGCGATTTTGTCCAGGTATATACTTAACATTTAGATGGAAGGTGGAAGATGGTGAAAAAGAAGGTTCTTCCTCCTCCTCGTGGTCGTCGCAGTTCTCCGGCGACGGGATGCGGTCTAGAATTCCGATGGCAGACGATCGGTTCCAGCAAAACAAACTGCTCGACTGATTTGACAACGAGAACTGTCATATGCGTTTGACAGTTCTCGCTGTCAAAAAAATCGAGCAGTCTGATGCGTGAAAGCAACAAAAGGCAAGCCAGAAAGCAAGTTATCGCGGTTAACACGAGTTAAAGCAACATAAAGCGGAAAAGCAAAAAATAGTGCTGCAAAGGTTTGAGAAGGGAGCTTTATCGCTCGGTGAACGCAGGAGTGACGTCCCCTCGAAAAACAGCAAGGTATGACACGGTAAAGTCTGGATGTCTTCGGCGCCGTCAGCAAGAGCTATGATCACGGCCAACCCCGTAAACGTTTTGGCCCCAAACGACCGCATTATCTCCGGAAAGACAAACCGAAGAACGAAGATTATCTCCGGAACCGACAAACCAACTACCACGATCAATTCAACGCTCACCTTCGAGACATCTTCAACGCCCTCGAAACCCACCCCACCTTCAAGTGCCGCCACTTCCGGCGAACCCTCGTCGCCATACCAAAGGCCTGAATCTTGAATGTTCTCCCCGGCATGTCAGATTCCCCCACCGGATTCTAGTGCAAGCGATCCTCAAACACCAGAACCAGAACAAACGATTACAAACGTTGAAAACCAACAAAATGTAAAATGACAGTAGGCGGAAAGTGATATTTTGATAGCGGGCAATGTGTCAGGGCAAAGCGACTGCAGCGCCACAAACGGATTGCCACAACTAAAAAATCTGTAGCGATGATTTACACAAGGGAAGAATCGAGCCCAAACGTATGTTGTCTGTGGTAAAATGCTCATTGAACAGAGCCATCTAGCGGCAAAAACATTGAACAGAGCCATCTAGTGGCGAAACGCGGAACTGCTCAATAGCGGCCATGTACGGTGGCGCCGCCAGTGTTGAATAGAGAAAACAGCAAAAAGCTGTGCGTTGCCACACGCACACAATCAAAACGAACTGTCAAATTCCATTCAAAGCGAAACGAACATCGGATGGTCAAAGCGCTTTGAGCATCGAATGTGCATGATCGTTTATGACCATTCGATGTTCAAAATTTCGATACCAATGGTCAAAGAATTCGCATTGGTTGTTTTGCGTGTCGACATCTGGCCGATTCAACAACGGCGGAAAAAAATCCAGCTAAGACGAGAGAAACGGGAAGGCGAAACAAGAGTGCGAGGAAGAAAACGGAAAATATCGCAAGAGCTCAGTCATTTCAATTCGAATTTGGAAACGGAAGCTAATTAGATTCTAAAAAAATTAAATGGAATGCAATCGAATCTAATTAGATTCCGTTTCAGAATTCAAATTGAACTGACTGGGAGGAAAAGAAACCCAAAAGCCAAAGTTTGCAACACGCACCCACATGAACACAAACGTACACAGCTTTTTGGGCCAATACTAAAAAAAAACGAAACTATTGGCACTACGCCCCCCGGGGCATGGCCTTCCTCTAACGTGGGATTTCTGCTCCAGCGCCTCTGACGAGACAGGAGAAAACCAATACTAAAGGAACCTTAAAAATACTGTAAAACCTGCTGTGTTAATTATATATTTCAAGGTTTTTATGTAACTTTTACAGTACAATTTTGTGTAGAACAAAAAATAAATAGTATAAAAAACCATAAAACACACTGTAGTTATTATTTATTTCATTGTCCGATTATAGTTTTTATAGTATCATTTAGTAGGGAAAAATCCATGAAGAACTGTGAATTAACTGTGCAAACCATTGTAATAGTTATTGTTGTTATTATAAATATATTATGTTTTCTATGGACAGGGTCATTTTTTGGCGGAAAAAGCATCAATGAAAATACGTAAAAAATGTATAGCATTTGTTTTTTTTTTGTACGGGGAAAAGTCGAAATTTTTATGGTGAATATGCCTAACAAAACCAATCAAAAATATAGTTGAACCTAAAGCCGTGGAAGCATTCATAAATGGTCTAAAAGATCAATCCAAAGTTTTGCAATTCTCGTAAACTACATCAGCAAACCTTCTGAAAGTTGGCCCAGAGATAGTTGACAGGAACAATTGACTTTTACAGTGCAATGTCGGTAAATAGATTACCCAGGATGCGTTCCTGATTTAGTGCGAACGATTACATCCTCATCCGATGGAAGCATGATTACATAAAATCTCGTCTCCTAAAATGCCACCGGGCCGACTGGGATCGAACTCAGGCCAGTGGGTTGAAAGGAAGCCACGCTTACTACAACACCACCGAATCCGTTAAACATTCTCTAAAATTCAAAACGTAGACTTCTATCAGGATTACTTACTCATGCTAGGACGCACAATTCCGCATGGTACAATATGTGTTAGTTTGTTGACTTCATGCTCTGCCAGATGCTTCGTAAACGTGTATGTGTTTGGATGATTTTTTAAAAGCCTATTTGGATGAGAAAAAAACTAATTATTAAGAGCTACAATAATACATCTAAAAATTATATTCAAGTAAATTTGGCCACTGTCTTAGGTTTGGGACTCGGGGCCGTGTAAAAAGGTAGAGTTTTGGGTGTTTCGGGTAGTTCGACATCGAAAATACTCTATCGTAGAATTGTACCTACTTAGATAGTTTACTGACATTTTGCAAAAATATGGTGAAATTTGACGAACTCTACTTTAAATGCCAATCATTTGAAAATTGACCCAATCTCTGTCGGAGAGCGGAATAACTAGGCGACTGGTTTATAAGAAGTTAAGTACAGAATGGTTTATTCAACTAGGTTTACGAATAAGGTTAACTACAATCGGTCCAACTCCACAGCTTGCTAGATCCCAACACTCCTCCTCAAGCTGCGTAGGTTGGGGAACTCATCAACTTCTTCCTCAGCATCTCAGCTTGATCTTCGACAGCGGCTTCGTCAGTACAGCAGTTACCATCTGGTAGGCCTCCGACTACGCAACTTATTCGGCTTGGTCCTGATGATCGCCGTCCTGGTCCTCCGAGCTCCAATTCTTCCGTGGCTTTCGGATACCGCAGCGTCCGCTCAGCTTCGGTCTTGCCCGTCTCAATCGGGTTGCTTCCCTTGCGTCCACTGGACGCACTGATCGCTATGTAAGTCCGTGTGTTAACCGTAACGTACAGCAAAGCACTAACGAGACTCTGGTAGTCGTCCTTCCGGGGCAGCGATTCTTCCTCCTTTTGCTGGCGTTTCGGGTAACCTTGATCAATCCTCACAGCGATCGTATTGATGTACGCGCTTCGATCCAGCCAGAACCGTCCGTTCTGCGAACTGTCGAACGATCTATCGTCGACCTTTTTTCTCACGAACAAACAGGGGTCCGCTTCTGACGGCTGGTACTCCAAGTTTCGCAGCACGTCAGAAATCTGCTGGTTCCAGACGCGTCCCGCCTGCTCCAGCCCGTAACAGCATTTCTCAAGATAATAGACATCGCCCGGTAGCATCGCGCCGGTCTCAAAACTGGCCGAGTTCTCGTTAAGGAAATGGATCTCCTCCTTCAAAGCGCGCAACCACATCTCGCGGTCCGAGCACTCCATCACATCAGCGAACGTACGGGGCTCCCAGTGCTCGTCGAAAGGGTCTTCGGGCGACAACGCATCATCAACGTCGTCCGTATCATTCCGTCCGTCGCCGGAAACATCCACCTCGAAATCGCTGGAGTCTGCCTCGATCGGGTCATCAGCGTTCTCCTCGCCATCGTAGATCGCTCCGGCAGGATCCTCACCGCCGTCGTGTTCGCCATTGGGCACTAGAACAACGGGCACGTCATCAGCCACACATTCTTTTGGGAAGACTTCAGAAAATGGATAAAGAACGATACTTCCCTACGGAGGTTCGGTTTCCCGAACCTCCTGATGTGTCATAAAATGACAATGTCGGCTGATGGTCCACTAGTGCGTATCAGGATCGATGGAACGAGCCGAGCGACACTTGCGCTCCGAGGCTCCATTCCACCACAGCGCTTCACGAACCGGCCGCATCTTGTAGAGTCTGCCGGCCATCGCCGCGGATCCAATCACCTTGTTGTTTTTTGAGAATCCGGCATCCGTTCGCATGGAAATCGACCTTGGCCCCACAATCAGTCAGCTTCTTCACAGAGATGATGCTGGTCTCGAACTTGGGCACGTACATCACATCGGACAGGACAACGTCGTTTTGTTTGCCCTCCGGAGACTCCCAGATCAACTTACATGAGCCAACACCCTCCGAGATCGTCTTCTTGCCGTCCGCAAGGTAAACGTCCTGCTTCACGCTCCGATCCATCGACACTTTTCTGGTCCAGCGTCAAAATGAAAAATTCTCCTTAACGTCCTCGTGAGCCGTCAACACCTTCTTGCGCTTCTGGTGGTCAACCTGGAGGACAGATTCGCCGGCTCCGCGAGTTCCACTTTTGGCCACTTCGTCCACCAGTTTCATCTTGACCAGCTTCAGAGTCAATTCCTCGTTGGACCTCGCCTCCAAAGCCGTCGTAAGGGTGTTAAACGAGCTTGGCAAACTCCGCAGGATCATGGCCACGCACAGGTCCTCGTCCAGCTCTTGGTCAGCCATCGCCAGCCTCTCGAAAATTTCTTCCATCTGCTGGACATGCTGCTGGATGTTCTCTCCTTCCGAGTACTGCATCCCGCACAATCGCTTCAGCAGAGCCACCTTAGACGTCAGGGTGACCGTCTCAAAGTGGTCCTTCAGGGCGTTCCAGCAAAGCTTAGCCGTCGTCGCATTCTTGATGAAAGGCAACTGGGAGTCCTCCATCAGCAGCCCGATCGTGGCCCGCGCCCTCTGGTCGCCGTTGTCCCAAGCTTCAATCTCCGCCGCGTTGAGTACGACTTGGTTCGCGCCAGCAGCAACATCCAATCCGGAACCGACAGCCACTCGCCGTGTAACCGGCTTCGTTCCGACTACTTACCGCCACAAATCATCCCGGATGAGCAGGAACTCCGCCTTGCGCTTCCAGCTGCAGTAGTTCAAACCGTTCAACTTCACGACTCCCATCCGGTCCATCTTCAGTGGGGTCTTCAAATTTTCTTCGTTGAAAAAACTTCTTGATGTTTGTCTCGTCGTCGTCTGGTTACATGTGCAGGCTAGGGTGCCCAGAAAAATGACCCCCAGCTCCACAAGCCGAAAACTGATCCCTAGGGTATTCTAAGCCTCTGTGCAAAATTTGAGCGGAATCGGTCAACAGTAACCCATTGATACTCGGGCATGAAGTTTGTATGGGAAAAATCGTCAAAATGTATGGAGAAACGGCACAGTTTCGTAATACTCCCTGTAGGTGGCGTTGCGAGTGTCCAAAGTTTGCCAAACGTGAGATTCTTATGTGAAATTTAGGGAGCGTTCTTTTATTACGTAACGCAAAAAAATCGGATTTTCAGACCCCCTCCATCCCCCTCGTAACAAAATTTCCATACAAATTTTAAAAATTTTGTATGGAGCGTAACACGGCCTCCGACCCCCCCTCCCCCACAACTGCGTTACGTAATAAAAAAAACGCTCCCTTAATGCCCAACAACTTTGTAGAAGAGTGCAAGACGATCCGAGTTAACGGTACACATCAACCATAGCTTTTGCACCCAGATTTCTGTTACAGACATTTTAGTATTATCAATACTACGGGAACTATCGATATCATTTTTTATTCATCCCCTAAATTACTGTCTTCGTAGTTATTTACAACAAAGTTTGACTATTTTTACAATCAGATTCATGCAGGATTGGGTCCGTAAGTTTGACAATTTTGGTATAAGAAGACAACAACTTCCTTGGTTGCTGTGCACCCTTAACCCCAAAAAGTTATTAGCATTTTAGTGAAGTGGTCACCAACCGACATGGCCAAAGGGCCTAATCCGGTATTGCCACTTAAAAAAGCAAGCATAAAATTGTAATTTTGGGATATTTTTTGTCAAACAAAGACAACAAAATCAACAAAGTATGAATTAGACTAAATCGATCCAGCTGAATCCGAATTTTAAGGTTGATAAGCGGAATTTTCAAAGAGACGCAAGACATTCAAGATGGCGTCAAAAATGGCGGCTGTTTAGAAAACCCTAAACACAAAAGGTATTATGCGACCTGCAATCGACTACTCAAATTTAACTAATCTTGGGGCTCTGAACACGATTAAGACCACTACAGAATTCCAAACAGACAATGTTATTCAAACCAAGATGGCGGCAAAGATGGCGGCTGTATAGAAAATCCTAAACACAAAGGGTATTATGCGACCTGCAATCGACTACTCAAATTTAACTAATCTAGGGGCTCTGAACACGATTAAGACCACTACAGATTTCCAAACAGACAAGGTTATTCAAACCAAGATGGCGGCCAAAATGGCGCCTTTATATGAAATCCTATAGAAAACACTAAAATTAGAGGGTGACGATTCTCGAGAATTTGAATTTCCCGGGAATCGAGAGTTGAATTTGGCCATTTCCCGGGAATTCTCGGGACCCGGGAGTTTTTTTTAGCTATGCCAGTAGTGCCAATAATTTAAAAAGGAAAAGTCATAAATTTATTTCTTTTCAAAGAATTCGGTTACAATTTATTCATACTTATTCATACATGGTTACTCCAGAGCACCACTCATTTTTGTCTTCAAAATTAAATCTCTCTTCAATCATGCATTTTTTCAACCAGGTTCAACCTGCGTTATTTTAAATAGAATGTTAACTTATAACCATTAAAATTTCATCGAATTTGGTCGAATCAGTTTCGAGTAATGGTGGAAACCTTAAAAAATCTCGATTTTGCTCTGGGCGGGAAGGAGTTAAGTAGCCTCATTATTTCAAGGAATTTTTTCAACCTTTAATTTTTTTTCTGAATCTGCAAATACAAGATCGTTTTGAGCTTTTGGGACTCAAAATTGTAGTTTCAATTACGAGTCTTAATTCGTAATTGAAACTACAATTTTGAGTCCCAAAAAGCTCAAAAACGATCTTGTATTTGCAGATTCAGAAAAAAAATTTAAGGTTGCAATAATTAAGACGAACTAAGTGATTTTTCAAAAGTTGTTGCATGCACTTGTTTTTAGATTTTTGTGAAGTAAAAAATAGCAAATATATAATTTCCCAGTATCGGGATTTTTGCAATATCATACATAACAATTTGAATTTTTTTTCTTGTTTAAGATCAACTGAAAATATTCATTGAAGAAAAATTTACATTTTTCAGGAAAACCCGAATGTTCACAATTGGCGGACCTTAACAAAAATTGAGGCAATCTTTACAAATTGCCGAGTTTTTCTTCCAAAATATATTCTAATATTGAGGTTGATGCGAAACACAAAATGACTTATTGCCATCAACAATGAAATTGCTATGCTTGAGAGAGTATATGGAAATTGAACATTTTGAAAAGGGTTATCCTTATTACAAATAATAAAAAAAATCTATTTTATTTCTGGGATGTAACCGCTAAGTTTGCTTTATGGTAAATTTTGGAGTCCACATTTATTGGGCTTCTCTCGATTATAGTTATTGGAACGTACGACAAGTTAACATCCAATGTTCTAAACCATTTGAAATTTGTCAAATGATGTTCTGATTAGTTTATAACATTTTGCTTCGATTTTTATAAGTACAAAATTTCCCGGGACTCTCGACCAAATTTCCCGGGAATCGAGAGGTCCAAAAATGGTCACTAACTAAAATACTAAAATACTAAAATACTAAAATACTAAAATACTAAAATACTAAAATACTGAAATACTAAAATACTAAAATACTAAAATACTAAAATACTAAAATACTAAAAAACTAAAATACTAAAATACTAAAATACTAAAATACTAAAATACTAAAATACTAAAATACTAAAATACTAAAATACTAAAATACTAAAATACTAAAATACTAAAATACTAAAATACTAAAATACTAAAATACTAAAATACTAAAATACTGAAATACTAAAATACTAAAATACTAAAATACTAAAATACTAAAATACTAAAATACTAAAATACTAAAATACTAAAATACTAAAATGCTAAAATACTAAAATACTAAAATGCTAAAATGCTAAAATGCTAAAATGCTAAAATGCTAAAATACTAAAATACTAAAATGCTAAAATACTAAAATGCTAAAATACTAAAATGCTAAAATGCTAAAATGCTAAAATGCTAAAATACTAAAATACTAAAATACTAAAATACTAAAATACTAAAATACTAAAATACTAAAATACTAAAATACTAAAATACTAAAATACTAAAATACTAAAATACTAAAATACTAAAATACTAAAATACTAAAATACTAAAATACTAAAATACTAAAATACTAAAATACTAAAATACTAAAATACTAAAATAGCATAGCATAGCATAGCATTGGTGTCTACCCGTAGCTGCTACTTCGTTATTGACCAGGACCCCCAAAAATTGCTCCGTGGACCACAGATGAAAAGTAGGAACCAATCATCACCCCTTCGCAATTTTCAAAGGTCCCTATCATGCTGATCAATACCGACGCCGGCCACGACCAGTGGTAAGACACGGGGAAGTGGATGGGAATGTTAGTCCGATACTTGAGTGATGGGACCGCCAAATCGACTGCGTCTCCGACAAAGTATCACATGAGTTTTGAGGGGTTAGTAAGATGGGTATGAGGTCAGGATTCACTGTGATAGGTGATGCGACCATAAGCAATTTGTTTATCTGTTGAAATTTTAAAAATCTTAGGCAGCCGGCTGCGGAAAGATACACAATCATTGATTTAGAAATAGTTTTAATTCGAACGCGGCGCCAAATTATCATTCATTCCCCCGTCGGCGTGCCTTCCGAGCAACGACGCTGTGAGAAGGGCTCCTCCTTTTACTATTTAAGCAATATATTAAATTGTATTTTCTGTGGTTTCCAAATGAATTATATCAAAACTTTATAGTGAAGTTTGCAATGATTTCATCGTGTTGCAGGATTTTATGACGAAATGATCCGAAAATAGTAATCTACGAGACCGACAGAATTGCGAAAAATAGTAACTGAAAGTTTTCGTTTCGAGCAGTTATTAATAAAGTGACACTATCACGAATGGTACATTTTTACGAATGGTGCATTTTTAAGCCGAAGTCGTTATAGGTGGTTATATCTTTTACGTTATATTTATAATTATCGGAAAAATAAGATCAGAGTAAGAGGAGAACGAATCCGTAAAAACAACGCATGAACTCGGGTTAGACATTCTCGTTTAACGACCGGTATATTATTTTTACGCGACTTGAAAGAAGGAAAGAAGAAAAAGAAGAGGGAAAGTGGGGAAAAATATGATAAATATAAGATACATACAAGGATAAATTAAAGTAAATAGATAGATTGAAATAAATAAGTTAAAATAAATTGATACATTAAAATAAATTGGTCAATAAAAAAAAATAATAATAAAATTAAATCCATTCATGCTTCCATCCATACATGAGCCAAATGATAGAGTTCACCAATTGTGGAAACTCACAAATGGCTCTTCACAAAACTATTCATGCATCCACCTCACTCGACTCACACATACATGCACACAAGCAAACTCACCCAGGGTTCCCAGTGTCGCATAAAACACGCTGACCTCTCCAGTTATAAGACACTCACCAAGGTATGCTTTTCCACCTAAAACACCAACGTTTGCATGAGCATTCCGTTATCGCCCGTTAATAACACCACACCAAAGCTCCCGAAAGCTTTGAAATTGACTCCCTCTGCTGCACTATGCGTCGACATTCATTGTTACGATTCAAAGCAAGCAATACAACTCTTTCCAATTCCCCCCATTTTGTTACTTTACCAATAAATCGTACTTAAAAATTACAAAAGCGTTGACTATGATTTAAAACTAAGAGGGATAGACACTTGTGTTTCAACAAGCATCTCTTAAATCTACAGCTACAGCAACCATTTCCCGATTAACACTGTTCATTCAAGTTTTTAATAATTCACAACCCGATCAAACCTTATACCAACCCCAAGAAAACAAAATAACAACACTTTTATCGATTCAAACTGTTTACCACAACACATGTTCTCACACAATCTGTACTGCTCAACGCGTTCGCATTTATATCACCGTAAACACTTTTACCAGACTTTTGAATAAGCTATTCCAAGCTTTTTCACTAAAATACTAAAATACTAAAATACTAAAATACTAAAATACTAAAATACTAAAATACTAAAATACTAAAATACTAAAATACTAAAATACTAAAATACTAAAATACTAAAATACTAAAATACTAAAATACTAAAATACTAAAATACTAAAATACTAAAATACTAAAATACTAAAATACTAAAATGCTAAAATGCTAAAATGCTAAAATACTAAAATGCTAAAATACTAAAATGCTAAAATACTAAAATACTAAAATACTAAAATACTAAAATACTAAAATACTAAAATACTAAAATACTAAAATACTAAAATACTAAAATACTAAAATACTAAAATACTAAAATACTAAAATACTAAAATACTAAAATACTAAAATACTAAAATACTAAAATACTAAAATACTAAAATACTAAAATACTTAAATACTAAAATACTTAAATACTAAAATAGCATAGCATAGCATTACGGGTCTGCACCACGCTGTAGGGCAGGGGTGCTCAAAGTTTCTGGATGCCGGGCCAAATTTGAAACTCAAATTAGCTTGCGGGCCAAATGTACAATATAGTTAATTTAAAAAAAATAAATTGCGTTATTTTAATTTAAATGGCTAATATTTACATCAATAAGTTGAAGTTTATTAAAATTTCTGTTATATTTTGAAAATGTTTGCTATTTGAAAATAATACAAAACAAAAAATTGGTTTTATTGTTTTAATAGTTCTGGTAAACAATGGGAATATGTTGAATGTGCTTGTGTATTTATGGAAATTGCATGTATTCTATTCAAAATAGTGACATAAAATCTGATGAAAATGTGTTTATCTTCAAATTAAGTGTAACAAATGAAAAATCGTTGCAAAATTACTGCCCAACTATTAGTCCTCTGCAAATATTTATAAAAGTTTTTGTGAGCACAAATAATAGCAAAAAAAATATAAAAAAAATAAATTATATGCCAGAATTTTAACAATTAACATTCAATATTACGAGAAAAAAAAAAGTGCGGTGAAATGTCGAACATTTTGAAAGACAGCAGCCTCATTCCTTCGATTTCAACAATAATTTGTCTGCCTGAATCAGATCGTAGCTAAGCATTCGTTTCGTTATTCGTTATCCAACTTTTATGAGTTAGAATCCCAAGGTGGAAAAAAGGATTCTAAGTACAAAGTAAGTCAGATTTGAACGTTTCATAAATCATTTCTGGAAATATTTGATTAATGTTTTCTTGAATTTCACTAAATATTTTTGCTCACATTGAAACTATGATATAATATTTGTATCGTTTAAAAGGATCACAATATGGATAAACCATTAGTTTTGATCAACAAAAATAAAAAAATAGCATAAAATGGTTTTGAATGAACATTCATTTAAAAAATAAAAATAAATCATTATACAAATGATCAAAGGGCCAATTTACATGATCATTCAAAATGGGTCCGCGGGCCACCAAAAATCACCTCGCGGGCCACGTTTGGCCCGCGGGCCATACTTTGGTCACCCCTGGTAGGGGGTGCCACAATGGTCAATTCAATATTCTTAGACAATTTGATTGCTGCCCGGTACAACCAAAAATATCTGAGAACGTAAATTTCCACACTGTGCTCCAAGGCTACGCCCATACAGTCCCGTGGGGATTTGGGAGGGGATGTTTTTGTTGTTCACTAGTGGCAAAAGTGCAGGGAACCCATGCGACTTTTAAAAGTGAACGGAATATTTTTGGGAGGTTTGGAATGAGGGTTAGGGGACTTTCATCGGGCCGATGAAAATGATTGAATGCATAATGTATAAAATGTTTTGGAAGTTTGTATGTGTAAGTGTGAGTCTGTATTGTAATATCTAATAAGCATATTATTTTGTAATGATAATATATAAAATTAAGATGATTCCAGGAAGCTGTAAAAAATAGCAATAATTTAAAATACAAATGCTCCACAGGGTTCCATTGCTGTTTTAGTAAGTGTCATTAGTTTATACAAATTGATCATATATGGTACGAGGAAATGGTAAAATGAAGGAAAAGGAATAGGATATTTAATCATTTAAATAAATCATATGAAGAGTAGACTATTTAATAAAAAAAAGGAAAGAAATGCTCCAAATGGACCTATTGTTGTTTTTCTGAAGTATCGTTAGTTGATGCAATTTGAATATATATATATTATATGGGGAAATTGCATGATAAAGGATAAGGAATAGGACAAGGAATGATATAACAATGCAAATAAATATAGTGAATAGATAAATACATATTGGCAGTTAATTTAAAAATGTTTCCAGGAAGCTGTGAAAAATATAAATAATTTAAAAACTAATGATTCAGATGGACATGCATGATTGAAACACGAATATAACACAACAGAAAACAAATAAAATCAAAGTTTCCAGCACTGCTGCTTGCACTAACATCGTGCATTGTATGGTAGATATTCTGAACATAAAAATGATGTAATATAATAAGGAGAAATTAGAACCCTGTCACCAAATTCAGTTCAAATCCCACCACCTATGTTTTATAACTAAACATAAACTTATGACCATCTCAAAAAAGCATGCAGACAAGTTACCACACAAGACAAAAACGAAACCCAGAAATTATAAATTTTACTGAAAACTTTTTCTAACAATAAATTTGTAATCCAAAAATATGGCAGCCTTGCCTTTTTAAACTGTACAATTGAGGATTTGCAGCGCGACTGCGTTTCAAATGTAGATGGCGCCAAAATGAGGTTATTTGCCTAAAATCGTATGCCTTTCTGCCGATGAAAGAATAAAATCGTTTATTTCTCATGATTCCCTGCATCAATCTTAATGAAACTGGTTGCAAAAGACGAGAAAAATTTTTTGCTTTAGAATAATGAACATCAATTTTTGGGCGCGCTAAAATTTGTGACCTTTTTCTTTTAAAAACATGTTTTGGAACACGAAAAAATGAGTTTCCTCGTGTATATCAATGAAATAAACAGTTATATAGTTGTTAACAGATGTGTTAACGTATATTCAACTATTTTTATTGATTTTTGACAGACTTTCATGCCAAATAGTCCAAATTACTATCATTTTCAAAATTTATAGTTTTCTCATAGAAAAACCAAACAAATATTGGAAAAATGTACACCAAATTGTTGGAAATAATTTTTCTCATCTGAATCCGACATAAGTTTTATTAAAATGTTGATAATGAAGGAATGTGTCTTTACGCTTTGCTGCAAATTCTCTATAGAGGCCTGCAAAATGAATTATCCTCAGCACTCAAGCACTCACCTAGTGGGAGAGGGTCTCCTGTCAAAGGAACTCACCTCTCTTCCGAGGAACGGTCAAACGGAGCGTGGGCTCTCCGGAACATGGCCTTCTACGAGGAAATAACTCACCCGCACCCGGGTGAAAAAAAAACTCTCCTGAATGGGCAAGAATACACAAGAGACAAGTATCGGATAATTTCCGCCGGCCTTCGAGTAGCAAGTGGAATATCCTCCGAAAATAACACCACCGGAATTTCCATAAATTAGCCTAGGATTTCACAACATTTCAATAAGCCATGCAAATCATTTTCTTGAATCACTAAAATACTAAAATACTAAAATACTAAAATACTGAAATACTAAAATACTAAAATACTAAAATACTAAAATACTAAAATACTAAAATACTAAAATACTAAAATACTAAAATACTAAAATACTAAAATACTGAAATACTAAAATACTAAAATACTAAAATACTAAAATACTAAAATACTTAAATACTTAAATACTTAAATACTTAAATACTAAAATACTAAACTACTAAACTATTAAAATACTAAAATACTAAAATATTAAAATATTAAAATAATAAAATGAGCATGAGAGACCACCCATGGTTGCCCCTCCGTTGCTGAACAGAACCGTAATATCCTTTCAGCACTACTGATCATACACACAAAAAAAATTCTGAATGTTACATCATGTATGATGTAACACTTTTGCACGTCATTAAACATTTAAATTTAAATGCAATTTGATGTTAATTTGCGACAAATTATACGTAAAAACATGATTTTACGTGTGATTCAACCGTTTACGTCGAATCTCAAGTTTACAACAACTGAGTTTACATGTGATGCATTTTTTCCGTGTCGAGTAAATGCACATATTTTTTTCTGTGTAGTCTACGACTATCAAGTGGTATTTCCCTTATCAACAACATGTAGGAATGCGCTGAAAAGATAAAACACCATGATTGCTAAAACAAGATTAGTTGCGAATAGGTAACAGTCATTGGCCACCAACGGCGCCCGCCATGTTAGTTTGTAGATCTCGATTTTAAGGGACGGGAATGTTAGTTAGCGCAGGTTGCTACTAGGGCAGCTGATTTACTCTGTGCTTACACCCCACGAGCGCCAGGAACCTGAAAACTTGTTAGTAGGATAGGGTGTTTGGTCAGGATTCATCATAGAAGATGATGATGCGACCTAAAATCATAGTGTTTGTTGTAAGGTATTATATTTTATTCTCAAGGCAAACAATCGGATGCTGCGGATGAGACATTTCCCGTTTAACTGTTGTTATTTTTTAAAAGGAAATGGTTTAATCTCGGGTAAAACCTAGATGACCGCAGACTTCTTATTGACGTTTAGGCCTGCTCATCCAACATAACCCCTCGTGGAAAGAAGCAGACGCGCGCCCGGACTTGACATTCTTCATCAAAAAGGAAAACTGAAAATGCAGCACCAGGAACCAGCAGCCAGTAGGAACCAGTGGGGTAGTAGTAGCAAGCGATGTTAATTAGCACTCAAACATAATTAAAAGAAATCCCCAAAGGCATAATTAGGAAATTGAATGACTTTTTATGGTTGATATTTTCATATTATTATCATTCATAAATGGCGTATCCCTGTCCAAACTAATAAATTACAAAAAACTAGTAGTTAAAGTATCGTAAAGCGACATTACTCACAAATAAAGGATTAAATTAAGAAAAAAAAAACTTTTGAGCGAACACCTTGAAAGTATTTTATGAAAAGCCTGTTTAACATTCTTGTCTGCCACGATATGTTCTTGAACGGTTATAAAAACGTTTGCCCAACTCCCTCCTGAATCTTAAAGGCAGAATGTTGTTAAACGGTTCTAATGACGTTATCCAACCCGGTTCAGAATCTTATAGTCAAGAGTTCTTATGACATGTTCAGCAAACGTTCTCTATGCAAGTAGGACGTGCGCTGGTAAAACTTAATTAAACCATGCACATTTCTAACGGGTTAAGAGATGTTCAACAACAGAAAAACGTGCGCTTTTTCCAGCGTTCAAGAGTTCTCAGGGATGTTGGGAAAACATAGTAAATGAGTTCAACAACAAGTTCGGAAATCTTTTGGTGAACAAAGTGTGCTACTTGGGTTCCAATATGCAGCCTTTGTCGAAATAACCTACATATGGAAATCGACATTAGAAAAATAATGCAGCATCATTTAGAAGGCAGTCATATGATCTTGACTCACATCAAGACAAATGACAAAACAAATCAAGAAGCCCTTAATGAACTGCATAATAAAATCATAGGCCTGCAGGAAGAAATTAAAAAATCTGCAGAAATCGCAAGTCGAATACATACGGCAGTATTAACACAGGCACCGGCAATGGACTTCCCTTTAAACGAAGTCAGAAAAGCGTTTGAAGACACCACCTCGGACCAGAATCAAAAACTCGCTGAATCATTCTGCCGTATCCAGGAAATTACGTCATCCCACCGGGATGACATAATTAAAACAATTGCCTCAGCAGAAAAATGCCCCTCGGACATAATTCTAGCAGTCCACGATGAAGTGAGGGCCCTCACTTCATCCATCAATAAACTGCAAGACAATGAAATTGAAGTCCGGCAAAAATCACTTGCAGAAGAATTAAACGAACAAACCGTACTGGAAATCGAATCTGGCTGGCGACTTATCGGCAGCAAAAAAATCTGGAAGCCAGACTGGACCGACTTCGACGCCAGACAGCGGACTCGCCGTCTTCAGGAAAAGGAAGCCGAAAAAGCACGTCGCCGCAACCGAAAACATCGTCAACAAATGCAGCACCAGCAACAACAACAATCACAACAACATCATCAGCAACGCCGGCAACAGCAACACCAGCAGTCGTATGAACTATTCTTTAAAACAGTAGAAATCATAACATCAAAAATGGAACCGGAAGTAAAACTTCACATTTATGGGGACTTTAATCAAAGCAAAGTCGAATTTATATCTGACCAAGAAAATGAAGCAATTCTTCTCCCAGTCATTGGGGAAAATGAAACTTTGCATTTTCTCTTTGACAATATTGCAAATTATGGACTTTTCCAAATCAATCATGTAAAAAACCAAAGAAATTCATTTTTAGACCTTTTATTCACTAAGAGCAACCTTATCAGCGTGAGTATTAGGCCGGTTTTAGCGTTTTGTAACGCGTGTTAGTAACTTTGCTCCCACACCGGTCGTTGCTAAATGGGTTGCTAAACTAAAACGTAACGCGTCGGTTGGGAGCGAGTTACCAAATCTAGCAACGCGCTAGCAACGCAACACTCAAAATCAGAAGTACCCTTCAAAAAGGGTTTTATCTACCCTTTATCTGTCATCCCAAAGAAAAAAAACCCTTTTTTGAGGGTTACTTCCAGCCTTTTTTCAAGTTTACCGGTAGTAACCCTTTGCAAAAGGGTGACGACGGGTGAACTTGAAAAAAAGGGTGGAAGTAACCCTCAAAAAGGGTTTTTTTCTTTGGGATGACAGATAAAGGTATATAAACCCTTTTGAAGGGTACTTGATTTTGAGTGAACTAAAACTTGGAACTGTCAAAGTTCAAAACAAAGTTTGTTCAGTTTTTATGTTCGAATGTTGTTTATGTGTTTTTTCGTCTTTTGTCGGTCGAAGTGACCAAACCGCGCAAAAATTAAGAAGGAGTTGGATTGCGGCAATAGAAAATCCGGTAAGTATCGTGAAAAATGGCCTGGATTCCGGGTTTACTGGCCACGGAACCGGCTACTGAAGGATTGACTGTTCATGAGAATGGTTTTCCCAGTTTTCTGAAAACAGCATCCTTCCTCTAGCGCAGGGAACTCCTTCCGGATGGTCACGGAGCTGGCAAAAAAAATCCGGCAGCATCATCTCATGCGCAGGGAACTCCTTCCGGATGATGTTTGCTGGTTTCGTAACCATCCGGAACGAGTTCCCTGTGCAAGAGGGAGGATGCTGTTTGGACTTCCGATAGTCAGAGCCGGCAAAAACATCCGGAAGGAGTTCCCTTTACATCAGGGAGGATGCTTCTTTTATTTGCTGGTTCCCACATAAGGTATTGGGGTCCGTCGACCCCAAACTTAAAAAAAAATCGTCATAATTCCAGTTTTTGACCGATTCCGGTTCTTTTGGTCACAAATGAAAGCTCGACGTCCCCTTTTCGAAACCGACATGGGAAACCGGATTTGGACACCGGTGGCCACGGGAATCGGCTACAACCGAAAAAAGACCTTTTTGAGACCCCAACTTTGACGACCTGTATCTCCGGTAAATTTCAGCCAATCAGGATGCTCCGGGTTGCATTAGACAGGCATTTACCTGTACTTTGACCACAAATATTAATATCAGGGCCAGGTGACCTACCGGTTCCGGAAATCCGGAACATCCGAAAAGTTCATGTTTTAATGTTTTACACATATACAGTAGTTGTTCGGTAACTAGGCGTTGTTTAACTGGGCTGCTTTTTAACTGGGCGCTCGATAACTGGGCCGTAGCCCAGTTAAAAAGCAGACAAACGTCAAAAAACCAAAACAAACCAAAATGACCGAGGAGTTAATGGATGCAAAAATAATATTCAATAAATAAAAAAAGTTTTTTCAAACTTTTGTTTAATTTCAAGTTACAATTAAAGAAATATGAAAAGTAAGCATTGTAAATAAATTTGAGTGAATTTTATTTTTATATTTCATCTGGAAAATATTATACATCGGTGGTCCCCTCGTTATTTTTTGTTCAGCCCAGTTAACGAGCAGCATTCGGTGACTGGGCTACGTTCTCAGCCCAGTTACCGAACAACTACTGTATGTGATACAAATACTCTCACAATGGTTGAAATTGATCCATAAAACTTACTAAAAATACAATACACGATTGCCAGAACCACTCTGGAGTGTTAGTGGCCACTTCCGGGTATCCTGGAACCGGTTCCCGGGTACCCGATGAACGGCCAACTTGAATTTTTTGGTGAAAACTCATCATGTTGCACTTCAAACTCCATGAAATTGAAAGATATGTCCATCTTTGGTAATGCCGTTATTAGCTGAGCCATCCTGGCCAATCTGGAACCGGTTGCCGGTGGCCTCTTGGGGACACTTCCGGAATATGAGAGAAACCCTATCATCCGATATATCAAACTTCATAAAATTGAAAGATATGGCAATCTACGGTCATGCCGTTGTTAACTGACCCATTCTGGCCAATCTGGAACAGGTTACCGGTGGCCCCTTGGGGACCCTTCCGGAATATGAGAGAAATCCTATCATCCGACATGTCAAACTTCATGAAATTGATAGATATGTCAATGTACGGTCTTGCCGTTGTTCGCTGACCCATTCTGGCCATTTTGGAACCGGTTCCCGGTGGCCCCTTGGGGATACTTCCGGAATATGAGAGAAACCCTATCATCTTACATATCAAACTTCATGAAATTGATAGATATGTAAATAAACATCGACATATCAAACTTTATGAAATTAAAAGATATGTCAATTTACGGTCATGCCGTTGTTCGCTGACCCATTCTGGCCATTCTGTAACCGGTTACCGGTGGCCCCTTGGGTACACTCCTGGAATATGAAAGTAACCCTACCATCCGACATATCAAACTTCATGAAATTGAAAGATTTGTCTATCTACGGTCTTGTCGATGTTCGCCGATGTGACCCATTCTTGCCAATCTGGAACAGGTTACCGCTGGCCCCTAGGGGACACTCTCGAAATATGAGAGAAACCCTATTATCCGACATATCAAACTTCATGAAATTGATAGAAATGCCAATCTTTGGTCATGCCGTTGATCGTTGACCAATCTTGGCCAATCCTGAACCGGTTACCAGTGGCCCCTTTGGGACAATCCCGGAATATGAGAGAAATCCTATCATCTGGCATATCAAACTTCATGGAATTGAAGGATGCAGGCACCTAGCTAAGGGGGTGGGCTTCGGGCAAACCCCCCCCCCCCTGATTTTTTTTTGGAAGACATATGGGAGAGAGGGAAGAAGAAGAAAAAAGAAGAAAATATCATGTTCAAGCCCCCCCCCCCCCCCCCCCGGGACCAAAATTCTGGCTACACTTCTGGAAGGATGTGTCAATCTACGGTCATGCCATTGTACGCTTATTCATTCTGGCAATTCTGGAACTAGTTCCCGGTGGCCTCTTAGGGACACTTCCAGAATATGAGAGAAACCCTATCATCCGATGTATCAAACTTCATGAAATTCATAGATATTTCAACCAACGGTCAGCGATCAATTGCATAACCGTAGATTAAGGTAGTTTTCAATTTCATGAAGTTTGATATGTCGGATGATAGGATTTCTCTCATATTCCGGAAGTGTCCCCAAGAGACCACCGGTAACTGGTTCCAGAATGGCCAGAATGGGTCTGCGAACAGCGGCATGACCGTAGATCAGGGGTGCTCAAAGTTTTTGAAGGCCGGGCCAAATTGGAAGCTCAAATGAGCTTGCGGGCCAAATTTACAAAAAAATGTTGTTAAAAAAATAAATTACGTTATTTTAATGTAAAAAATCAGACATTTCTGTTATTTAAAAAAAAATCTTTTCAAAATAATAGGAACCACAAAATAACGAGTTTCTATCGGTATTGTTGTTTCTGGTATTTGAAAAAAAAAGTTCTTAGCTGAATGTACTTGCATCTTCAAAAAAATTGTTTTTATATTTCGAAAATTGTGGTGACATTACATGTTGAACAATTCTTCTATAAGTTAAGTGTGGCTAATGAAAAATCGTTGAGATCCAGAATTTCAACATTTCAATGAAAATTTTTTTTTTGGAAAATGTTTTAAGCTTTCGTATAGTTAACCTGCAATCATTATTTTCAAAAAAAAAAAGCGAAACAACATTCATTTATTTCATCGAAAATTCACTAAAATTCAAATTATTTTTAACAAACCCAAACATGCTCAAATGATTTTAAATGCAAAGGAATGCATATTTAATTAATTTCAGCTGAATGCTCTTAATTTTTTTTTTTTTTGAAAATATATTTTTGCTTCTGGTTTTTCGAGTCAATTTTTTAATAATGGTGGAGGGGTGGGTTGATCGACGAAAGCTTTGTAAAATATTTGCTGCAAACTTGATCCTTCGATTTCCACATTTTGTCTGCCTGAATCAGTTGATAGTCAATCAGATTCGTTATCTAACTGTAATGAGTTCGAATCCCTAATGAAGTGCATTGTATGATTAAGGGTGACTTGCAAATTAATAAAGAAAACTTTTTTTTGCATCTATTACAGAATTCTACCAAAGGCAAACTTGAACGTCTTTTTGATATTTCTAAAAATGTTTGATGAAAGTTTTGACGACATTTACTAGTTTCACTCACATTGAAACGTGTGAAATTGTTTTAATTATAAAATATTTTGAACATATTATTTGTATCCTAAAGTGGGGATTAAAATATTGATAAATCATAAGTTTTTTATTAACAAAAAATAAAAAGATTAGCATATAAAAGCTTAAAATAAACCATAATTTTGAAAAAGTATAAAATCACTTTACAAGTGGTCAACGGGCCATTTTACATGATCATTCAAAATGGGCATCTTTCAATTTCATGAAGTTTGATATGTCGGATGATAGGATTTCTCTCATATTCTGGAAGTGTCCCCAAGAGGCCACCGGTAACCGGTTCCAGAATGGCCAGAATGGATCAGTGAACAACGGCATGACCGTAGATTGACATAACTATCAATTTCATGAAGTTTGATATGTCGGATGATAGGATTTCTCTCATATTCCGGAAGTGTCCCCAAGGGGCCACCGGTAACCTGTTCCAGATTGGCCAGAATGGGTCAGTGAACAACGGCATGACCGTAGATTGACATATCTTTCAATTCCATAAAGTTTAATATCCAACATGACAAGGATTCATAAAAATAATCAAGTTGGCCATTTTTCTGGTATCCGTTTCCATGTTAACTGGCCATTTGGCCAATAAGCATCCAAAGTGGTTCTGGAAGGCGCCTTCTGTTTTTGTAGTATGTTTTTGTATCAATAAAAAATATAATTTAAAATGGTGAAAGCTTTTATATTTTCTTCAAACAATGATTTCGAATCATTTTCATGAAACTGCCATACAGCAACCACCGGTAAGGTTGCCGGGTAGTAAATTGCTAACCCAATTTAGCAACGACCGGTGTGGGACCGGATGACTAAACTAAAATAGAAGCGTTACGGGTTAATAAAATAGCAACAATTTCCGCAACGCACCGGTAATGATGCTCTAACTGTATTGAAGACTTTCATGTACAAGAATCTGTAACCCCCCTTTGGAAGAATGAAGTCTTCCATACAGCAATTGAATATTATATTTATGTCCATAAAAACATTTTGCCCATTGACTGGGAATATGAAGAAGTCCTGGAATACAATAAAACAAACTTTGTAGAAGCCAAACGTAAACTACTTGCAATTGACTGGCAACATTTATTTAATAATGAAGGAAATGTCGACGAATTAGTAGGAAAATTCAATTCGGAAATTAACACTATAACATCTGAAACCGTACCTACTAGAGAAGAAGACGACGTAATAACACAGGCAATAAATACCCAGTTTGGTTCACTCCACAACTAAGAAATTTAAAAAATAGAAAACAAAAAGCCTACAAACTATACAGAAACAATACAAATGACACAAATCTTCTGAATTATCTGAATATTTCCGACCATTTTTTTCGGCACTCAATTCTGCCAACGAAGAATATAGTAGTAAAGTCGAATCCGAAGTCAAATCATGCCCGAAAAATTTCTTTAATTACGTAAAATCCAAATCCAAAAGTAGTAACTTCCCATCGCAAATGCAACTGGACGAAAATGTAGGCAGTAACTCAAAAGAAATTTGCAATCTTTTTTCAAAATTTTTCAAAGAAGTATACACCTCATTTTCCGAAGAAGACCGCGACCGCGACTACTTTTTATAAATACCAGAATTTCCAAATGACGTCTCAGTCAATTCTTTGTCAGAAACGGAAGTACGCCAGGCATTGAAGGACTTAGACTCATCAAAAGGACCAGGACCCGACGGAATAGCACTTGCATTCCTAAAGAACCTTGCAGAAGAATTGACATTTCCACTGCATCATCTTTTCAACATGTCAATAAATACTGGGAAATTCCCACAAACATGGAAAAAGTCTTTTTTGGTGCCTATTTTCTAGTCAGGCCGAAAATCAGACATACGTAATTATCGCGGAATTGCCTTTTTGTCTTGCATTCCAAAACTTTTCGAATCTATTATAAATGAAAAAATCTTTCAGCATTCGCATTCGCATTCGCATGGAGATGGTGATCTTAGCGGGTTGCAGACTGGATTTCTTCATGTACATGTGATGATTGTCCAGCCCAGGTTGCTTAGAAAATGATTAAAGGGAATTAAAACCAATTCTACCCGAACAGGACAGGCAGCACCATGAAAGCCATCCATTGCCGGCCGCTCCCATCTCCACCATTCACCGGGAGAGGAAAAAGGATTCGGAGCACGGGAAATGTTGATGCTTGACTTACTTAGAAAAAGGTAGCGAAACCGCAGGCTCTTTTTCCCAACCCTATTGTGGAACTTGACCAAATTGACCGTTTGACCAAATTTGATCGAATTTAAACAACAGGGCTGCGTAAGTGTCGCGGGGAGTTGGTAGTTGTGATAGGTAAAGGTCTGGGATTCGCCCTAAGCAAGCGATACGACCATTGGCATAAGTGAGATTAACGGATAAACTATTATTCTCAAGGCAAGCAATCGGATGCTGCTGTTGAGACATTTCCCGTTTAGTGAATGTGCGGAATTAATATTTTAACGATTGAAGGTTTATTCTAAAGCAACTAAATGTTGCTGTCGAATCAGTTTCTATTTAGTTTGTTGTTAGTATTTTTAAATGTTTAATCCCGACGCGAATAATAGTTTATGATCCAATATTAGACAGCCGGCTGTGGAAATAAAGGATCTTATAAATAAATCAATTCTGTTGACAAAGTCATAACGACAATTGCAAATCCCGTTCAAGATGACTAAAAAAATCGAAATTGCGAAACCTACAGAATCTAATCTGTACACGATTCTTGAATAGAACATGATAAATTTAAAGAGCAATTCTCTACAAAACCGGCCGATTTCGACCATTTTTATTTTTTGTATTTTTTGATTTGGCTCAAACTTTGTGGGGCCTTCCCTATGACCAAAGAAGCCATTTTGCATCATTAGTTTGTCCATATAAATTTCCATACAAATTTGGCAGCTGTTCATACAAAAATGGTACGTAAATATTCGAAAATCTGTAACTTTTGAAGTAATTTTTGATCAATTTGGTGTCTTCGGCAAAGTTGTAGGTATTGTTAAGGAGTATTTAGAAAAAATAGGTACACGGAAAAAAATTTCCCGATTTTTTATTAACTTTTTTCACAAAAACTCAAATTCCCAAAAACGTATTTTTGATTTTCGAGATTTTTGATATGTTTTAGGGACAAAATCCGCAACTTTTGAGCTATAGAGAAACATGGTCAAAAATCTGCCGCCGAGTTATGATTTTTGAAAAACTGGTGATTTTGGAAAAAATCGAAATTTCATACATAAAATTTTTTGACCTCATTTTTTATGCAAAATTGAATTTGCAATCGAAAAGTACTTTACAGATTTTTTGATAAAGGGCTCCGTTTTCAAGATATAGCCACCGAAAGTTTGATTTTAGCGAAATATTTGCAGTTTTTCGATTTTTAAAAATAGTGACCATGAGTGACCATTTCTAAAAATATTTTTTTTGAAAAGTTCAGAAAATTTGCTATAAAATTGTCTAAGAGACATTGAAGATTGGACCTCTGGTTGCTGAGATACAGCGGCTTAACCCTCTACAACCTAACCCCGCCTTTAGACGGGCTTCGATCTAAAAAATCGCCAAAAATCAATTTTCCAACCGATTTTTGATCTTTAAAAAGCATTGGAAAGAAGAGCTCTTAAAATTTTAGAAAATTTCAGGGTTGGAAGTTTAACTTGTTTTATGTGACTTTGCCAATGTTTTTAAAAATGTCATTTTTTTAGGGGTCAACTTTGGCTGTGTTTTTTACTAACATTTCCTATATTTTCAGTAAAAAGAAGTATGCAGTAATTTTTGTAGTGTCCCAGACTATGCCTCTACGCATTTTTTTGCAATTTAAATGATGATGGTGCGATTCTATAGCAGAAAATGTGAAAAACATGCAAAAAATTGAAAAAGTGACTGTAAAAACATGAAAAAATTAGATAGGCGAAATGTTATTATATTAGGTGGTAGAGTAGGCCAAATACTACCAAAAACAAACATAAACTAAACAAGATAAATGCAAATTAAAAAAACTAAAAATGAAACAAGAAAAACATAAAACAAGAGAAGTAAAGTTTTTCGTAAAACAAAAGATGCTCAAAATGACCTCCTGAACACGGGAAAAATAAATATTTTCGAAAAAAAAATTTGGGCAGTAGAGGGTTAAAGAAAAAGAAACACGAAAATTGAAGTTTTCTAAGTCTCACCCAAACAGCCCACCATTTTCTAATGACGATATCTCAGCAATTAATGGTCCGATTTTCAATGTTAATACATGAAACATTCGTGAAATTTTTCGATCTCTTCGAAAAAAATATTTTGAAAAAAAATAAATCAATACTAGCATTTTTAATGGGCATAATATTCAAAGTTTGGCCCTTTTAAAATGTTAGTCTTGATTTATTTATTTTTTAAATATTTTTTTTCGAAAAGATCGGAAAATTTCACGAATGTTTCATGTATTAACATTGAAAATCGGACCATTAATTGCTGAGATATCGTCATTAGAAAATGGTGGGCTGTTTGGGTGAGACTTAGAAAACTTCAATTTTCGTGTTTCTTTTTCTTTAAGCCGCTGTATCTCAGCAACCAGAGGTCCAATCTTCAATGTCTCTTAGACAATTTTATAGCAAATTTTCTGAACTTTTCAAAAAAAATATTTTTAGAAATGGTCACTCATGGTCACTATTTTTAAAAATCGAAAAACTGCAAATATTTCGCTAAAATCAAACTTTCGGTGGCTATATCTTGAAAACGGAGCCCTTTATCAAAAAATCTGTAAAGTACTTTTCGATTGCAAATTCAATTTTGCATAAAAAAATGAGGTCAAAAAAATTTTATGTATGAAATTTCGATTTTTTCCAAAAATCACCAGTTTTTCAAAAAATCATAACTCGGCGGCAGATTTTTTGACCATGTTTCTCTATAGCTCAAAAGTTGCGGATTTTGTCCCCTAAAACATATCAAAAATCTCGAAAATCAAAAATACGTATTTTGGGAATTTGAGTTTTTGTGAAAAAAGTTAGTAAAAAAATCGGGAAATTTTTTTTCCGTGTACCTATTTTTTTCTAAATACTCCTTAACAATACCTACAACTTTGCCGAAGACACCAAATTGATCAAAAAATTCCTTCAAAAGTTACAGATTTTCGAATATATACGTACCATTTTTGTATGAACAGCTGCCAAATTTGTATGGAAATTTATATGGACAAACTAATGATGCAAAATGGCTTCTTTGGTCATAGGGAAGGCCCCCACAAAGTTTGAGCCAAATCAAAAAATACAAATAAAATCCATTTCCGGTTTTGGTAGAGAATTGCTCTAAAGAAAAATTAGACTTATAATCCAACAAGAGATATTGCTATAAACGCGCGATTCATGTTTATCCTGATTCATATTGAAGAATTCTGCCGGTGCTAGAAAACAGCATATTTTGTATTTGTATCACGCAAGTAATCACACACACACACACACACACACACACACACACACACACACACACACACACACACACACACACACACACACACACACACATGCATTAACACGGAACAAACTCACCGGAGTCATCCTGCATTGGCCGATTTATCAAATCCACAAAAGCAGCTGCATATTTTTCTTCCTTTGCACAGATGTCCAAACAAATGATTCGTACTCGAAAAACGCACGCGAAAAGTTTCTTTTGCATTAAATTTCTTATTTTGTTCACTTTTTCTCATTGCTAGCTTGTACAAACATAACAGTTAGAATGTACAGATATTCAAAAACACTAGCTGGCATCCCTGACCTAAAAGCTCTCCTGTAACGCACGACGACCCTTTTGACGTTTCTCGCCGAGGAACAGCAGAAAACGAAATCGCACAAAAGCTCCCCGCTGCCTCCCGAATGCAAACAAAAACAAACTAAACCGCGTTGGACCCGTTGGACCGGTCACGCAAAATTCGATTTTTCCTTCAATAAACCACGATATTTGTTTTAAAACCACTCTATTCCACTACTATACGTAGTTATAAAAGTTTTAGAACACAATTAAGCTACAATAAGGCACAATTATCACGTCAAATAACAGAAAACAACGGAGCGCGAGCAAAAGTGAACTTCCACACAAAAAGCTTTTCTATAAATGAAAAAATCTTTCAGCAAGTAAAAAACCGCATCACATGTAAACAGAACGGCTTTTTTAAAGGCCGCTCTACTAGCACCAACCTTTTAGAATTTGTAAATTTTACACTGAATGCAATGCATAATCGCAATTTCGTAGAAGTAATTTACACAGACTTTAGTAACACATTTGACAGAATCGACATACCATTATTAATCTTCAAACTGCAGAAAATTGGAATTCAACCGAATCTTTTGGAACGGCTTAAGTCATATTTGACTGAGCGCGAACAAATTGTTCGCTTCCAAAATGTACTATCGGAATCAATTCACGTCACCTCTGGGGTTCCACAAGGATCCCATTTAGGACCTCTTCTTTTCATCTTGTATGTAAACGACATTTCCTTCATTCTTAAAAAAAATTAACGTACTTGTATATGCAGACGACATGAAATTGTATATGGGTCATTCCACCCGAAGCGGAACAGCACTTGAAAATTACCATCTCCGATTCTGCTCAAATTTAGCAGAGCTGTTGAGACTATCAAAACATGCAAAAATCCCGAATTTCATCCAAATCGGACCACCCCCTCCATTTTTATACCCTCCCAAAAAATCGACTTTTTGACGATTTTTGAGCAAAACCCCTATCTTCAAACGACGATAACTCAGGAACTGCAAATCATAGAGGGTCGGTCTTAGACTCAATTTTGAAGGAAATTGGACGTAGAATCCATTTCCGTGATCAAAATTTAGATTAAAATATGTTTTCTACCTGTATTGAGCAATTGAAAACTTTAAATGGCCGTATCTCAAAACAGCCCTATTTATTTTTTAAATTTGACCTCACCATCGTATTCCCCGGCCAATTTTACATAAGAATCATTTATCGACAGAAAGGAATATGTTTCGTTCCAGAGATATCGAATTTTAAAGTTTTGAGTATTTGAGATTACCTAAATTAGCTACACTCGCAGCATCTGCTAGAAGCACTCGGGCGCGTTGATCAATAATTACTACCTGGTGTTCTGTATGATGAATTATTTTTATTTTTTTATACGATTTTGAGATTATTAATCCCTTGACAAATCTATTTTTTGTTTAAGAATTATTTATTGAGTAATTTAAGAGTCCGGTTTGTGCTGTCACTGAGTTCGGATCGTTGTGCTTCGTGTGTGCGGTTTTTTGTGTTTTAGGCTGTTTTGGGAAGTGTTTGTTCCAAGTTTTGTGTGATTCGGCCCATGTTTGTGCTGGGATTGGTTTTGCGGTCGAGTTTTTGATGGTTTTGTGTTTGATTCCCGTTAAATTCAATTTTCTCTTAGATTTTTCCAATCCATATTGATGGTTTGCGCGGCGTCGGTTCGGTGTGGCTTGTGTATTAGTGTCGTCGAAAGGAAATAAATAACGAGTTTGGTTGTCTGTATGCGTGCGTTGTTCAGCGATGACACGAGGTTACAGCGGGTTACAGCGAATGTTGTAGCGCGGGTTGCGTTGGTGTAAGTGAGCTGTAATGTGAATGCGGTTACGGGACTGTTGTGGACGAAAGGAAAAAGGGGCGAAAGAGACACGCAGCACCACATTCATTTGAGAGAGCAGAGCGGCAGCCGAGCCGAGGTTTTGTCACATCACAAATTCTTTGGTCGTGGCTTGGGACTGGTGGAGTTTTCGGCGGGAGCAGCGGCAGAAACTGGTGAGGAAATTCCAATGGGAACCCAGAGCGAGAGAATGCTAAAGAATGTATGTGTGTGTGCATGTGATTTTACAGATCAGGGTTGCCGGATTGTCTAATTTTTATTTTTACAACCAATTTTTTTTACGATTAACTAAAAGATGAACCTTTTCACGTTTCTTTTATCTTGCTGTTCTTTGGCGCTAAAATGCATGAATAGCTAAAATGAATTGATATTCAAGCATATGTCTGCGTCTGGTTTAATGGGTTGGGTTTTTATTTCTTTTGTGTTGCTGTTTGTGTGCCTAAGACAGTAATTAAATTAATTATTTTTTTGTGTGATTGGCTGAGTGAATAAATGAATGAAAGAGTATGAACATTACTAATGAAATATTTGGTTTCAGAGCAAGCTTACTGCTGATATAAAAACGAACGGGTAGCGTTTTTCGGTAGTCGTGTGATCGATTTTTATATTAATGTTCATAAATAAATAAACAAATTTAATTCGAAAGTTTAGTCCGAGCAACGCGTCGGGTCAGTTTTGTTTTGCGCGTTCGTCGCCGTGTTTGATAAATGATATAGTAGTTTTCCTTGTATTATTTCTACGGCTTGAAAATATGTGTTTTGTAGGTGCGCTATATGCTTGCGAGGTATAAATTTAAAATTCGAAAAGACTCTCAGCATAGCCCGGAGAGCACGATAACGAGTATTTCTCCTACGCGATTGCCAAGCCCTTCTTGTTGCTTCGTAACTCATCAGTTATCGGTCGCTATTCTTATAACTATTCAAAAGTTGAAATCGTCTATGATCCACTCGAACTTAACACTTTAAGTAGAGCTTTGTTAAATACATTCTTTGTGGTTTTATCTTTCCACAGCCGGCTGTCTAAGATAATCCATCTAATCCTAAACAAACCACAAATAAACGGGAATAGTCTCAACAGCAGCATCCGATTGCTTGCCTTGGGAATAATACATCACCCCATTAAACAAAACTTATCGATTATTTGGGTCACATCATCATCTTCTATGATGAATCCTGACCATCACCCTTCCCTACTAACAAAATCCCAAGTAGAAGTAGTTTTCCGGCACACGCGGGGGTGTGGATATCGTATAGAACCCACCCTTGGTAGCAGCCTGTGCTAACTAACATTCCCGTCCCGTCCCCTCGAGATCTACAAACTGACATGGCGGGCGCCGTTGGTGGCCAACGACTGTTACCTATCTGCAGCAGTTCTAGTTTTGATGATCTTGATGTTTTATCTTTTCATCGCATTCATGCATGCTTTTGATAAGAGAAACATCACTTGATCGTTGAAGCGTATGATCGGTTGTGCTGTTAGGTTATTACGGTCCTGTTCAGCAACGGAGGAGGACAACCATGGGTGGTCTCTCATGCTCATGCTCATGCTCAAGAATTATTTATTGGGTAATTTAATTTGAACCGTATCAAGTAAATTTTGAACTTTTAATATTTATTTGCAAATACTACAGCGTTTTTACCATATAATTTTATCATTTTCATATCATTAGGAAAAATATGAAAATAATACAATTTCATATTTTTCCTAATTCCTAATTTCTTCTTTTATTTAAAGCGAGAATAAATGTAGAGCTGGCTGTAGTAGATGAAATAATTCTCATTGGTTGCCATGTGCGGTAGCGAAATAGTGCCATTCAGCAAAAACTCCTAAATCTGCCATACGGTTTGAAAGATTGATCATATAAAACCGATTTTTTATATTGTGAGCCAGTTTCATCTGAATAATTGATAATTTTTTTTTCAATTCTGATAAATTTAATTTCAAAAACAAAACCATATTTTTCTGATACATGTGGACAGCAGCTGTATCAAAAACAAAAACAAGAAACCAACACAACTGAATTTGATCTTAATCAGATCATAAATCAAATTAATCTTTGTGATTTTCTCACATTTTTCAGTTTTATACTTTCCAGAAATCCTCCTCCTTAATTATGCTTCACGAGAGTTTAATTCATGTTAATTCATCATTTTTAACACGATAATGTATCGTACACTTTTTCTTAAGAAGTGTTACTTACAACACAGAGAACAGATGTACATCTTGGTTCTAACTTGTGTGTAAACCGTGTAAACTAAAAAAATGCGTTGCATACAATCTTGCATCAAAGAAATTAGAGTGTGCAGGATACGCTTGGCAGCGCCACCGTCGCGGCTGAGAATACTTGACCTAACAATGGAAAAGGCTCAATAGAGTTATCTACGTGCGCATGTATTGCGTGTATGTACACGAAAAAGATTGAGGTTAAATTTTGTACCAGCCAGCAAAACAAATGGCGTGCTAGTGTGCGTGAGCGGGCTTAGATAACTCTATAATTTCGAAAGAAAATAAATGTTAACCTTGTTTAAATATAAAATTCACTTCTGTATAATTCCAGTTGACTAAAAATAATGCAAAAATGCAATAACATTAACAAAAACATAACAAAAAAATCATTCAAAAATGATTTTTCAAGCGACAACTTAAAATAGTCCCTTTACACATGTTATGTCCGATTTCGTTTTGTTTACCTTCTTTGGCGCGTAAAATTGCAACCCTCTGATGAAGGGCAGTCAGACATTGGTCTGATGTCGTTCGTACGGAATGTTTTATGCAGTGATTAGATGGTCCAACGTTCTGCTACTGTAGGCCATCATGATTTTGGAAGTGGCGCTATCTAGGCGGATGGTGCACACCCTAGCTCTTTTCAACGTATTTTGGTTTGAATTTTTACACACGTTTTTCAGTGCTGTTTGTTCAATGATATACATCTGTTCTCTGTGCTTACAAGATCAATTGCAATTTCCTGCTAGCTCTGTGTGAATTCCATTCTGCCCTGTATTGCGTGTCGTTCTTGCTCTGTCCTGTGGGCTAGCACATAAATGCACCGTATACTTTTTTTTAATTTAAGATTATACAGCAGTTTCCTACTAATTAACTAATGATTATTTGGGATGAAATCTTATTTCAATAAATAACCAGGTAGCAGTTATTGATCAACGCGCCCGAGTGCTTCTAGCATATGCGGCGAGTGTAGCTAATTTAGGTAATCTCAAATACTTAAAACTTTAAAATTCGATATCTCTGGAACGAAACATATTCCTTTCTGTCGATAAGTGATTCTTATGTAAAATTGGCCGGGGAATACGATGGTGAGGTCAAATTTAAAAAATAAATAGGGCTGTTTTGAGATACGGCCATTGAAAGTTTTCAATTGTGCAATACAAGTAGAAAACATATTTTAATCTAAATTTTGATCACGGAAATGGATTCTACGTCCAATTTCCTTCAAAATTGAGTCTAAGACCGACCCTCTATGATTTGCGGTTCCTGAGTTATCGTCGTTTGGAGATAGGGGTTTTGCTCAAAAATCGCCAAAAAGTCGGGCCGGAAAACGGGGCGCCAGCTGGGACAGATGCTGATTGACCAGCGAACAGAACGGAACTCCTCGGCTGTACAGGTGCAGCACGACGTAGATTCCTTCACCGGCCTTGGTCACCTCGTTCACGTAGTCCTGGCCGGAAATCTCCAGCAACGAACCGAACTTGGCCTTCCGGGCCAGCTGCTGCAGCTCGGCTATCCGCTTGCGACGGTACTCCTCCAGCACAGCTTCGTCCTCGGAATCTTCCAGCTCGTCCAGTTCGTCCAGGCCCATCTTGGACATGTCTTTGCCGCCGTTCGCCTTCTGCTCGATCGTGTTCTCAATCATGCCGATAATGTCATCCTCGGTGATTTCCGCCTCTTTTGGCTTCGGCGGAAGGATTCCCTTGGCGCGGAGGACATCGTTCCACTCGGTGTCTTCGTTGGGGTCCTACGGAACGAGGGAACGGAACATCATCAGTACGATGGAATCAGCCTTGACCGGATATTTATTTGCCCATATATGGTAAACGAGTTGCTTACCTGCATTTTGAGTTAAGTTTTTGGGATGTAACTAAACCAAACACAACTATTCTAATTAAGTACAACTGAAATACTTGATATTTCACTATTTAGCACTAATTTCAATTCACAGTTAACAGTAAATTCAATCTAACTAAATTGGATATTGAGAGGAGTGCCGAGCGCATGCAGTTTAGTCATGCGAAGAAAGAAAAGTCAGACTAAAACATTGCTACCGTAGGCGAAGCGAATACTGGCCATGAATACATGAGAATAGAGAAAAATCGAGTTTTTTAATGGTCCTATAAACTATTGTCTTTCAAAGAGAAAGAGCCGTTTGAGTTTTGTTGGAAAGGAAGTCTAGAGAGCGTTTTTCTACGTAGAGCTTGTTTTCTGAGAAGTGCCGGAGAGTAGTAGTGAGGCAACGAAGAGCGTAAAAAGGAACGAAGAGAGAAAAGCGCCCCCGGAATGGTGACTGTTCGAGGTGTGCTGCTGTATGAAGTGTCAAGTGGGTGAAAGTGTGTGTGGCAGTGATTGTCACAGACAAGTGGAAATAATATTTATCAACTTAAAAAAAATTACAATCACAATGAATCAAAGGAAATTCTTGGCGAAAGGGGGGAGTGAAATTCGAAAAGTGCTAAAACTTAAAATTGTCGCTCCTGAGAATGTGATCAGAATGCTGGCTGAAGAGTCTTCAAATTAATCGCTTTAGTGATCAAAGCCAACAACCATCGACGCCATAGGATCCTGTGAATTTGGTGAGCTCGTTTTATGTTGTGTGTGTATGTGCGTGTGTGCGTGTGTAAGTGCGTGCGTGTGTGTGTGTGCGCGCGCGTGTGTGTGTGTGTGTGTGTGTGTGTGTGTGTGTGTGTGTGTGTGTGTGTGTGTGTGTGTGTAATTGGGTGAATGCAGTAAACCACAAACTTGTTACTTCTTAGGCAATCATTTCAGGATTAGATAGACGAGAATCGTTTATCGAAAAATACGCTAACAATTAGGATAGGACAGATTGGTGTGCGTTGCAGTTGAAGAGTCGCGCGTGTTCGGTTGCTGGTCAAAATTCGCGATTTTTGCTCGAATTTCGAGGGTTTGGTTTGCAATGGTGGTGTCAGTCGATCGGTGCATATAGGTTCTTCGTGGAAGTGGTAGAGTTCGTTGGTTTTCCCGGTTAATTTGTGCTTTTCGCGATGTTTTTCCTGCGGTCGGTGGTGCATTTTTTCTCGCAAGCGTCGACGGAAGAGGGATCTGTTTAATAGTGTTGGTGTAATGGGAATCGAATTATTCAACTTGCATACAAGTTTTGCGTGTGTGGTTGTGTTAGTCAGACGATGACCGTTTGGGTTTGACAGATTGGGTGTGAGTGTATTAGTAGTGTGTAACATAAAATTCGTTCGTTTTTTTGTGCTGATGATCGTGGGGCAACAGAGTTTATGCTGAAAAAGCGGGCTTCTGAAGAGTAGAGAGCAGATCCACTGCTTGCTTTCCCCGCTTTCCCCGGGTTGAGAAGAGAGGGATAGTGAGTGCCTCTTACGGCGCGCGCCGTTCTGGTCGTATTGGTGTGCAGTGATTGGGGTGGCCGAAGTGGACTGCAGTTAGCAACTGCAACTGCGTTGCTAGCAGCACGAGAAGGATGCGACTGATCAGCGAGAGGGTGGGAGGTGCTGGACGGCGATTCTGTGCCACCCCGTCGCTCGGTGGGGTGGAGCGGCAGCGATCGAGAGACAACTACATGCTAGGCCGTGACCCGGGTGAGAGCGTTCTGTTTTATGTTGTGTTTGTGTTTGTGGCAGGAAGAGGGATGTTAGCCGTTTTGTATGTATGTATCTTATATTTTACATATTTTTCCCCACTTTCCTTTTCTTTTTCTTCTTTCCTTCTTTCAAGTCGCGTAAAAAATAATATACCGATCGTTAAACGAGAATGTCTAACTCGAGTTCATGCGTCGTTTTTATGGATTCGTTCTCCTCTTACTCTGATCTTATTTTTCCGATAATTATAAATATAACGTAAAAGATATAACTACCTATAACGACTTCGGCTTAAAAATGCACCATTCGTGATAGTGTCACTTTATTAATAACTGCTCGAAACGAAAACTTTCAGTTACTATTTTTCGCAATTCTGTCGGTCTCGTAGATTACTATTTTCGGATCATTTCGTCATAAAATCCTGCAACACGATGAAATCATTGCAAACCTCACTATAAAGTTTTGATATAAATCATTTGGAAACCACAGAAAATACAATTTAATATATTTCTTAAATAGTAAAAGGAGGAGCCCTTCTCACAGCGTCGTTGCTCGGAAGGCACGCCGACGGGGGATTGAATGATAATTTGGCGCCGCGTTCGAATTAAAACTATTTCTAAATCAATGATTGTGTATCTTTCCGCAGCCGGCTGCCTAAGATTTTAAAATTTCAACAGATAAACAAATTGCTTATGGTCGCATCACCTACCACAGTGAATCCTGACCTCATACCCATCTTACTAACCCTCAAAACTCATGTGATACTTTGTCGGAGACGCAGTCGATTTGGCGGTCCCATCACTCAAGTATCGGACTAACATTCCCATCCACTTCCCGTGTCTTACCACTGGTCGTGGCCGGCGTCGGTATTGATCAGCATGATAGGGACCTTTGAAAATTGCGAAGGGGTGATGATTGGTTCCTACTTTTCATCTGTGGTCCACGGAGCAATTTTTGGGGGTCCTGGTCAATAACGAAGTAGCAGCTACGGGTAGACACCAATGCTAAAATCGCCAAAAAGTCGATTTTTTGGCAGGGTACAAAAATGAAGGGGGTGGTCCGATTTGGATGAAATTCGGGATTTTTGCATGTTTTGATAGTCTCAACAGCTCTGCCAAATTTGAGCAGAATCTGAGATGGTTATTTTCAAATTTGCATTTTTTCTTGCACACTTCAGGTGGAATGACCCATATGGAAATGGGAAATTCCAATGACAGTCATGTATTCCAAAACGAAATTAATCTTTTCTACACATGGTGTAGTAAAATCCTACTCCAATTGAATGTAATGAAATGTAATTCCATTGCCTTCAGCAGAAAACATGAAACACCAAACATAACAGTATTATTAGGAATCCAACCAGTAGAAAAATGCAAAGTAGTACCTACGTGATCTAGGTGTCATCCTAGACTCACAACTAACTTTTGTAGAACACTATAACACAATAATAAACAAGGCAAAACGTACATTAGGCTTTATAAAGCGCTTTGCATTCAACTTCCAGGACCCGTATACTATTAAATTACTCTATTTAACGTATGTCAGGCCACTCTTGGAATACTGTAGTATCGTCTGGAATCCATACTATGCCGTACACCAAGCACGTATTGAATGTGTCCAAAACATTTTTACTGTACGCACTACGTAAACTTAACTGGACTGCATTTCCTCTCCCATCGTATGAAGCACGCTGCATGCTCATAAACATACAATCATTACAAGAACGTCGTAAATTTGCCATGCTCTCTTTCATCAACGACATTATTTCTCAACGCATACAGTCAGCAGCATTATTTTCAGTAATACGCAATAGTATTCATGAACCAAGCCGTACTCTTAGACATTCACCACTTTTTAGAATAACTGCATAAACGACAAATTATTTAAAAAATTCGCCGTTAAATCAAATGATGCGCTTTTATAATGAAAATTCACAGTACATACATTTCGACATGTCTAAACCGGAACTACGAAAAATCTGTACAATAGAAATAATATCTAGTATGTAAGAAAATTGTAAGTAGACTACATAAGCTTGACGAATTAACAATAAACATGAACTAATCGTACAATATTTCATTTACGCTGAGCGGATCCGCTCATTTGAATTTCGCTTATGGGTCATTCCACCTCAACTGTGCACGAAAAAGTGCAAATTTGAAAATTACCCTCTCCGATCCTGCTCAAATTTGGCAGAGCTGTTGATACTATCAAAACATGCAAGAATTCCGAATTTCATCCAAATCGGACCACCCCCTCCATTTTTGTACCTCCCCAAAAAATCGACTTTTTGGCAATTTTTGACCAAACCTCCTAGTTTCAAACGTCGATAGCTCAGGAGCCACACATCTTAGAAGGTCGGTCTTAGACTCAATTTTGAAGGAAATTGGACGTAGAATCCATTTCCGTGATCAAAATGTTGATTGATTTATTTTTTCTACCTGTATTGCGCAATTGATAACTTTAAACGGCCGTATCTCAAAACACCCCAACTTATTTATTTTATTCTCACCATCGTGTTCCTCGGCCAATTTTACATAAGAATCACTTATCAACAGAAATGGTTGGTAGCACTGCTCGTGAGAGTTCGGACATTATTTTTACTCCGCGTCTTTTTGTATTTCTTGCTTGTTTCGGTCCATAAAATATGTATAAAAGTGACGATAATGGTTAATAACAACGCGTTGTAGTGGAATAATATCGAGTTCTAAGGATTTCTCTTGAATTTCGTCCAAAAAAGACAGTTTTGTGTATCGGCCCAGCAGTGGTTTTGTTTGTTTGTTTTTTTTTATCTACGGGAGCTTTTGCGCGGTCCCACCAAGCGACGTTTGTTTCTTTTGTTCCCACGGGAGCTGTCAAAAAGCTCGCGCGCTCGGGCGGTTGTTGCAGGAGAGCTTTTAGGCCGGGTTGCCAAATAAACGGTGGAGGAATCTGTAAATCAGATTTGGCAACGGTTAGGTTTTGCCACAGACTTTTCCAACGGTTTGTGCGTGCCGCGATAATTTTGTTTTAAGGTGAAATTTGTATGTTTTGAGGTCGAACCAGTTTTTGTTCGTGGTCTTGTTTACCACAAGATGACTAGGACGACAGGATGTGTTCCGAAGCAGCATGAGGAAGCTCAAACTGCTCGTGATTGAGGACCCGCAGCTGGAAGACCGAAGCTGCAAAAAGGACTAAAGGATGTTTCAGAAAATTGGTGAGATCTATCCAAACTGAATCTTTTAACTGCTGCAGACTTTCTGATCATTATTAAATACGCGCTAATCCCTGTTTTGCCTTATGGGATTGGAAGTTTAAAGATAGATCGAGAGTCCTTCTGATTCTTGCTTCTATGTTTAGGCGGGGCCAGACAATGCCCAATGACCTCGGAATTGGACCGCAAGGAGCACTGTCATTCTGAAATGGGTCATTGGAAGCAGCGCGAGGGCTATCACCACCTAATACCCGGGACTGAGATAAGCTGTATCAGCATAAACAAAGCCTGATACAAATTATACTTTCCCATAATTTCGCTGCCGGCCAGCGAGTATTGGATTGGACTACACACACACACACACACAGAATCACTTATCAACAGAAATGAATATGTTTCGTTCCAGAGATATCGAATTTTAAAGTTTGGTGTTTTCGAGATTACCTACATTAGCTTCATTCGCCGCATCTGCTAGAAGCACACAGGCGGGCTGATCAATAACTGCTACCTGATGTTCTGGGAGATGATTAAGAGCGAGTTTTTCACCGATGTGAAACAGGTCGTATCGAGGTGCTCCGATTTGGATGAAACTTTCAGGGTTTGTTTGTCTATACATGAGATAAACTCATGCCAAATATGAGCCCTCTACGACAAAGGGATGTGGGGTAAAACGGGCATTGAAGTTTGAGGTTTTTTACGCGTTGCTAACCGTTTTAGAGTACTTCCGAGGCCATGACTAAGGCCTTTATCATGGGCAGTAGCAAAATAGTGCCATTCAGCAAAACCCCAAAACCTGCTTTAATATTATTATTATTATAGTTTATTATTGACACTTTACCATAATTTGGCAAATCTGATTTATGGTTTAAAAGATTGATCATATTAAATCAATTTTTATATTGTGAGCCAGCTCCATTTGATTAAAAGATGATTTTGGTCAAGGTACACAGCAGCCGTATTGTGTTCCAAGAATCCAAGAATGATAGAAGAAAAAAAAACACTGTTGTTCGGACGGTGTCGAAATCATCACAACTTAATTTGGGGAATTAGCCGCTTTGCTGCAGATCAAACTTTGTGATTTTCTTACATTTTTCAGTTTTATACTTTTCAGAAAACCTTTTCCTACTCCTTGTGATCGTCCTTCACTAGAGTACAACGTACACAGGAAAAATACGATAGTAAAATCGCATGCAAAAGCATGCACATCACCGTCGTCAAATTAAACACTTAATATTACACACTGCATGTACAATTTTTGCAAACATAAAAAAAAGTTGCCACCGACGGGGTTCAAACCCAGCGCCAACAGTAAGGACTGGCGCCTTAGCTCACACTGCCATCAGACCGATGAAAAGCTGTAAGGATAAACGCATATATGAGCTTGACATTTCGGTCAAGTAGGTTTCCTATACTGATGGGCTACATTTCAGGGTGTAAAATCACATAAAATTGCACAAAATAATGCAATATTTATTTTACACAAAGGCCTTTTACACGCAGCTGGATTACTACTTTTTTAGCTGTGTATCAACAAATTTTATTCATTTTAACGGTACACATCAACCATAGCTTTTGCACCAAGATTTCTGATACAGACATTTTAGTATCTTCGAAAATACGGGAACTATCGATATGATTTTTTATTCATCCCCTAAATTACTGTCTTCAAAGTTTCTTACAACAAAGTTTGACTATTTTTACAATCAGATTCTTGCAGGATTGGGTTCGTAAGTTTGACAAATTTGGAATAAGAAGACAACAACTTCCTTGGCTGCTGTGCACCCTTAATTCATATTTTTTACTCAATAATGTATCGTGCACTTATTGTTCAGTGCTACTAACAAGATTAATTGCATTTTCCTGCTCGGAATCCAATTCTGCCCTTTACTGCTAAGTGGTATGGCTGAGTGCTCTTCATCTTTGTTGTATTTTTCGTTTCATTATTAACTTATCTCATACATTTACTTACTTCAAATTGTTTTCAATTTTTTTCATTGAATTGAATACATTTGGATAAAAAAGAAAAAGCAAATCACTTTAACAACTGATCCTAGATTAAATATTGGTCAAATATAGTTGGTTAGAGTCTCAAAGGCATATTCATAAGAAATTTGAGTAATACCAACATGAATGCACCGATTTTCTGTGACTTTTTTGAACTAATATTCCATAAAATCGAAAGATTGACAATGAAAGATGGCGGCGGTGTGGAAGTTGTGGATTGCTGTCGCGATTTATTTTGCCGATTTCTAAGTGTTTTTGTAGTGTTACGGTCGGGAAAAGTGCATCTATACAATAATTAAGTGGCAGGCTATCCGATTTTTGTGAAAATTACGCGTGTTTCTGTTTTGAAAGAGGTTTTGGTCCATTTAGTTTTTGTTGTCGTGTATCTAAGGAAGAAAAAAGTAGCCAAACGTCATTTCTGTCAGAGAGTTCGCTCTCGGAGAGCGTCACAGGAAGGAGAGTGTGTGTGTTCGGTGTAGTTTTGGTTTGCCGATGACGCGCCTCGACACTGCTGTGCGGCGGAGAACAGTTCTCGGTTGGCGGGGGAGTCGGAGTGGCCGTCGCTTACTCTCCAAGGGAAAGGTGCAGGCTCCTGAGTCAGGAGCAGGTGGAGGGGTGGTACATTGTGGGAGAAGAGCGGTGAGGTGACAGCACAAGCTGGTTGCTTGTGTGTGTATTTGTGTGAAGTGCAGATGGATTCTGCTGCTGCTTCATTTTTCGCGAGTGTTTGTGACATACGTCATTTGAACTATGAAGTGTAGTTTTTGAAAAGGGCCAATCTACACATGCAGACTTTAGATATAACCTGCAGACTTTTTACAAACATTGGGTGAGCTCGTTTTATGGCGAACTTGGGTTTGTGCGAGGTGGGTAGGGGAAGGAGGATGGGTGTTGTGAGCGTTAAAACTTGTGCAGTGGATTTGTTCGTACCCCAGAGAAAAAAATATTGTGAAACTGATTGAGGCAACATGTGAGAGGAGCGGCTGTCAGTAGGTCGGATGTTGAATACACGGAGCAGTAAGGCCGACGACAAACGGATTTGTGCGGTGCTGCAGTCGTCGGTCGGTGTGGTCGGGTTGCACCTGATTTCGATGCTGCGGCGGCGGAGCAGTCTTCAGTCTTCAAGACCCCGGTGAGCTCGTTCCTTGATGACATCTCAAGCATGTGTGTGTGTTGAAGAATGAAGAATGAATCATGAGTGTAAGAGTAAAAACCATTTGCGAGCGAGAACTTTTTTTTTCGCGAGTAGATTTTCTCCTTTGCTGGAAATTCTACCCAATTTAGGGTACTTTGTTATTTCTTATTTTTGCAGTACAGGCTGTTTTCATTATATTGATGCCTTTCAAAAATAATTTCAAGTCTAATTTAAAAATCTTTCTCACTATGTGTGGCAGTGCGTGGCCGAATTGTTACGCTGTCCGCTTTGTAAGCGGATGATTCTGGGTTCGATTCCCATCTGCTCCAACCTTCCATCGAATGAGAAAGTAAAATGTCGGTCCCGGCCTTGGTTGTTAGGCCGTTAAGTCATTCCAGGTGTAGGAGTCGTCTCCATGCCATAAGAACAAACAACACACCAAACCAAGCCTACTCCGGTTGAATCGCTGGCGGCGGTTGGACTCGCAATCCTAAGGTCGTCAGTTCAAACACTAGGGTGGAAGGTTCCTTGGAGTAGAAAGAGGTTTGGGTGTGAGAGCAATAGAGACCACAAAAGACCCGGGGGTCGTTAATGTGGATGGTTTGATTTTGATTCTCACTATAATGTTGAAGTCTAAAAATGTGCCCCTATGCTTTGCTTTGATCCTAACTTAAAACTAAAATAAAAAATCTTTGAATTATTCAAAATCATTTGAACGAGTAAACTACGAACTGTATTTCAAGATGAATGCTCCAAGGTCTTACTTGTTCCTGGTGAGTTTTGTACTCACGCAGTGTTGTTGTCATCTCGATGAAAATGTTCAGAAGTTCTTGTGGAGAAAACAGGTCACTACGGCCTTCATCCGTTGATGCTGGTTGGTTTTTCCTCGGTTGCTGACTGAAGCCTGGAGGTGTTGTATACTCTGCAACTCTTTGCGCTGATAACAGCAATGGCTGCAGATTCGGAACCACTCGAGCAGATCCCGCTCCTTGTGACGCAAAAGCAGGAAAATCCACGTCCGTGAATGCTGGTGGTGTTTTGCGACGATTTGGTTGGTTCCTCGTCGTCGCTTGCTGCCGAATTTTCACAAACTCAGCACGTATTGGGCAGCTTCGATTCTTGGTCGAATGGTCACCACCGCAATTGAAGCATTTAGCTGTTTTCGTTGATTGTGTTGCAAGCTTGAGTTTTGTGCTCACCTCCGCAGGTTGCACAACGACTCTTGATGAAACAGTGCCTTCCACCATGTCCAAATTGCAAGCAGCTCGAACACTGCGTCACGTCACGGTGCACTGGACGATTACGTTCCCAAGTCACGATGATGTTGAAAATTGCCCGAACTGCTTTCAGCTCAGACGAGGTTGTCGATCCTTTCTCGAGATGAACCAGGTACAGTTGATCACGATACTTGATGTCCTTGTTGTGTCTCGTCATCTTGAAGACTTCGATTACGTTCAACTTAAGAGTTTTGAGCTCTTCTTTCAGTACGCTCACATCCATGTCCATGTCCATGGGCGTTTACCTGGATCGTCATGGCTGTAGTATTCAATCTTTGTGTTGTTCAGGAAATCCCGAACGTAGTTGTAATCTTTTCTGCTAGGTAGCATAATTTTGAGTCCATCAGCACACAAGCGAATGGAAGCTCGTAAATCACCAGATTTGATAAATCCGGTCAGCCACTTTCGCACCGAATCCGATGACGATGTTGCCACAAAAATGGGTGGCATTTTTTCCCGTCGTTCAAATTCTTCCTTCTCGCTCACGTCCACAGGGAGGGTAGCGAACTGGTTTCCAGACGAATTTTGAGCGTCCTTGCTCAAACTGCCTAGCTTTGCAGGTAGCGCTTCGACATTCTTTAGCTTCTTAAAATCTGCCGATCGAGGACCGCCTCTTTTTCTTGTCGTGAGGCATTTTTGCACTTTTTAGCACTTTTCAGGAGCTAATATCGAGGAGTACCTCTCTAGTTGTTGGTTCCCAAGGGAATGAACAAAACATATTTTTTGTTAAATTTAAGATAAATCCGACTCCGGGTTATCAAAAATTCTCGACTCCAAGTCCTCACCGACTCCGACTCCGCAGCCCTGTAGAAACAGTGTCATGTTTTTAAATGCTTTTGAAAAAAATTGTAGATCTGCACAGACTTATAAAAAAAGATAGCAAAAATGTTGCGTCGTTCCGAGGGGCGTGAAACTGGGCTTAATGTATTTAATTTGCGCATTAAAAAAATTAAATTCCTCTTGTCAACTAACATTTGACAGCGCCCAACCTGCTTTGTCAAAAACATTGATTTGTTTTGCGTCTCCTTCGCACACCCGCCTGTCAAGTTTGTGTTGATTAATTTGTTCTTGGTGAAAAATGTGGCGATGCAGGTCAGTATTTCTTGTTTGAAATTTGTTTTTGGAAGGAATTGGTAAATTTAGATTTCTAGTAGCTACAAAAGGTGGTACATCGTTCGCCGCAGTTGCGCAGGTTACGAAACGCCGGTCTGTCGGTATCGAAGCCGACTCAACCCGCATCACCAAGGAGGTCATCGAGCTGAATGGCAGGTCCGTCGAGTAACTGATCACTTTCGGCCGCGAGAAGCTGTCCTCGATTACGTCCGGTGGTGCTGTCCCGGCCGCTGCCGCCGAGGAGAAGAAAGAGGAAAAGAAGATGGGGGAGTCCGATTTCGAGGACGATGACGACATGGGCTGCGGTTTCTTTGAATAAGGGATTTCCCCGTGGCCACATCGTTGGATGGCTGCTGGCGGTTGCACTGGCCCAAAGACGGCAGGACGGAACTGTTCCGTGCAGTGGTTCCGGAAGTGTACAAATTATGTATTTCTACGAAATGCTAAAAGAAGGAAAAAGGACGATGGCCGTACAAAAAAGGGCAATAATTATTTCGTTTTTTATTCAGCTGCTTTGTTGGTACTTTTGGCATTGAGTTGTTAGAGTTTGAAACAATAAATAAAGAATCATCTGCTTGTTTTTATGCTTCCCACGATCAGCACGTTCGATGGTCCATCCATGTTTCCGCCGGCACGGTGATCAGCTGGGATGATTGCTGAGCGTTGGAACTGGATTCGGTTGCTTCGGAAGAGGCTCTCAACGAGACTCCCGAGTGCGCGACAGCCGCAGGTACCGGTTCGACCTTGGACGAACTTCTAAACCCGGGTTCCATCTCGGCGGCGGCTGCCACCGGAATTCTTTCTCCGTTACTTCTGAGAATGTTCGGCTCGCAACGATTTCTAATCAAATAAATCAACTGCGGTGGCCACTACAACTTCGGATGGGGCATCACTTGGCGGGGAAGGGGTTTTGTTGTGGAGCTGCTGCTGCTCATGGAACTTTCGCAATAATATGATGGCCGGATTGGAGTGGATTTGAGAGACGTGGATTTTGAGTCCGCTCGACGACTACTCTAGCTCAGGGTCGTCAATGTAGACTTCGACTGGGTGGTAGGAGAGCTTGTGATGACAATCTGGCCGACGCTGCTGGCTTGAACGAGTTGTGATCCGATATCAGGGTTGGTAAATAGGCCACGGATCGGGTCCCGTTTGTCATAGGTTCGGAAATCAGCTTTAAACCATGGTTCGGAAGTTGCGCCTCTGTTCATCGCTTGCTGTTGGAGGTCGTAGAGATGGTACTGTCCTCTAGTAGCTCCCTGTCGTCCATTGCAATCGGGATGTTGTCAAAATCGAACTTGTTCCCGTCGGAAGGTACCCGGTGCGCCAGTCGCAGAAGACGACGAGCTTCCAGCTGATTGGAAACCCTGATGATTCTCTGTACTGGCCAGCTGCAACAGGTCTCCTGAACTCGATGACCATTTCTGTTGCGATTCCGCAAATGTAATAGAAATGATTACGAACGAATAAAGACTAACGTTTATTGATTACTCCTAATTATACAAATAGACACGCGATAGTTCGTCTTGCCGGCGCGAGTGCGGGAGTAGAGTGACGGCACAGATCGAGTGCATCCGGTTGGATGACAGATCGGCGACCGCTGTCGCGATGACATCAGTCTGCTGGCAGTCGGGGCGAAATAGAGTCGCACCCCAACACCTCCCCTTTTAGTAGAGCTGGTACGGCTCGTAGCGGACCGGTGTAACCCGTGACCTCGACGAGCGGCGCAGCGGCACTTCAGGACCCGGTCTTGCCGGCCGTGGTCGTCGATTCGTGTTGGTTGTTCGAAAAAGCTCTCGCAAGAACTCTCGCTGTAGATCGCTCAATCCCTCAGGTTCAGCCGGCGGCGGCGGCGGCGCTGCTTCGGTCGTAGTGGAATCTCCAGATGGTTTTAGACCCCAGGCGCCTAGCAGAATGTCAAGTGGGATGGTCTGCTCTGCTTGATCCGGTACTCCATCGCAGTCGTCATAGCGCGGCCGCAGCTGGTTGCTGTGTGAGCGGATGAGACGCTGTCGTTCGGGGAGCCACACATTATACATGACTCGTCCAACACATTCGATCACTTCTCCGGCGACCCAGCTCCAGTTGTTACCTTGGTGCACCTGAGCATACACCTTGTCTCGCACCACAAAGCTCTTCTCCTTCGCACCGTGCTTCGCGTTGAACTGTTGGTCCTGCTTGTTGTTGTTGTCCTTGGTGAACTTGCTCGGCGGGCGCAGCAGCTCCAAGGATGTGCGCATTGGTCGGCCAAGTAGGATCTCAGCAGGCGATTTCCCACCAGGTGCGTTCCGACACGGCGTTGATCTGTAGCAGTTGAGAAAGATGTCGAGAGCTTCGTCCAGATCTTCCCCTCCCGCCCGAATTTTCTTGACTGTCCTCTTGAAGGTGTCAACAAAACGTTCCGCCTGCCCGTTGCTTTGGGGGTGGAACGGTGCTGTTTTGAGGTGCATGATCCCGTTGGACTCGCAGAACTGCTCGAAGGTGTCGCTGGTTAGCTGCGGGCCGTTGTCGGTCACCATCACTTCCGGGTTTCCGAACCGAGCAAAAATTTTGCGGAGGATCGAAATGGTGGCAGCTGTGGTGGTGCGCTTGGTCGGAATGATCTCCGGCCACTTGGAGAAAGAATCGACCACAAGCAGGAAGTAGGTGTCGTTGATGGGACCAGCAAAATCCGCATGTACCCTCTGCCACGGCTTTTCGGGGGTCGGCCACGACTGGAGCTTCGTTTTGGTGTCAGCTTTCGCAACCGACGCGCATTCCTGGCAGGCGCGTACAAGAGCGGAGATTTGGTCATCGATGTTGGGCCAATAAACGAGAGTGCGCGCTAATGACCTCATCCGATCGATGCCGGGGTGCCCTCGGTGCAGTTGTTCGAGGACCTTCTTCTGCAGCTTCTTCGGGATTACAATCCGGTCACTGTACATCAGCACCTTCTGGGCCAAGTACAGCGAGTCACGACGCGCGAAGAACTGCTGGACCTCCGGTGTTCCGGAGAGGGATTTCGCGTCGCTGGGCCAGCCTTTGTCCACGAACTCCACGACTTTCTGCAGTGTCCGGTCCTGGCTAGTCTCGGCAGCTATCGTGTGGTACGAAACTGGCAGATGCTCAATGGACTGGCAGACGACATTGCAGATGACGGTTTCCACCTCGATCGACGCGATGACGTAGTCCTCGTCAGGCTTGATGTGGGAGTTGATTAAGCGTGAGAGGATGTCTGCATGTCCGAAGTGGTCAGTGGAGATGTGTTCGATCCGGAAATCGTACAGAAGCATCGTGAGGGCCCACCTCTGGAGGCGGTTGGCCGTGTACGGTGGGATTCCACGCTTTGAACCGAAAATCGCTAGCAGCGGTTTGTGGTCGGTCTGAAGAACGAAATGCCTCCCGTAGATCATCCGGTGGAACTTTGTGGCCGCGTACACCAGACCCAGGGCTTCTTTCTCGATCTGGCTGTAGCGGGACTCTGCTGGCGTGAGGCTTCGGGATGCGTGGTAGATGGCCTTCTCCGACCCGTCCGGGAACCGATAAGCGATGCGGGCGCCAATGCCCACATTCGACGCGTCTGCGGACACCACCATTTCCAAGCGAGGGTTGTAGTGCGTCAGCATGAGCGGTGATTGGAGGATTTCCTTGAACCGGTCGAAGGAACGCTGGCAAGCGTCGGACCACTGGAAGCTGGCACTTTCCTTGAGCAGCTCGTCCAGCGGCTGGCGAAGTGTACGCATCTCCCGAATGTATTTCCCGTAATAGTTGACGGCGCCCAGATACGACCGCAGAGTCGGGACGTCGTGAGGCGGGGGCATGTTGACGATGGCCTTCACTTTGTCCGGGTCTGGGCGGATGCCCTCCGTATCCAGCAGCTGGCCCAGATACTTGACCTGGCGCATGAAGAATCTGCATTTCTCGAGCTTGACCGTGAACCCGTACTGCTTGAGCCGCTCCAGGACACGGTACAGATTCTCCTTGTGCTCCTCGGCGGTACGACCACCGACCAGGATGTCGTCGAGATACGGAGCTGTACACGGAACACCACCCAGCATGGTGCCCATGATCTGCTGGAACGCGCCGGGGGCGCTCTTGACACCGGGGGAGAGCCGGTTGTAGCGGTAGAGTCCCAGGTGCGTGTTGATCGTGACGAGTTTTCTGCTGTCCTCGTCGACCTCGACCTGTAGATATGCATCTAACAGATCGATGTGGCTAAACATCGTGCAGCCCGACATCTGGTTGAAGATGTCCTCCGGGAGAGGAAGCGGGTAGTTGTTGGACTCGAGCGCGTTGTTCAAACCGGTTGAGTAGTCCGCACAGATGCGAACGGAACGATCGGGCTTGCGGACCACCACAATGGGAGCGGCCCAGTCCGAATAGCTGACCGGCTTGATGATACCCAGATTCTCGAGTCGCTGCAACTCGTCCTCGACGACGGCCTCCATGTTGTACGACACCGGCCGCTTCGGCCGGAACACGGGCTGGACGTCTGGCTTGAGAACGAGGCGCACCTGCGTTTTGGTGCACAGGCCCAGGCGATCGTTGAACACCTCGGGAACTTGGTTTTCAGCTCGACCACTTGCTGATCCGGTGTTTGAGTTCCGACCAGCTTGCAGAACGACGAAAAGGGTACGTCCCAGAGCCCGAACTCGTCCATCAAGTCGGAGCCTAGAACGTTGAGAGAAAGGTCAGCGCTACAAACATAGCAATTGCTCTCCTTGTGCGTTCCGCCGATGGTGTAGGTTGCTCTGAACATCGCCTCGATGCCCAGTTTGTCCCCGGAAGCTGTCTGCACGTTGCAGTCCGGTGGAGACGTTGGAGGTGACCCGACATTGACCCAGTTCTGCCTGGAGATGATTGTGATGTCTGAGCCCGAGTCCAGCTGCAGGTCCACTGGAACTCCGTTGATCGCCGTCTCCACGTAGCTACGTTTGAGGTTCTTGACGGTGACTATCTTGGATGCGTGGTTCTTGACGTGCTGCTGCTTTCCTTTGAACGGCTTTGATCTCGACTTCGACGCGAAACAGGAACAGTACCCCTCCTTATGGCCGGTGCGGCCACAGTCGCGGCACTTGTGGTCCTTGAACGAGCACTGGCTGTTGTAGTGCATCCCGCCGCAAGACCAGCATGGGGCGTTCGGCACGTCGGACTTTCCGCCAGTCCGCTCCTTCTTCCGGAACTTGCCGTGGGGAGAACTCGTTCGGACAGCCTGCGTGGAGGCGGTAGCGACGGTGGAGGTAGACTGGCCACCGATGAGCCCGGTGTCCTTTTTCAAGTTGATGATGCTTTTACAGTCCTCCACTATCTTCTCCAGCGTGATGTCCGCCGTCTCGTTGATTTTCGAAAGCAAGCGCATCCGGATGTCCGCGTCCTTCGGAGACGTCAGCCCGCACACGAAAATAAGGCATTTGAACTGGTCTTCTTTGAGGTCCTTCAGCTTAAACTCGACACAAGCTCGGTTGACCTTGCAGGAGTAAGCGACGTAGTCCTCGCCCTCTTCCTTGACCGTCTGTAGGCACTGGTACCGACGGTGAAACGGAGAAACCGGACTGCCAAAGATGGACTTGAGCTTGGCAACCGTGTCGTCGAAATTAAACTTTTTAGGAAGCTCGGGCAGGATGAAGGATGTGTACCTCTCGTGTGCGGCGGGACTGAGCTTGCGCAGCAGCAGACGCACTTTGCGTCGTCGTCCAGCTTGCATGCATCCTCCGTAAACAGATCTGCATACCGGGAAAACCAGGCCTCGAACGAGCTCCTTCTCCAGGTCGTACTCGAACTCGGTGATATTGCTCGCGAGGGAATCCAGTACGAGCTCGCTGCCTTGGTTTCCTCCTTGTTTCTCCATCTGCTCCGTAATCCGCTTCATGAGGTCCTGCTGGTTGGTGAGAATCTGCAGGATCGTCTCCTTGAAGTCCGGCGGCGGAGTTGGCGTCATGGCGAAACACGTGCACGGCGCACAGCGAACGGTACGGCACACGGTACTGTGCAGTCAGATTTCGCGAGAAAAACAAAACAAGCCGGTCGTCACTCACGACCTCGTCGCTACTGTTGCGATTCCGCAAATGTAATAGAAATGATTACGAACGAATAAAGACTAACGTTTATTGATTACTCCTAATTATACAAATAAACACGCGATAGTTCGTCTTGCCGGCGCGAGTGCGGGAGTAGAGTGACGGCACAGATCGAGTGCATCCGGTTGGATGACAGATCGGCGACCGCTGTCACGATGACATCAGTCAGCTGGCAGTCGGGGCGAAATAGAGTCGCACCCCAACAATTTTCAAAGGATCTCGTACGGGCCAGTTAATTTATTTTTAAGAAAACAATTTTCCACCCAACGCAACAACAACAATCACGCGCGATGTTGAACTGTCAAACGTCGTCGGTCAAATCAATGTGGTGTAAAGAGAGGTGACGATGCTATGATCGTAAACAAAAGTTAATTCCTGCAGTTAATTAATTAAATGTATTTAATATTTTACTATTGTCGCGCCCCTCGCGTCGTTCCAGAGAAATCGACGAAGTACAAAGCGTAACGTCTGAGCGTAACCCGGGGTTTTAGTGTAGTTGATTAAAATTAAGCAGATGATTATATATACTCATCAGTCAGCTGGTCAAGGGCCTCATCTTCAAGAGTATTGACTAAATCAATAACTTTTTCAGCACTTTCATGTACTTTATACAGCTTTTCGTCTGTTTCATTCAAAAATGAATTGACATAGGCACTAGAAACGTGTACCACACACTGAAATAAAAAAGATGAACAATGTGTCACTTTATATCGTAAATGGAAATGATTTCAAAACTAAAGCTATTTTTAGTTTTTCATTAAGTTGGTTTTCGTTTTTTTGTTTACTCACCTTCAAATTTTGCATTTCTTTGCACAGTTGCATTACTCTTCTAGTACCAAGTAGGTTTATTTGTACTGTTGGTCTAAGTGTGGCTTGAAAATCCAAAGTAGCTGCCGAATGTATTACGATATCTATAGTTTTGGATAAAACCACTCGATCTTCACTAGATAAGCCCAAACCTTCTTCTCCGACATCTCCAGCAACGGCATGTAGTTTACAAAACAAATCAGATGTAGCTTGTTGTAGCAATGTTTCAAAAACCTGTAATTAGATTGTGTCAAAATAAACTTTTAAATAAAAAATATAATTTTTTGTTTGAGTGTCAGATTTTGACAATAAACACCTTGAAGTCATGGCTTTCTACCTAAGGTAATCGCGATTGAGTGTATAGTAGTGCGGTTGTCAAAATAGTTATCTCTGACTCTCTCACTCCACTGACACTGACATTGTTTATGTTTTGGTTTTCCTGGCACGGTCCATTGTTCGTTTGTTATTGTTTTGGTTTTAGTGGCACGGAGTCATGCACTAACACTAATGCAAAGCAAGATCGCGAGTACCTATGATATCCCAGACGGAAACGGGGGGCGCGCGTCTGGCGTTTGTCTTGGGCATTGCGCCAGATTTCTGGCGGATTTTCCCCCAGTAATTCTGGCGAATATGACACAAACCGGTCGGGCGCGGTCAACCGATTGAACCGATTAAATCGGATATGCGGTTTGACAGATGGATTCGACCAGATTTTCGCCAGATATGACGGACGACCTGCGCCCGATTTCGGGCAAAATATCTGGGGGGAATTCTGGCGGATTTCGAGGACCACTTCTTCTTCTTCTTTGTTGTTATATCGGATTTTGAGGTTGTGTTTACTTTTTGTTTAATAATGCAACAAAACAACAAATTAAGAGTATTTTATTGGCAAACATATAAAATTACAAATTCTCAAACACAATATGTTAATCCTATCTTGCTGGTTTTAAAAATGGTTGCACTTGAGGTTGAACAAGGTTGAACTAACTAGGACTACAAGTTCTTGTTGAACAGCGCTCTCGGTTCCAATGGCTGACGAACCCATCGTCAGCCGGTGATTAATCCGATGGCCTTTTTCGTTTCACCTCTGCCAAATCTTCTCACCTGGTGCCAGCACGTAATCGCTTCCTCCGTAGGTTCGCCAGATCGTGATCTAAATGTGATCCGGCCACGTTCATCAGTCGTTTCGGCTGGTCCGAAGACCCTCATTTTTCAGAATTATGATTCGTCGCCATCTGTGCAGTGGGACACGCAGATATTTGATCCTGTCTCCGTTTAGTCTTCGACGTAGTCCTGGTCGTGTTCCGTGACTTCGGACGCGTCGTCCGCGCATTCGAGGTCTGCCTTGGGGTTGATGGTTCCGTTGGATCAAAATACCAATGAATTCCGGTTCGGAACAGGTAGCTGCTCGATCCGGCATTGTGTTAAAGTTTTTGTTGAGTTTCTTTTTCAGGGTTACCTGTTAGGAGGAAAAGCTGAGTTAGAATCGTTTTTAGGGTATTCCGGGATATCATCTTACCTGCGATACTAGTCGGGACTCCGGCTGCAAGAGTATTTTTAGAACACTTTGCAGTTGCCGTGGAGGTACACGTACGGGCTGGACTGGGTGTTGAAGTACTGGATCTACAGCCAGTCATTAAGGTGTTGGTGTCGAACTGGATGTTGCACTCGCTTCTGCAGCACACCGTTTCAACATCCGGTGTAAAACCATGTAACCGAACTTGCGCGTACCGTTCCGCACCGGGAAGTGAATCCAATCCAATGTGTTCCGACCCGAGGAAGAGCCCACGGTGGTCGTTTTGTTGATCAGTTCCTGCATGACGAAGGAGGTGGTGGCCGAACCGGATGCCGCAGCTGTTGTAGATTCGCTGGACATTGCTGCAGCTGCGAAACTTCCCGCGGCATCGTCAAGACGCGATTTTGATTTGCTGCTGCTCTGGGATTGCGACCTTGCGCTTCAGTATGTCCAACACCTTCAGTTGGCCCGGGCTGTGAGATCGTGTGCGGGATGCGTGGGATTGAGAGGGGAAACGTCAGAATGCCCTGCTCGGCGTTGTACGCATAAGTGCCCGACAAGTGGGGTGCGTCTGGTACAGACGGGACTGCTTGCTGGAACCGGCTTCCGGCTGATGATGACGGGCGGCGGCGTGGTGGTGATGGTGACACGGTTAATTGGTTGGAATCGCTGAATTGTAGATTGCGTTCAGCTGATCGTTTCCGTTGTTAGGCGTGGCGATAGCTCCGGAGATGATCGTGGGTTGCTTCCGCTATTGCATTTTCGTTGCCAACGAAACCAGGTGGAGCGTGCTGGTTGACATCTGCTGGTGATGGTTCGTGTGGTGCAGCGCTGTTTTGGTGAAGGCGTTTTGGTTGATTGCGGCTTCCGGACGACGAAGCCGATGTTCCTGGCATTACGTTGGTCGGCGAGTGGAGCAGAGTTGAGCTGGTCGGCGCTTGGCTCACCGGTTTCGCTGAATAGACGCGGCCATTGATAGACTTGTTGGAGTGCCTGCGTTTATGATCATCGTTCCCTGCGGTTGCGCGAGCAGTGCGTGATTGATCTTTCGCTGGACGGTCCTCGTCGTTCCGGCGTCTCCGTTGATCCGCTGCATCGAGTGAAAATCGATCGTTAAGGTGCGTCCCAGGGTGCTCAAACTGATCTCGTCGTCCGAGTTGAGGTGAGCGGTCTCGATCATGCGGGAGTAGATCGACGAATACGGACGACTAACGCCCCGATCGTCCACTGGCACTGAACGGCGTCTTAGACATTGGCTTAGGTTCGTTCTAGCAGGGAATCTACCGCAAAATGCCATCCGTTGGCAGGCGTGTCATTAGTCCGCCGATCAAGCACGTGATTTCGTACAGTTCCGAAGGACTTCGCGGCACGAGTTCGAAGTCGGTCGTGACGGGGTCGGACGAACCGGTCAACAGGTAGTGTAACGTCGAAGCGATGTCGTTTATAAGCAGTGATGGCCAGGTCGGGACAGTTTGCACCTAGGGGGGTGCCACTTAGGTTCCGGCAGGTTTCTCGGGTTTGAAACCGCTTGATCGGCTCCAAACCCTCCAAACGCTCCGAAACTCGCTCCGAATCCGATTTGGAAGTATGTACGTTTTGAGGTACCGTGTACACGCTGTCAAACTTTGATTTGTAAAACAAAACAAACGTCGTGTTTTTGTTTTCATTGCAAAAAAATCTCGAAATCGGATTATTTCTGCGCGTGTCCGCGAAATGTTGGAGTCGGTTCCGGCAGATTGTGAGAAGGTTTGCTGAATAAGTTTTTTTTTTCTTCTGGTTTAAACAAAGTTTCTTTATTTTACGTTCGTTATAAAAATTACAATGCTATCTTAACGGAGGTTGATGGTTCATTCTTCTATCCTTGGTGCTAAAGTGTATAAACAAAGCAGATCTACAAACATTTAAATACCACTAAATGCTTTAGATCCCCGTTCTCTCACCAGCAAAACAAAGCTTTCATTCAGCTCTAAATTGCCACCAATTTTGACAAAATTTCGTTCTACAAATGCCACATGATTGCTGTCGGTGTTAACGTTGTCATCTCCAAGGTCATCGGTTTGCCATTCTCGATGACGGGTTTCACAGGCCTACCCAGGAAAGCCGCACCAAGCTGTGTCGAGCTCCCGCTGGCTGTTGAAATCGCCGCCAGCTTGGGGCAATTCTGCTTTACGTGCCCCTCCGCCTTGCAAAAGAAGCACTTGTTCTTAAGGCCTTCGTAAAAAAGCGCGCCCTGAAGTGCCCAACGTACAGGTGGGCCGGGATTTCCTTTGACACCTCCATGTGCACCCCGCGGACGCCATTGAAAATGTCAACCTTCATCTCACTCGGGAACCGCTCTCGCACGTGCTGTCGAATCGTGCCGTACTGCCCCATTACGTACTGGATTGCACTGTCCTCGATCTCCGGTGGGAGGTTGAAGATCCTCACATACCGGAAGATCCGCGATGCTTGTTCGACTGTCACCTTCGCCGTCGATCCGTCCTCAAACTTGAAGATGTACTCCTCATCCGTGTCCGCAATGAAAGCCGCAAACGATTCTTCGTCCACGAGTTTAACATAAAACTGACCGCCATTTTCGTCCTTGTAGATGGTATGCATGTCCGCCGCAGATAGTTTCAGGTTGTTCATGGTAAATTTCAACACTTCCAGGTACGACGGTACCTTCACTCCCGGTCCGAAAACCAACCTAACCGTGTTCTTTCGCACGTTACTGGCCATTTTTACTCTTCCTTAGAAGATTCCGCTATAAAACAAAGAATAAACTCGCGTGTGGAACAATAGCCACGGAGGACTATTGTCCAAACTTTTTCTCGCGACTGAAAACTAAAGACGTCCGTTCCGCACGAGCACTTGTCCGGGAATGAGTTGGGATTAAATTTAGCAAGTGTTGTGCAGAATCGATGGGAAAAGGGCGCGCTGAGAAAATGACGAGGGTAGTGCTAGAAGTCTGGACGGATTTGGCAGCGATCTCGTCTATGGTTTACTACCATTTGAGATTGTTTGGACACGATAATCGTCAAGTGCATCGATTACAAGCAGTTGGGGATCGAGCTGGAGAAGAATCCGGCCAAAGTGAAGTCGATCAACAGTTTAGGCAGGCGTTGGGGATCACACTGCAGACGCACCGGATGGACGTGGTGGAGTCTTCGCTTATGAAGGAGTACGTAATTACCGGGATGTTGGCGTATGTTTTCCAGTTAAAGTTAGGTTTAGAAAACATTATTATATTCCTTCCCGCAGGTCACCTTGAGCCTCATCCAGAACCGCTTCATCCACAACACGGTGCTGTGCTGTCTGGTTTGCCTGTACAGTAGTCTGAGCGTTCCTGATCGCGTCTTATCTTCCTAGAAGACCCGCTGGCCGTCGCCAAACTGCTCGACAACCAAGGGTGTTGTGTAACAGATCGCGTTCGATCTGTCCGAAACGGCAACCCAGCAGTTTCTGCCCAAATTCCCATGGAGGTTCAGCAGCATCAGCAGCCGGCTGCGACTGAGGTCGCGCCGGTCGTCCCCGCCCACCGATCTACAGGTCGACCAAAGAAAGACCCGAACGCCCCCAATGCCAAGTACAGGAAGGACAAAGCAGCTGCGGCAGCAGCTGATACGCTACAAACCTTTGCCGCCGCGGCAGCCACTTTTTTCAGCAGCAGGCCCTGCTTCCGTTTGCCGCAGGTCAGCAGCGGTTCACGTTCATGCCCATGCCCAAGTACCACGAGCGGGATATCCGGACTCAAATGTCCATGCTGTACAATTTCCTAACGCGCGGGTTCGACGCCGAGGACGTTCAGTACATCCACCAAAGCTACGAACTGATGCTTGGTGATGACACCGACATCAAGCAGCACTCGACGGGGTCGGTGCGTACGCAAAGCTTCTGCAAGATAGACCCGCGGGAAAAGACCAAATACAAGTACCTCCATCTGTGCGGTACGGCAGCCGGAAACCACCTGAAGAACATCGAAACGGCCAAGGCCGTCACCAAGATGCAGGGTCTTCCGCGAGAAGCCCAATCGAACCAGCGCCAGCACCTAGTCAGAGCTGCTCAAGTTCCGCAAAAACCACCTCAAGTTTGCCAAATCGACAATCCACGACTGTTTACGATGGAATCGATTGCTGCCGACGAGATGCTCATCGAGTAGGTGGGCCAGGTGGTCCGTCCGTCGGTGACGGATCTGCGCGAGACCAAATACGAAGCGATAGGCATCAGCAGCACGTACCTGTTCCGTCATCATCGACGCGACCAAGTGCGGCAACCTGGCCCGGTTCCTCAACCACAGTTGCAATGTGAGAAGATTCTGCATAGTTGAGTTCTGATTACGTTTCTAATCCTTTTCAATTCTCTTTCCTTCACAGCCCAACTGCTACACCAAGGTCAACACGATCGAGTCGGAGAAGAAGATTGTGATCTACTCGAAGCAGCCGATCGGCGTCAACGAGGAGATCACGTACGATTACAAGGTCCCGCTCGAGGACGACAATATTTCATTTTATTGAGTGCGCAATTCTTGTTAAATACAGTTATTTTTTTGTAAGATGACAAATATAATGTGTGAATATTTTAAAGGCTATGCAAAAAAACTTCAAGCTCAGCATTACAAATTTTTCACTGAAATTGTACACACTTTTATAATTGGCCTGATCGATTTGCCAGAATCTTCTCCATAATCAAGATTTTCTAAGTAATTTAAAAACGCTATTATTCCCTGCCTCTAACCACCCACTTTGAAATTAAAATGGGCAACGGCGATTTTAATTTCAAAGCCTCCCCCCCCCCCTTGGTAGCTGTGCCTCAAAATACGGGTCCGTTCCGCGTCACGAGTCACGACATCTACGCCCATGCCGCCACCACCACCAGTGGACTCCCTCGTCGGAGAAGGTGGTTGCTCACTGCTGGGTTCTGTTCTACAGCTGTGGTTGTTGTCGTCGCCAAGGCCATGCTGTCACCACCGCCCTTACCGCCCTTACGCGTCTTGTGAATTCCGAGTGCCCAGGCCGAGATTCCAGAGTTTGCCGAGTCCGGCTGGACCGAGCACGTTCGCTAACGATGACTATCCGCCGGACTGTTAGTTGCTCACAGCTAAAAAAGTAGTAATCCAGCTGCGTGTAAAAGACCTGGGTGCAAAATAAATATTGCATTATTTTATGTAATTTTATGTAATTTAACACTCTGGAAAATGTGGGGAAACCTACTTGACCGAAATGTCAAGCTCATATATGCGTTTATCCAACAATTTTTCATCGGTCTGGTGGCCGAGTGGGCTAAGGCGCCAGTCCTTACTGTTTGTGCTGGGTTTGAATCCCGTCGGTTGCCACTTTTTTTTGTGTTTGCAAAAAATGTACATGCAGTGTGTAATATTAAGTGTTTATTTTGACGAAGGTGATGTGCATGCTTTTGCATGCGATTTTACCATCGGATTTTTTGCTGTGTAGAATAACTTGGCGGTTGGCTTGACTTCATGCCCGAGTACGACTGGAATCCTTGATGAGCCGGTTTAGGTTGCTGTTGCTAGAGTTTATGAGCCTGCTGAATTGCGGTTTGCTGTTGCAGCAGTTCTTGCGGATTTTGTTTCTTCTTGCGACCCCTTTTTGGCTTGTCCCACGGGAGGCGCTGGAGGTTGACCCAAAGATACGTTCAGTGGAGATTTTACTGGGGTTGATAGTGGTAATTTCCGCCATTCGCCGCCGCTCCTTCAGGTCTTCGGTATTAGCGGCCGCCGCGAAGAGGTAGAATGCTGTGTGATTAACACAAACTCTTGCTGAAGTTCGCGCCTGGCTTCGCTCGCTGGTGAATAAACGACGGATTGTTCCGGAGTTGAATCATTACGTCGGAACAGAAAGCGTTGCTTTTGGATGACAGCTCAGGAAAGCGAAAGAATTCATCATGAAAGGTAAGGTTTAATTATTTGTTGATCGCTATCGAGAGGACAACTTTCAACCGGATACAACCAAAGTATTCCTCGGCCCGTGGCAAAAGGTCCATCAGCTCCTTTTCAATAGCCAATTTTTTTTATGAATCATTCATTGATTCATGTGATTGCTTCAACGGCGCCAACATTTTTGGTTCATTCCAAGCATAGGGAAACAAGATGGATCCTCTGCGGACATTCCTTCCTACAGGATGCGATCCGCTTTCTGCTCTACCAGACTCGTCTTTGTTCGCCGAGACTTGTTTCTCTTTCAAACTTTCCACTCGGTGCTTTCGCTTCCTTCGGTACTTGCTCACGGTAGATTCCGGAAATGCCCTGGAGGGGACGCTATTATTCCCTGCCTCTAACCACCCACTTTAAAATTAAGCTTTATTATTTATTATTATTATTAATCCATCGAACCAAGGGTCTACATGGATGTTTTGGTTGGCGAGGGCAAAAGCCGATGTGAGTTGAAACATTAGAATCATTCGCACAAAGGCACAAAACCTCACTTCTTTTAAAATAAATTACATCGAGATTGATAACAACACATAAATTACAATACATTTTAAAAATTAGTCAAGTCATTGTCGTCCTATGCGTAACCGGCCAACGACGGGATCCTGGCGAGGCGCACCAAGCAAAGTTCTTGTACGCTCCTGGAACTCGATGCGTAGTTTTTCGCGAAATCTTGGAATGGGCTCGTGAAATTCAAACAGGAAGTACATTTCGTTGAACGCCGCCGACATCGATCGAACTGGTGAGTTGTTGTGGAACTCGGTCCTGACACGCGGTCGTGCGAGGAAGTTTGGACGATTTCGCAGGTCCCTAGAAGAAATTTGAGTATTAAGTAAGTTCAACAGATTGGGGGAGTCGATTTGCGCAGTCAGTATTTTAGCAGCGAAGATAGATTTCGATATGGTCCGACGATTTTCCAGGGTCTCGAGTCCAATCAGGTTACAGCGTGCCTCGTAATGTGGTAGTGTGAGCGGACTAGCGCGCAGTACAACGAGCGTAAACAGAGGGGGTCGTCGAATTCGCGGGTCATTCTAAACAGAAAACCGAGCTGTCTGTTGGCCTTGTCCACGACTGCTGCTTGTTGTGGGCGAAAAGATAAGGGTTCGTCTAGTAGAGCTCCTAGACCTTTCACTACTTTCAGACGTTCGAGCGCGTGTCCATCCAGTGTGTATTCAAATGTAAAAACCTCCCGGCTGGTCTTGCGATGAAACGATATCGTAGTGCATTTAGAGACGCTCAGCTCCAAACGATTCAACGCACACCAGTTGGCAAATTTGTCTAGGCGGGACTGCAGTCTGTAGCAATCAGGTAAGTTGTCAATAGCGAGGAAGATCTTGAAGTCATCAGCATACGAGAGATTGCAGTTGTCGTTGAAGAGAGAGTTGGAGTCGTTGAAGAAAGTGTTTAAAACAATCGGGCCGAGGTTGCTACCCTGTGCCACTCCTGAACCGTTGGAGAACTCCATCGACAGCGATGTTCCAATTTTCACCTGAATGATCCGATTTTTGAGATAAGACTCAAGCCAGCGACAAAGACGTGCAGAGAAACCGAGTTTTGCAAATTTTTGAAGGGCAATGTCGTGGTCAATACGATCGAATGCGGCTTTCAAGTCGGTGTAGACAGCATCCACTTGACGCCCAGCTGCCAGATTTTCAAGACAAAAATTGGTAAATTCCATCGAATTAGTAGTGACGGAGCGACCAGGTGTAAATCCATGCTGCTCAGAACTGATGAACGGTCGGCAGTTAAACATGATGACTTCCCCGACCACGATCTCGAGAAGTTTTGAACCAGAGCACAGCGACGTAATTCCTCTGTAGTTCTCGACCGACCGTTTTGCACCTTTCTTAAACACTGGAAACATTACGGATCTTTTCCACTCCTCAGGAAACTTGCACTACGACATGGAGAGGTTGAAAACTCGGAGCAGTGGGGCAGTAATCTGGCTGAAACAACGCTTGAAGATCACCGGCGGGATTCCGTCAGGGCCAGGAGAATTCGACGATTTTAATTTCTGTATTCCTCTTTTCAGCATGTCCTCCGTAATTTGAAACACATCAAGATCAATCAAATCGCATGGAACTGTTTCTAGATGCTGTTGTGAAGTCGGTGGAGTGCCAGGCGGCCGGAAAACTGAAGCAAAGTGTCTCGCAAACAGCTCACATTTCTCGATGTTGGCCACGGTTTCTCCTAACGTCATCACGGCAGGAAGTCCAGTCTCTTTGTACTTCGATTTCACAAACTTCCAGAACTGCGACGGATTGCGTCGAAGATTCGCCTGCGTCCTCTTAATGTGTTCGGCGTACCGGCGTTTATTGTAAGCTTTATAACGGGAACTTGCGGCATTGAAGACCCTCTTGGTTTCAGGAAATCGGCGTTGAGAATATCGGTTAAGTGCAGAGGCACGAAATTGCTTAAGCTTGCGAAGGCGTTCATTACTCCAAGCAGGTTTCCTTGCAGGCAAGAACACGGGCGTGTGGCGTGTAAGAGTACTTCGCAGGATCTGGCCAAAGGCGGCTACGGCTTCGCCAACGTCGATGGAAGTGAGAACAGACGACCAATCAGTTTCTCCTAAACTCCGTTGTAGGCCAACGAAATCAGTTTTTCGGAAATTTAATCCAAGAGGGTCGAGAGTGTCTTCGTAACTATTGTTGAGCGCAGCCGACACTTCGAAGGTTAGAGCAGGATGGTAATTGTCCAGTGAAATGAGCGATTCTAGAGCAGTTTCAGGGGCGGAGTGCGTCGCACCGTCGTTGATGAATACTAAATCCAGAATTCGGTTTTGGTGATAACACACAAGATTGCTTTGGTGCATGTTGTTACTCGCAATACCATCCAGCAGAACTTCATGCGTACACAGAAAAAAATATTCCTGTAAATTTACATTATTTATCATGTACTGTTGGAGTGGTCACGATTAACAACCCTGCATCTACTGTCGGGTCACCACTGTCGGGTCAACTGTGACCATCCAACGCGAGTGACCACTCTTATCACGGCTGCACGCGACCTACAGCAGCTGATCGCGGTATTGGTGATTGCGGTGATCCTCTCGCGAGATGGACGATCGTGATCGCTGATAGGACCAACACCAACAGCAGGATGCACTTTTCCGGGGTCGATGACCGCCGGGCCGGGTTGATGACCTGACCTGCCTCAACGAACGACGGGAGCAGCTGACCTGCTGCGATTTTTAGTTTTAAGTTTTATAATCCTACAACCAGCAGATCGAAACGGTCGATTCTGCGCCCATAAGGCAATTTTCGTGTGTTAGCATTATTTAAAATAAATGTAGTCCTTTTTAGTTCGTGTATTTAAGTAAAAATTGTGTTTAAATTAAAGTACTGTGTTTTTACTGTGATTTCGTGTTGTTTTAATTGTGAAACGCGTGAATTCCGGAAGCCACCCTACGCACGGACTACCCATACCCAACGAACCAGGCCCGGACCAGCCAGCCCAATCCGATCCGGTCGATGCTGGGGGCCACCAGAGCTGTCGAAGGCTAGGTTGTACTCCGGCTTCCCAACATTCTGGTCCTTCGAACCGGATCGGACGGATCCTGGTTCGCGGGAGGAAGGACGGTTGGACGCTACATTGCCGTTTGTGGACGAGGTTCGTCGCCATTGGACTGCGGCGTGGCACGGTTCGCCATCGCTGCTGGGAACAATCAAAGCGCGCCAACGGTTTGGCCATTCATCCCTGGGACAATAGGACATTGTACCCTCAACCCGGACAACGAACTTCGCGCTTGGACATCTACGCGCCAACGTGTTGCGTTTGGTAAGTGGAACCACTACGTATATGTCCGCCGAAGCGGTCAGACATTCCCGGTACTGACACACCTCCCATCCACATCTACGCTGTACATTCCGCTGGAGCGAACCGCTGCGTGCGTCCCATTGGATCGAGCGAGCCATCTGTTACGCGCTGCGCGGCGAGAGCGCGTCTCCGGTCACGGTCAGCCATTTTCTGGGACATCCGGTCAGCCATTTCCTGGACCATCCGATTGCTGCGTTGCTGCCGGAGCCATCCGACTGCTGCGTTGACACACTGTTCCAGAAAGGACACCTTTTGCCCAGGTAAAATATTCTAAGCACAGTGTATGTCAGCCGAAGCGAGTCGCTACCGTGAAACTAACACCATTTTTCGACCACACAACTCTTTACTACGCCCGAACCGGCTGGACGCCGGTGATTGCACGTGCTGTGACCACGTGGAGGTCGCTGACTATCTGCACGACTCCAAGCCGACACGCGGCGACTCCGAGGTCGCTGGAGATCTACACGACGATCTGCACGACTCCAAGAGGACATCTAACGGTGGCCACAACCGTTTGCTACCGTTCAGACCACCCGAGAAGGACGACATCAACGTGACTGACACGTGCCAAGACGGATCGCCACGTGGACTGAAGAGGCTGCGCAACTGTTCGTTTCTACCGGTGAGTGCTAATGAATAGTATATTGCCGAAGCTAAGACGACAGAAATACACCATTTTAAATCGAGTTTGTATCCTCTTCGCTTACACCACGCATCCCTGAGGTCATCCCATCCGCTGATTGATTTACGATCTGATCTGGTTCACGTTGTTTTTTTGGTCGCTGCTACTGTTTCTCCAGGTGAGATACACTAGCAAAGTATATGGCTTGCCGAAGCCAAGGCACCGTTGATACTACATGCCGTTTTCCACCTCTTCTTCGCACACCCACGCATTCAATTTGAGCTGCCCACTTGACCGCTAAGGACATTTTGGTTTGACGTCTCGAGCTACCTGGTGCTTCCGGTTCTGATTGAACTCCCAACTGCTTTGGGTACGATCACTTACTGCTAAAAGTAAGTAATTTGCTACAGCAGTATATGTTCTTGCCGAAGCCAGGACGAATCGGAATACTACAGCACCACACTTTTTCGCTTTACATTCTCTGACGTCATGGCACCCCGGAAGTCCTTGTTAGGACCGACGCTGAAGGCGTTGACCGTTAAATACCAAGAGTTACAAGCAGCGCTCAATGACATCTTCAAATTTGCTGATAAATTTAAGGCGGAAACAACCGCTTCCCAGGTGAGTGTGCGCTTGGAAAGTCTCAACAAGCTGTGGGATGTTTTGTGCACTACCTTGGTGGAAATCAAATCTCACAAAGACTACAACCCTGAGGATGACCCTACCTACAAAAAGGACCGCGAAACGTTGACTGAAGGCTATTACCGAGTAAAATCCCTTCTACTGGACAAGCTGAAGGAACGACAGGAAGTTCCTTGTGAACCGACCCACAACGACACGATTGTTGGGGGGACTGATCACGCCCGTTTGCCTCAGATCAAGCTTCCTATGTTCAAGGGGAACATCGACGAGTGGCTGAGTTTTCGTGACTTGTTTCTCTCACTCATCCACTGGAAGTCTGACCTACCGGATGTGGAAAAGTTCCACTACCTAAAGAATTGTCTTGACGACAAACCCAAGAGGATCATTAGTGGACTTTCAACCACGTCGGTCAACTACAAGCTGGCATGGGATCGTTTGCAGAGGTACTACAACAACCACAAGGTACTTAAGCAGCGACTGGTGCAATCGTTGTTTACCCTTCCAACCCTCGCCGAGGAATCTGCCACCGATCTGCATTCCCTCGTTGATGAGTTCGAGCGTGTTCTGAACACCCTCGATCAGGTGGTCTCACCCGTTGACTACAAGGATCTTCTGCTGGTTAATTTACTCGTTACGCGTCTGGATCCTGTTACGCGTCGCGCATGGGAGGAAGTATCTACGGCGAAAGATTTGGTTAGAGATTCGCTAGGTGATTTTGCAGATGATTCAAGGGAGGAATCTGCTAACGACACGACGAAGGACACGTTGAAGGACTTGTGCGATTTCCTAAACCGACGCATTCGAGTTTTGGAGAGTTTGCCACCGAAAACTGTGAACAATCGGGCTGTTCAACACCAACAACAACAGTACGTTCCCAAATCCAAGGCAAAAAAGGTTAGCTACAGTACGGTGCAACATGCTGGCTACTCGTGCGTAGCTTGTAAGGACAACCACTTACTCTACCAGTGTTCTGCATTCCAACGGTTGGCGGTGTCGGAGAGGGACGCATTACTCAAGACGCATTCCCTCTGTCGCAACTGCTTCAGAACTGGTCACCAAGCCAAAAACTGCACGTCCAAGTACAGTTGCAGGAACTGCAAGGGTCGGCACCATACTTTGGTATGCTTTCAACAACAACCGGAAAGGGACAACGCGGTGACGGCACTCGCGGTTGCAGGGAGCAACAACCCTTCCAACTCCAAGGAAACCCAAGGTCCGACTACATCCCACGTGGCAAACATGGCAGCCACGAACCCATCCGTATCAGGCGCAGCAACCCAAGCTGCATCCCAAGTGCTGTTGGCTACAGCAGTGGTCATTGTCGAGGACGACGATGGCAATCGGTACCCTGCTCGCGCACTACTCGACTCGGGGTCGGAGAGTAACTTCATATCAGAGCGACTGGCGCAGCTGATGAAGGTCACGCGAGAAAAGGTGGACATTTCCGTGCTAGGAATCGGTCAATCTGGCACAAGGGTTAAGCACAAGATTCACGCAACGGTGCGGTCTCGGTTATCCAACTTCGAGCGAGACATGAACTTCTTGGTGCTCTCAAGGTTACGGTCAATCTGCCAACAACAACAATCGCAACAAATGGATGGTCGATTCCGGACGGAATTGAATTGGCAGATCCAGCATTTTTCCAGTCCAAGAAGGTGGACATCGTCCTTGGCATTGAATGCTTTTTCGAGTTCTTTGAAACCGGTCGAAGAATTCCCCTGGGAGACAATCTACCAGCGCTGAACGAGTCGGTGTTCGGCTGGGTGGTATCCGGTGGTCTCTCGGTTTCATGCAACTCCACGCAGGTGAAGTGCAACGTGTCAACCTCAGAGAAGATGGAAACTCTGATGGCACGGTTTTGGTCGGCTGAAGACGTCGGTTTGGACGACGCGTTCTCTCCCGCTGAAAGACGCTGCGAAGAGAGCTTCCAACACACGGTTCAACGGTTATCCGACGGTCGGTATTCCGTTTCCATGCCCAAGGTCGAAGGTGGAATCTCCAGATTGGGCGAATCCAAGGAAATTGCGTTGCGACGGTTGCACGCAACCGAGCGCAGACTGGCAAGGGACGCCAATTTGCGGAAACAGTATACAGATTTCATGGACGAATATCTGGAACTGGGTCACATGTCCAAGGTCGAAGAAACAACTCCAACCCAGGTCAACCGGTGTTTTCTACCGCACCATCCGGTGGTCAAGGAGGCCAGTACCACCACCAAATGCAGAGTTGTTTTTGACGCTTCTTGCAAAACATCTTCTGGAGTCGCGCTGAACGATGTGTTGCTGGCAGGGCCGGTAATCCAAGAAGATTTGCGCTCTATCATTCTGCGGAGTCGGATCAAGCCGGTTATGCTTGTGTCTGACGTAGAGAAGATGTTCCGTCAGATCATGGTCCACCCAGAGGAACGGCCATTGCAATCCATTCTGTGGCGTTTTTCTCCGGACGAGGAAGTTGGCATCTACGAGCTGAAAACCGTCACTTACGGCACCAAGCCCGCTCCATTCCTCGCAACCAGAACGCTAAAACAACTAGCGACGGATGATGGACCTCGATTTCCGCTTGCTGCACGGGCAGTCAACCAAGACACCTACATGGATGACGTCATCACCGGAGCTGAGGACGTCCAGTCAGCAATCGAACTTCGGAAGCAGCTAGACGAGATGATGCTACGAGGCGGTTTCAAGCTTAGGAAATGGGCATCAAATCGACAGGAAGTGCTAGCTGGAATTGCTGAGGAAAACCTAGCGATTAGCATGGAGGAAATCAACCTTGACACGGACCCTGGAGTGAAAACTCTTGGTCTCACATGGATGCCGAAAACGGACACGCTAAAGTTCCAGTTCAACATTCCCGATTTGGACAAAGTTCCTGAGCTCACCAAACGCTTCATTTTGTCAACAATTGCCATTCTTTTTGACCCTCTTGGACTGCTAGGACCGGTCATCGTAACGGCCAAGATTTTCATGCAATCTCTGTGGACGTTGCTGAACCCGAACGGAGAACGTTTGGATTGGGATGAGGCGGTACCTGAAATGGTGGGTGAGGTCTGGAGGAGATTTCATTCACAGCTCGCTTTGCTCAATGAACTTCGCATCACTCGTTGCGTCATCTGCCCTGAAGTGTTCAAGATGGAATTGCACTTCTTTTCTGACGCATCTGAGAAGGCCTTTGGAAGCGGTGCGTATTTGAAAAGCGAAGATCCAAAGGGCAGGATATTCGTGAACTTGCTCACATCCAAAACCAAGGTGGCACCGTTGAAGAGCCAAGCGATGCCAAGATTGGAACTACGCGGTGGCGTTTTGTCTGCTGAACTCTACGTGCAAATTCTGCAATCGCTGAAGGTCAAAATTCCAACCTTTTTCTGGGTCGACGCCATGTGCGTGTTGTACTGGCTACAATCACCACCATCAACATGGGTCACATTCGTCGCCAATAGGGTGGCCAAGATTCAAGCTCTCACGGAAGGCTGTGTCTGGGGACACGTGCCTGGAGTTGAAAACCCGCAGATTTCCTGTCACGTGGAGTCATGCCAGCAGATCTCATCGACTTGGTACCATTCTGGAAGCCAGGCTGGGTAAAGAAGACGAAAGAGCAACGCCAACCACAACCGAAGATCGTGACGACGGAAGAAGCAGAAGAAGAGCGAAGAAACACTGCGGCATCGGTAGCTGCAGCAACTACGGCTGAGTTCAACGTTTGGTTCATCTCTCACTTCTCTTCGTATCCCGATCTGGTCAGGCGTACGGCGTATTGGCTACGCTTGAAGGATCTACTTCGCATGCCCAAGGAAAAGCGGTTCAAATCGGACTTGTTGACGGTTGCGGAGCTGAAAGAAGCAGAGTGCGCATTAATAAGGCTCGTTCAGAAGCAAGTTTTCGCTGATGAATGGAACAAACTAACCAAGGGAAAACCAGTTGCGAACAGTTCACCACTGCGGTGGTTCAACGCGTACATTTCCGATGAACAGCTCATTAGAGTGGGAGGACGCTTACGTCATTCATTGGAATCCGAGGACACGAAACATCCCATCGTACTTCCGGCTAGGCATCAACTCACACGACTTCTTTTTCGACATTTCCACGAGAAATTGCTTCACGCTGGTCCACAGCTGGTGTTGGGAGTCGTTCGATTACGCTTTTGGCCACTTGGGGGCAGAAGTGTGATCAGAGAGGTGATCCATCACTGCAAGGAGTGTTTCCGGTCGAAACCCGTGGCTGTTCAGCAGTTCATGGGAGAATTGCCTTCTGCTCGGGTTACCACATCGCGACCGTTCGCGCGGACAGGTGTGGACTACTTTGGACCACTTTATGTGCGCCCAGCCCCAAGACGACCTGCAGTTAAGGTTTACGTGGCACTTTTTATCTGCCTCTGCACCAAGGCTGTCCATTTGGAATTGGTATCAGACCTATCCACAGAGCGTTTCATCCAGGCACTTCGACGATTCGTAGCCAGGCGGGGAATCTGTGACGACATTTATTCCGATAACGGAACGAACTTCGTTGGTGCTCGTAATAAAATGGCCGAACTCCTGTTGCTGCTCAAAGACCGTAAACATCGCGACATCGTCTCCAAGGAATGTTCAAACCAAGGAATCAAATGGCACTTTAATCCACCCAGTGCACCACACTTCGGAGGCCTCTGGGAGGCCGCGGTACGATCTACAAAAAAGCTTTTATTAAAAACGATCGGCGAAACACCTGTTACCGCAGAGGATCTCAACACGTTGCTGGTCCAGGTGGAAGGTTGCCTCAACTCTAGGCCGTTAACTCCGATGTCCGATGACCCTAATGACCTGGAACCATTAACACCGGCACATTTTCTCGTGCAGTCATCGCTGCAAGCAATTTCCGATGCTGATTTATCAGCAATCCCGATGAACCGGCTCAACAAATTCCAGACGATGCAGCGCATGCTGCAAGACTTCTGGACTAGATGGCGAAGGGAGTATTTGTGCCAGCTACAGGGACGGGTCAAGCGCTGGAAGCCACCAATACAGATCGAGGTCGGTAAGCTTGTGGTCATCAAAGACGAGAACTCACCACCAATGCGATGGAAGATGGGAAGAATTTTCGAGGTACACCCAGGCGAAGACGGAGTGGTTAGGGTAGTAACGCTGAAAACCGCCGACGGCTATCTCAAACGTCCGGTGGAGAAGCTGTGCATACTGCCACTTCCGGAGTACAGCGACGCCATGGAATCAACGAATGCAGATCTTCAACCCCATTCCTAACTTCCTATCCCTATTCCCACATCCCCGAAGAGGTTTTGTTTGTATCTTTTCAGAAACTGGTCATTTCTGGGTGGGTGAGATGTTGGAGTGGTCACGATTAACAACCCTGCATCTACTGTCGGGTCACCACTGTCGGGTCAACTGTGACCATCCAACGCGAGTGACCACTCTTATCACGGCTGCACGCGACCTACAGCAGCTGATCGCGGTATTGGTGATCGCGGTGATCCTCTCGCGAGATGGACGATCGTGATCGCTGATAGGACCAACACCAACAGCAGGATGCACTTTTCCGGGGTCGATGACCGCCGGGCCGGGTTGATGACCTGACCTGCCTCAACGAACGACGGGAGCAGCTGACCTGCTGCGATTTTTAGTTTTTAAGTTTTATAATCCTACAACCAGCAGATCGAAACGGTCGATTCTGCGCCCATAAGGCAATTTTCGTGTGTTAGCATTATTTAAAATAAATGTAGTCCTTTTTAGTTCGTGTATTTAAGTAAAAATTGTGTTTAAATTAAAGTACTGTGTTTTTACTGTGATTTCGTGTTGTTTTAATTGTGAAACGCGTGAATTCCGGAAGCCACCCTACGCACGGACTACCCATACCCAACGAACCAGGCCCGGACCAGCCAGCCCAATCCGATCCGGTCGATGCTGGGGGCCACCAGAGCTGTCGAAGGCTAGGTTGTACTCCGGCTTCCCAACATGTACCAAAAGGTATCATGATAAATGATGAGCATGAGCATGAGCATGAGAGACCACCCATGGTTGTCCTTCTCCGTTGCTGAACAGGACCGTAATATCCTATCAATACAACCGACCATACGCTTGAACGATCTAATGGTGTTTCCCTTATCAACAGCATGTATGAATGCGTTGAAAAGATAAAACATCAAGATCATTAAAACTAGATCTGAAGCAAATAGGTAACAGTCATTGGCCACCAACGGCGCCCGCCATGTCAGTTTGTAGATCTCGGGGGATTGGGACGGGAATGTTAGTTAGCACAGGTTGCTACCAAGGGTGGGTTCTATACGATATCCACACCCCCACGTGTGCCGGAAAACTACTTCTACTTGGGATTTTGTTAGTGGGTAAGGGTAATGGCCAGGATTCAACATAGAGGATGATGATGCGACCCAATAATCAATAAATTTTGTTTAATAGTGTGATGTATTATGCATTCTCAAGGCAAACAGTCGGAGTTTGCGGATGAGATTATTCCCGGTTATTTGGTGTTGAGTTTAGCATAAATGATTCAATCTTAGACAGCCGGCTGTGGAAAGATAAAACCAAATAAAATGCGAAAACGCGAAACCGCTCGGACCGAAAAACACACACAATCGAAAACGGCAACGAAAATCCTGCGTGATGACCGCGACGCGCACCGTTCAAATCCTCCAAAGCAACTGTCAAACAATCGCGAAATCACCCGGGTCGAAATACACACACAACCGGGGGGAAAACAAAGACGGAAACGGCAACGAAAATCCTGCGTGATAACCGCGACGCGCACTGTTCAAATCCTCCAAAGCAACTGTCAAACAATCGCAAAATCACCCGGGTCGAAATACACACACAACCGGGGGGAAAACAAAGACGGAAACGGCAACGAAAATCCTGCGTGATAACCGCGACGCGCACTGTTCAAATCCTCCAAAGCAACTGTCAAACAATCGCGAAATCACCCGGGTCGAAATACACACACAATCGGGGGGAAAACAAAGACGGAAACGGCAGCGAAAATCCTGCGTGATAACCGCGACGCGCACTGTTCAAATCCTCCAAAGCAACTGTCAAACAATCGCGAAATCACCCGGGTCGAAATACACACACAATCGGGGGGAAAACAAAGACGGAAACGGCAACGAAAATCCTGCGTGATGACCGCGACGCGCACTGTTCAAATCCTCCAAAGCAACTGTCAAACAATCGCGAAATCACCCGGTCGAAATACACACATAATCGAGGGGAAAACAAAGACGAAAACGGCAGCGAAAATCCTGCGTGATAACCGCGACGCGCACCGTTCAAATCCTCCAAAGCAACTGTCAAACAATCGCGAAATCACCCGGTCGAAATACACACACAATCGGGGGGAAAACAAAGACGGAAACGGCAACGAAAATCCTGCGTGATAACCGCGACGCGCACTGTTCAAATTCTCCAAAGCAACTGTCAAACAATCGCGAAATCACCCGGTCGAAATACACACACAATCGGGGGGAAAACAAAGACGGAAACGGCAACGAAAATCCTGCGTGATAACCGCGACGCGCACCGTTCAAATCCTCCAAAGCAACTGTCAAACAATCGCGAAATCACCCGGGTCGAAATACACACACAATCGGGGGGAAAACAAAGACGGAAACGGCAGCGAAAATCCTGCGTGATAACCGCGACGCGCACCGTTCAAATCCTCCAAAGCAACTGTCAAACAATCGCGAAATCACCCGGGTCGAAATACACACACAATCGGGGGGAAAACAAAGACGGAAACGGCAACGAAAATCCTGCGTGATAACCGCGACGCGCACTGTTCAAATCCTCCAAAGCAACTGTCAAACAATCGCGAAATCACCCGGGTCGAAATACACACACAATCGGGGGGAAAACAAAGACGGAAACGGCAACGAAAATCCTGCGTGATAACCGCGACGCGCACTGTTCAAATCCTCCAAAGCAACTGTCAAACAATCGCGAAATCACCCGGGTCGAAATACACACACAATCGGGGGGGAAACAAAGACGGAAACGGCAACGAAAATCCTGCGTGATGACCGCGACGCGCACTGTTCAAATCCTCCAAAGCAACTGTCAAACAATCGCGAAATCACCCGGTCGAAATACACACATAATCGGGGGGAAAACAAAGACGAAAACGGCAGCGAAAATCCTGCGTGATAACCGCGACGCGCACCGTTCAAATCCTCCAAAGCAACTGTCAAACAATCGCGAAATCACCCGGTCGAAATACACACACAATCGGGGGGAAAACAAAGACGGAAACGGCAACGAAAATCCTGCGTGATAACCGCGACGCGCACCGTTCAAATCCTCCAAAGCAACTGTCAAACAATCGCGAAATCACCCGGGTCGAAATACACACACAATCGGGGGGAAAACAAAGACGGAAACGGCAGCGAAAATCCTGCGTGATAACCGCGACGCGCACCGTTCAAATCCTCCAAAGCAACTGTCAAACAATCGCGAAATCACCCGGGTCGAAATACACACACAATCGGGGGGAAAACAAAGACGGAAACGGCAACGAAAATCCTGCGTGATAACCGCGACGCGCACTGTTCAAATTCTCCAAAGCAACTGTCAAACAATCGCGAAATCACCCGGGTCGAAATACACACACAATCGGGGGAAAACAAAGACGGAAACGGCAGCGAAAATCCTGCGTGATGACCGCGACGCGCACCGTTCAAATCCTCCAAAGCAACTGTCAAACAATCGCGAAATCACCCGGGTCGAAATACACACACAATCGGGGGGAAAACAAAGACGGAAACGGCAGCGAAAATTCTGCGTGATAACCGCGACGCGCACCGTTCAAATCCTCCAAAGCAACCGTCAAACAATCGCGAAATCACCCGGGTCGAAATACACACACAATCGGGGGGAAAACAAAGACGGAAACGGCAACGAAAATCCTGCGTGATGACCGCGACGCGCACTGTTCAAATCCTCCAAAGCAACTGTCCCAAAAGGTATCATGATAAATGATGTATATTTACATTAGGTTCATTGGAAATTTACATTAGATTCATTGGAAATTTACATCAGTTTTGAAAATTTAAATTAGTTTTGGAATTTACATTACTTTTGGAATTTACATTAGTTCAAATCAACTAATTCTGATTGGCCAATGGGAATGAGAAGCTCGACTAGGAATGCAGTAGGAAAAGGGTGTGGCCTATGTTCTATTTTAAAATGATTGAAGCGGGCAGCAAAAGGAAATTCGGATTTTAAAAAGTTGTTTCACAGGTAGGGGACGCTTTCTCGTCGACGGCCAAGTGGAATAACGCTGGACTGGAATCGAACGGACGACGGGTAGGATGTTCGGTGTTACTGCTGCTACCCGCTGCCGACTGAGCCATCTTCGCATTTTATAAACGAGCGGCTAAAGCATCAACTTGTTCAGGTCGAGGCTCTGGCAGTGGGCAAGCGAAATATGAGAGCGATAGAAAGAGAACCAAATATAACTATTTTTAGTTCGGGTAGTTTTGAAGTCAACGCTTGGCAGAAATACATTGATATATGATTTACATTAAATAGGAATTTACAGGAAGCCGAACACGGGTAGAAATTCATCAGATTTGAGTTTCCATGCTCAACGTTTCCATTAGATTCATGATTTACATTAGATTTAGATTTACATTGGAGTAATTTCCATGACTTTTTACTCTTTACATCATATTTCAACATTACATTGAGTGAGTTTACATAAGAAACAGTAATTACGTGCTGTGTAAATTTACATATTTTTTTCTGTGTAGTTGTTTCCGATGCACCCCGCGTGTGGGAACAAAGGATCAACGAATGAACGGTTGCCAGCAAGCGGCTTCCAAACGAGATGAGACTGGTTGTAGTCACCCACTACCACTATAGTGTCATTTGGAGCGGAGATGGAGCGAACAGTTTCGATGCAGGTCAGGTGTTGCTCTACCAGTTGATGCTCATATCGTTTTTCCGAGGGAAGATAGAAGCAGCCTATGAACATTTTTTGATTCTTGAGATGAATGGTCACAAAAATACGTCCAGATTATCGGCAGCTGCCTCGACGCAGACGACGGAATCCAGTGTTTTTCTGACCGCAATTAGAACACCACCCCCAACTTTACGACGGCTGTTAGCTGGATTTCGATTTGTTGTGTAAACTGCAAACAGGTCGCCGAACAACTGGAGTGGTTTAACGCTACCGTCGAGCCACGTCTCGGTGAGCAAGATAACGTCGTATTCGCAGTCCTTACAAGCCAGGAAGAATTCATCAACTTTGTTATTCAGCGATCGAACGTTTGATCGATCGCTTGTGCATCGGCTATCTCGGGGCTAGGAACGATCGCCGCGAAGTCGCCAGTGTCCTTTAGCGCATGGCCCGAAGGGTCCGGACAACTCGGATGGCGGCGAGTGGAACTGAGGCTATGGAGTACGGAAATTTCGTGATTTTTTTGAATACAATTAAAACATAAAAACGTAACTGGCTAGGGGGCCAGCTGGCCCCCAGGATCCCTCGGTGGTTGCGTAAAAGGCACTAGGAAGCAGCCGGGGCACTGACACCCTTTGAGTACGGGCACATTGTCGGACGTGAACAGCTCACATGCGCCAGCCCATTCAGCCAGATGGGTGTAGTCATTGGATGGTCCATTCAGAAAACGACTCGTAAGCTCGAATTCCACGTCAGATGAGTAGCGGTCACTAAAAGCCACGGGAACATGAGGCAGCGAAGAAGTTCCGGGAGAACGCAAGTACTTGCCTAAGATGGAGGCTTGGTTGGCCCCACACTTCCATAACCGAACACATGGCCGGGACGTCTCTGGTGACTGGAACATATCTGGGCGCTGGAAACGGTGTCGGCGATTGGCTCAGTAGTGTCGGAGGAATGGGGGCCAACCTCAATGCTTTGGTACGTGCGTCCCAGACCAACAACGTAGGCAGCAGGGCAACCTGCGACGTCCCTCGGCGCAATTTTACATGCAATAACTTAACTGGTTTGGGGGCCCGGTGGCCCCCGTACTCCCACGCAGACTGATGGCACTTCACTCCACGCGACGGTTTTTGAGGAACCCCAAGTTGTCGACGTCCGCTGTCTTCTTACGGTCGTAGAAGATGAACTCGTGGAACGAAACGCCGGCGGGCCAGTTGTCACCATCCATCGCCGCATCTTCGTGCTTCACGTCGACGCCAATTTTGAAGGAGACGGCACGTAATTTGCTGATACCCGCATCCTTCTTCACCAGCATCTTCACGTCAATTGTCTCATCGGCATCAAACGAGAGACACTCACGAACCATGGCACGAATATCATCTTCCGTCACGGTCGGCGGGAAACTTGACAGCCACATCCACATCATGTTGTCATCACCGTTGGTGGTGGGGACGATTGGCACTGTGGTCATCACTTTGCGACCAACGGAAGCCTTGGGAACCTCTGGTTTCGCTGATGAGGATGAGGAAGAGCTACGCCGTCTTTTGTTGGAAGGCCAAGTTGGTGCAGTTTTGGGTTCAGGTAGCTTCGAAATCAACTGGTCGATCTTGTTGTTGGTTTCAACCAGCTCAGCTTTGACCTCTTCAAAAGCCTTCGTGTGGGTTTCCGAGACGCTGCGCAAAGCTTCACATAGGGCCCGGAATGCAGTGCGATACTCGGGGGTTTTCATGGTCACCACACATCCATCGCAGCGCCAAAAAAGATTCGGCACATCCTGCACCGACCTCATCTGTTGTTGGGTGGAGGAAGTGATATGCATGTGGAAAGAACTCCCACAAATGCCGTTGCACCGGAAGAAAGCAGCCGCCTTGATGGCCTGATGGCATTTTTAGCAGTCAGTTGCAGTCGAATCCATTGTAATGGCAGCACTGCACGTTCAGTAAATCGCCAATAAGTATGCAACCCAAGTGCAGAAACTAGTCGCGACTTCGCTATCAGCCAATAGATGGCGCTGATTTTAATCGACGAAAGTGTTGGAGGAAGATGAACAGACAGCAAATATCCGAATCACTTCGTAAACAACACTTTACTTCAATAATATTAAAAACCACTTTTACAATTAAGCACGCGCCGAATTGAGTAAACTCCAGTTGATCCGAATAGAAAAACACCCGATGAAAACTCCGAGTGTAATTTTGCGACGAATACGAGAGTGTAACTGTTAACGCCTATGTTAACTGTTTGTATATTTGACCATTTATGTACTTGACCCTTGCCCATAGTGTTGCACATATTGACGATTTAGGAAGAAAGTGGAGATCACGATGAACAGTAGTATGATCGTCTGCTGTATTGAAGCCCGAGACAATACTTTGCGTCTCCGAGGGTTTCTCCTCTGTTTCGCATCGTATCGTCAGAGGCACAGAATCAGCTGATCTTCAACAGCTGGTACAGATCGTTTTAACCGTTGCAGAGAGAACATCTCTCCATGGGGACAGCTCGATGCTGTGCCCCGTGCGTTGTAAATTAGTGACAATAAATGTTATTCGTTGTTGATAAACTCTCGGTGTTTTATTCGATCGCGTATTATACATTTTGATCTGATCGAACCGGATTGTGTGTCGGGAACCGCAAAGTCGAAGGACAAATCCGCCGGTAAAGAAGTCCGCGATGGCGCTGTGTAAAACCCCGTCCAAGCTGCAAATGGCCCGAGCGCCATTCCTACCGCCGCGGTACCGTACCCAAACGGAGAAGTCCCGTCCACTTCTCACCTGCAAAAGAAGATTGCTGTAACGCAAAACCGCCGAGCAAAGATGAAAGAACTTCCCGAGTGCGCATCCAAAATCCCGCGTCGAAAAGTGCATCAGAAGTCCATCGGAAGGATTCGCCATCTTCCGACGTCATCAAGATTTCCGTCCAGATATCCGCCATTCTCACGTCGGCTACAGCATGGCCGATCCCGGAGCACTCGGCTACACAAAGACGCACGATTTCGCCATCGTGATATGGCCACTAACCCGGAAAACACCGTGAACTTGACCGCGAAAACAATCCGATCGAGTGAAAAAACCGCACCGCGAACCAAGTGAGAAAGTGAAAACCAAAACAAAAGTGAACTGCCAACATGACGTTTTCATTTTCGAAACTTCAAGAAGAAATTGTGCCAGTTTCCCGAAACTTGTCTGCACGGCCTCCGCAAAGGTCTGCAGGAACATATGTCGTGTTTAAGTTCCGCGTCACGTTGAAAATCCGCGGAAAACCGTGATGGCCGCGGACGCCATTTCTCGGGAAAGAAAATGGCGCCGCTTGTGAAGAAAATGTCGGTCGAGCTTCGATCGGCACACGAATATTCCCATCTCTGCAGTGAAAGTGAAAGGTCTGCGCTAGACCCATGCAGCAAACAGTGTTTTCGGAAAACCACCCTACCTCGCTTACCGCGGTTTGACAAATCTTGCGTTCGAAATGAGCAAAGTGAGACGTGAGAGATCGTGAGATTCTCACAGTGAGAAGAAAAAGGTAAACAAACCCAGACGGTTCGCGGGTGCAAGCAACGACCGTCGTTGCAAATCGCGAAAAAGGCATCTCGGTTCGTCGCGAGATGTGCAAATTTCGTCGTGCGTCGCGTTCTCTCGGCCGAGTGCAGTGCTGGGGCTGGAAGAAGCCACCGAAGAACGATCTGTGACTGAAGAAAGTCACAAAAAGCCGTCCGCATCGAGAAAAGCGACCGAAGTGAAGAAACCGGGATCAGTGCACACACATCTCCACACACAGCTAACCACAGCTGATGTTTTCTGCGGTGCTCTTGGCGATCAGCAGAAAAGTTCAGAGGCGTCGCAGGGGCGCCTATTTTGTGTGCTTATGGCCCAGTTTGCGGTACAGATGCGATTCGAACGTCGACTCAGCACGCAATACGCTGACAGCAGGATCCAGCTCTAAGGCCTGAGGGGCGGCGCGTTCGTGGTCGGACGGGCCAGAACAGCCCCCCACCACCATCCTGAGATAAGTATCTTGCTTTTTTGTAGTTTGACCAGTGATTTAGTCGCTTCAAACACTCAGGATCGGTGCTGCTGGATTTCTCAACACAACGACTGCATTGGACATCCACGGCCTGGCGATCAGACGGATCGTCAGCAACAACACCAGCTTTGGTCGGCCAGCTGGTCGACAACCACCACACTGGGCAGCGCCACGAGCTGCCATCTCGCACCTCGCAGTCGGACGGACTGGAGGTCACCACACTCTCCGCAGTCGGACGGACTGCCGGAGACCTTTCACGAAGGAGAAGCAACCCTGCCATCGGACGCGGCGAGCGTTCCCCCAAGAAGTGGCTCACTCGGAGCGCGGAGAACCAACCCAGCTGTCGGACGCAGCGCGCGTCCCCAAAGAAGAAGAGGCTCCTCGGAACGCCGAGCGCGAGCATTCCAGTTTCCTGGTTCGCGGCGGGTAGAACCGATCTACCGCGTCGTTTTACCTTCCCCATCGACGTCATCACCCACGGTCTGTTCGCCAAGAGCAGAATCTCCTCCAACACCAAGTTGGAACCCCGGCTATGCTGCCGTGCACAGCAGCATCGGTCCGGCCGTCTTCGGCCACCTTCCTCTCTGGGCTCGCGGAGATGGATTGAAGTCACGAGCAAACGGGTGACGTCATGGTCAACGGGGACACCTGGTCCCACACTCCAGCCACACCATGGTGGCATTTTCCAAGGCCTCAACGGAGGCAACTTACGGCCACACAGCTGGCACACTCAAGCCCTCACCGGAGGCACCAAGATCCACACACGGTGGAACCCAAGTCGGCCACAACGGTGGCATCACACGCACAAGAAGCAGGAAGCATGCAAGCAGTTCGGACGCGCGGACGGCGCAGCAGTTCATGGCGGGCGGCATCTAGGCCGCTGGCACCTTTCAAGGGCGGCACCCAGGCCGCAAATCATCACCATCACGGTCACGAAGCTGCACAGCCGGTGCAGTAAACGGCGGGCGGCGCGCAAGCCGCACTACCTCGGCAGAAGTCAACTCACATACAGTCCACACACACACAAGGGCAGCACAGTCGCTGCACTCTCAAGTTGCACCACAGCCACGACGAGCGGCAAGAGGCCGCACTCCTACGACCCACGGCGGGCGGCGCAAGAGCCGCTGACACCAGCTCACCCGAGCAACGACAACGACGGTGACACGATCGTCGCATGACCGCAACACGGCGGTCCCCAAGCGGCGCGCAAGCCGCAGAAACACCACGCTTACCCTTACGTTAGGGCGGTGCAGCAAGGCACCAGTTCAGCGAGCCAAATGCTGAAAGCGGAGTTCCAGCACCGAGGCATTTGGGGGTGGCGCGTTCGTGGTCGGACGGGCCAGAACAGCCACCCCGCCACTTCCCCAAGATAAGTACCTGTCGATTAGTTTTTCACACAGTAGCTCAATCACCACAAATCACAGGTCCTGCTGGAACATCCCTGGAATGCCAACCACTGGCAACGAACTCGGTCGAAGGATTCGGCCAACCTGACGTCAACAACGAGAACAAGGAGAGCTCACCAACCTCAAAGCGACTTGCGGCAGTCTAGAATGTTGCAAGATCGCCCCGCAAACGGTTGTCAGGGTAGACGTACTCTGGTCAATCGTCTCAAGCAGAGCTCCAAGCATCGTGACGTCAGCGATGGAATCCACACCAAGTCTGCTCAACGAGGAGCGGAACCGGTAGCAACGCGCCTACCAACAGCAGAAAACATCGTCTTCGGCCGCGCTAACTAGGCGGCGGAGTTTTCAACAGTCGCACCACCACAGCGTGAGGGCGACACCCCAACGGCCGCGCCAGCGCATGGCGGACAGCATCGTGAGCGAAGCGGTCGCTCTTGCCAAAGTCATGGCAATCGAGGACACAGCAACAAGGCACGAGGAGTGGCGCGTTCGTGGTCGGACGGGCCAGAACTGCCGCTCCACCCCCACTCCAAGTTAACAAATTAACTTATTGTACAAAGCTCAGCGCTTTCCACCCTCACAGGTTGCTGTCATCCCTCGATTCGGCCAAGCATCGTCAACGACACAGCAGAACATCGGCAACAAGCCTCCAACCAGCAGCCCAACAGTCAGCAAAATACTTGACGAAGATATTTAAAAGAAAGAGCTGTGATAGTAGTTTTAAGAAAAGTAGGGCTGTTAGGATTTAATTTTGTTGAAAGCCTTCGGCCTTTCAAGGCGGGCGGTATGTTAACGCCCAGTTAACCAAAATTGACGATCTAGTAGAAACACTTTCAGACAACACTGTAGATTATGTAACTCCACACACACAATCACAGTAGCCCTTCGTGTACCTTTATGTTCAATGTTTGTAGTCGTTACAGAGCACGAAGTGGTTTGTCTTTTGTAATGTTTTTGTAGACTTCCCGGTCGCAAAGAACTTGACGAGCTTAGAACTAGACTAGACACTTTCCACAAAACACTTCTGACCAGATGGTCGACCGGGACAGTCACCCCTTCTCAGGGGTCAAGTTAAGTAGACCAAATAAACACTTAAGAATTGTACCCTCTTTTGTGCAATAAAGTTCATCCCCTAGTTATCGCGACTTTTCTGTAACTTACCGGATCACTAAGCTTCACCCCCGACACACAGGACCACATCCGCTACGATGTGCGTAAACATTTTGAATGGTTACGCTTGTTCGCGCGGAACTTTACCGACCTCGTCCGAGCGACGATTGCATCACGGAATCGGTTACATCCCCTTTCTCTGCGATCAAAATGGAGTCGCAGGTCCAGCGCAGCCGCCATTTTCCTGAGGAATCACGCCAGTCGAGGGACTCCTGGCCCAAGCTCGAGGGAATCGAGCAGTTCCTGGAGCACCTGTAATGAGGAACAAGGCCTCGCCGTGTGGGTTTCAGGAACCCCGCGGCTGGGACTTGACCAAAGTTAAGTACCCTTTTGTTCCTTTATTCGCAACATGTACAGGTTGCTCTATTCACAGCTCATCTCGATGACCCCGGACCGCTGAAGGCTATTCACCTCGGAGTGGCTAACCATCATCATCACCACCTGTTCCGGCCAGCACGGCGGGGAGATCCCGGCCAAGATCCACATTCACGTGGCACGTCGGCGCACGTGTCATGGCGGGTAGGTCTTCTCGCAGTCAACAAGCCGATCGAAATTCGTACTACCAACCATGACGTCATCTCAAGAGGTCTACGTGGCACATCGTGTGCACGTGTTCAGGACGACGACGACTTCACGAGAACAACATCCAACACATCTCCGAACGACCACATTGTTCCTGCCGAGTCAAGACGGGACAATTCTGCAACGGAAACGAAGAACCATGTTACGTACGTCGTACGAAGATCAACAACAAGTGCAATTCATGCGATTTGAATTCATTATGAATTCGGCGGGGAGTATGTTAACGCCTATGTTAACTGTTTGTATATTTGACCATTTATGTACTTGACCCTTGCCCATAGTGTTGCACATATTGACGATTTAGGAAGAAAGTGGAGATCACGATGAACAGCAGTATGATCGTCTGCTGTATTGAAGCCCGAGACAATATTTTGCGTCTCCGAGGGTTTCTCCTCTGTTTCGCATCGTATCGTCAGAGGCACAGAATCAGCTGATCTTCAACAGCTGGTACAGATCGTTTTAACCGTTGCAGAGAGAACATCTCTCCACGGGGACAGCTCGATGCTGTGCCCCGTGCGTTGTTAATTAGTGACAATAAATGTTATTCGTTGTTGATAAACTCTCGGTGTTTTATTCGATCGCGTATTATACAGTAACACTTCAAATTTCGCGAATAAAGGCTCACAAAATAAAACCAAAACAAACCGTACTGTGAAAATCGAAACGTATTCATTAAAATCACCGCTACCAAGATCGAACCAAAGTGGAAATCATTCCCCGAAGCAGCTGCCATATAAATTCCTCCTCGGGAACCATGACAATAAACACTGGCTTATCCGCGATTATCGCAAGCAACTCTTCGTAGACCGGGCCGTGCTAGTTCCTTCCGCAAACCTAATAATGTTCGGAATCGGCCACAAAAAAAACCATCCTTTTCTCCGCGACCACGTTTGATAAATAGAATCAAAGCATAAACAAACAGCTTGAAGATTCAAAACGTTAAAATCTGCACTCTCTAAAAAGTTACCCATATCTTGTTTAAAAGTTGGATCGGGTCTGAAAGATCTGGAGCCGATCCAAATCCGCTCCGAAAACCTTAAGTGGCATCCCCCTAGGTTTGCACACATTACGCTCAGGATTCGCTCTATGTTGGTGAAGGTTCCCGAGATGAGCTCCGAGCGGGAGCGATTCCTTCACAGAATTTCCAGCGCGGTCAAGCTCTGCTCGGCCACGTCCATTCACTGAATGATCTGCAACTTCCATCGGAATCTGATCCACAGTAGTACCGAGCCCGGCTCAAACCTGGGCAACTGAAACAAAACACGGAAAGAAGGTTTATCGTAAATCTTGCTAAATTTTGGTTAAAAATCCTAAAAAAATTGGCTGTTTTTTCAACCACCATTTTTTTAGCTGGAAATCCTAAAAATATCCTGGATTTGACAGCTGGATCCAGGTCCTAAAAATGATAAATCTAGCTAAATTTTTAGTAAATTTTACTAATTTACAAGCTGGAAAAATGCTGCCAGTCTCAAAAGCTGTATGTTTTGAGAAGGTCTGTTAGCTATTTTAGCTAGATTTTATGGTATTCTAGGAAGTTTTATAGTTAGCCCAGCAAGTTTTTAGGCTGTTTCAACTAGTTTTTTTTTGGAATCATTCTCAAAATTTTCCATTGATGGCTGCGAAGCCAGGTATTTTCACACATCTTTTTAGCTAGTTTAGCTAACTTTGCCACTATTCTTGGTAGGTGTTTTGGTTGGAATAGCTAATTTTTCCACTATTTCTATAAGATTTTTTTCAAAAGCCTCCGTTGCTGCCTGCAAAGCACGCATTATTCACCCAGCCTTTTGGCTGATTTAGCTCGTTTCTTTTTTGTACTTGCTTCGTTTTTCGCACGGGTATTGATAGTAATTAACTATTCTGGGGTTAAATATAAGACGAGCACATGGAGTCCCTTAGGGGGATTGCTCCATAGGGCGGCACACGTATCTACCCGGAGATTTCTCACACAAAGACAAACATTTCATACTCACGTGAACCACACTAATTTTCAACCAAAGACTAATTTTTAGGATTTTAAATAAATAGGACAAACACAGCTTGATTGAGACCACATTTTTACTTTTTATTTAGCTTTTAAGACTTTCAATAATTTTAAGAACTTTTAGGGGTAATAAATTAAGGGAAAGACGGGGGAATCCAATTTTAACGTGTATTTGGGGTACTAGTACTTGCGCATGCGTTTTATCGTTGGGATCCTGATGCTCGGTGGCCGGCTTGTTGCGTCGCTGTCATGGCTGCTGCTGCTGGTCGGGTTCCAGAACAGGAGAAACGAACGGCGGGTCCGGTTGGACCGCCGAGAGGGCGTCTTCTTCTTGGCTTCGCCCCAGAGGGCCACAGGTTGGTGTCGGCGCGGTCTCAGAAGGAGACCGCCAAAACACGTGATCGCGGACCCTATTTGTAGCGGAGGGTCGAGTTCGCGGGTCTGGAGGGTGGTGCACGCGCGAAAGGGGGGGGGGAAGTGGTCGATCCGAGCGAGGTACCACTGGGGAGACTTTGACTCGGGGCTGGCCAACAGGTTTGACGGTGTGCCACTTGGCACTCAGCACCGCGGTGCTTTGTGCGGCCAGTCCCGACCACTTCACTACACTTCACTGCAGGTTCTTGTTCTTGCACCACGCTCGCTCGGATCCGTACGATGGTGACCGGAGGGACCTAACTCGGTTAGGAATTTTTAACGTGTTGTGGTGTACGTCTAACCGTCCGTGGTGCTGTCACACTCCGATCCGTACTCTTTGGGCTTATTGGTTTTAATTTGTTTGTGGCACTTGACTGTTTCGTAACCAATGTTTTTGTGTAATTTTAATTAGGATTTTTCAATTACACACGCGAACTTTTCTTCCCGTGTCGTTTGGTGACGGACGAACTTCGGGGCGATCACTGTTCTTCACCACTCCGGACCAAAATGCAAAGAGGCCGACACCATCGTCTGCGCCCGTATTTATGCGCCGCCTAGCTGTTCCCTCCAGAACTGTTTCCTGTTTTGCCACAGGAATCGGTGACAGCTCGATGACACTGACGTACGGGGTGATGATGGTGTTCGCAGGGGTGGGGATAACAAAGTTCATATGGGTTGGTGTATCAGATGCAAAAGGCCTTTTTCCCTAAAGTCGACTATTTGAATTATTTAATTGTATGCTAACATAAAGTAACAAATAGGTAATAAATAACAGATAACAAATAATTCAATAAATAGCAAAACTCCTAAATCTGAAAGACACCAACCTGGACGCTCAATAAACATGAAATATCATATGTTCAAAGTGTAAACACAGAACAACAAATACTGCACATTTAAACATTTACTAACAATATTTTATAATCTTCCTTTAATCAAGCTGGTTTGGTGTGGTTCGAGTATGATTTTATTGAAACCGATTTTCAAAAGTTTACAATCTTCCCGGAGTCGGGGTAAAAAATGACAAAGTTATTTTTTGTTATCCTAGGCACATACACATCTAGACATTGCTCGAGTCCTTAGCTTCAGCCAAATCATTGATTTAGTTAAAGTGATTGGTACCATTGAAGGAAAGCTCTGCTCCACTAAATCATTGTGATTTGTCAGAATTAAGGACTACCACTCATTAAGGAGTAAAGTAAAGTCAGGGGCAATATTTTAATGATTTGATTTTTTTAAATTTGTTATTCTAGGCACATACACATCCAGACATTACTCGGATCCTTAGCTTCAGCCAAATCATTGATTTAGTTAAAGTGATTGGTACCATTGAAGGAAAGCTCTTCTTCACTAAACCATTGTGATTTGTCAGAATTAAGGACCACCACTCCTTAATGAGTAAAGTAAACGCAGGTATAAATGTTTTATGTTTTGACGATAGACAACATCGAAAACATACCAATCTTGTAATTGATCCTTCCAGATTCCACACAGTTCATCAACCAACAACATGAAATACAAAAGCAAACAACTATTGTCAACTGGTCACTCGAAGAGGATCAGAACACTTTGTTAACCGTTCCCATTTTGGGGTATCAGAACAAAAGCTCTTGCGACAAAATTAACTCTTCCTTGGTCTGGATCTACTTTCGTAAAGATTCCTGTTCGTTCCTTGGCCCTGGAAATTCACGAAAAAGAATGAATTTGAAAAACATAACCTATAGCTTTTATTCGTTTCTCCTCGAACTCACCCACACGTCCCATTCCGTGGCAGCTCCCATTCCATAGATAGGTTGTATCCGGCAGTCACTTGCTTGTCGAAGAACCAATCCAATTTGTGGGCCACTGTTCCGGAATCCACTCAAGCAGGTTCAACTCCGGCTACAGGAAATTTTCCTGGGGTGCATCTTAATTTTACCGAAAAGTGTTTGTGGCTTCCGCCTGTTGGGATACTTGATAAAGAACTCGGTCCCGGTTTTGTTTGCCGGTTCCTTGGAATGCTAGTGGCGGTGATGGAACCGGGTGCGCTGTCTTGAACGCCGTCTGTAGCAGGACCGGGAACGCAATCGCGACTTTTCGTGTGCGTTTTCCTTTTTTCTTGTTTGTAAACAATATGCAGCGCGCGACGACGACAACTGACAACCTGCACCACTGAAATAAATCGTAAAGTAGAATTTCGCGTTTTTTCTATCTCGTGAATACGGATGCACATACGGATTTACATGCGAAATATGTTATATATGTATAGTGACCACCCCGTGGAGATGAACCTTCTGTAGTAGTTGGCCATCCCAAGGAACCGACGGAGCTTTGTGATAGTCGTAGGTCTCTCGTACTCGACAATCGGACGTGTCTTTTCCGGGTTGGCCCTGAGACCGGACGTGCTCAGCAGATATCCCAAGAATGGAATCTCCGCTACGCCGAATTTGGACTTCGCCAGGTTGATGCTGAGGTTGGCTGCTGTCAGACGCCGCGCGATTTCTTCTAGAAGCTGCACGTGATGTTCGAAGGTTTCTGTGACGACGACAATGTCGTCCAGGTAAACAAAAACATTGGGTTCCAGCTCAACGTGGCCAAGAACGTTGTCCATCAATCTGGCGAGACTTGCCGGACTGTTGACAAGCCCGAACGGCATACGACGGTACTGGAACAGCCCTTTTCCTTGAACGCTGAACGCGGTGTACTTCCGGGATTCTTCTGCGAGAGGAACATGCAGGAAGGCTTCGGACAGATCGATTGTGGACAAGTAGTTGGCCTTGGGAAGCTGGCCCAGGATGCGACCAGGGTGCGGCAACGGGTACGCATCACGCACAGTTCTCTCATTGATCTTGCGAGCGTCCAAACAGAGCCGAACCTTGTTGGGTTTGATAACCGGAACGCAGTTCAGGGACCAATCCGAGTTGCTTCTCTCCAAGATGCCGGTGTCCAGCAGCCGCTGTAACTCGATAGCAACCAGCTCTTGCGTCTTCGGGGACATGGTGTAGGGAATTGCCGGACAGGTGGTTTGTTTTTCCACTCATCGGCCAACACGATTCGGTGTTCGGCGAGCGGCGTAATCGTCAGCTGGCCTTCGCACGCGGAAATGAACTTCTTCTTGATGTTTTCGATCACCTGCTCCTCCTCCTCCGTCAGAATTAAACCCGTGGGTGGGAGTTCGATCGTCGTGACCATCTGGGGATCGTTCTCAAAGTTGGTCTCGTTCACCGTAGGGTGGATCCGGTATTTACGCCAGAAATCCATACCGCAGATGCAATCAACTGAGAGGTTGGTCACAACCAGCGTGGTCACGACTTTCGTGGACCCGCGGAAGTCGAACGGAATTGGAATTTGACCTAGAACCTCGAGCTCATCGCCGCTGGCAGAACGAAGCGTGATAGGTTTTGACAATTTTTGAATTTTGTTATTTTTGAATAATTTGAAAAGTTTTTCGCTAATAAGGGTGTGATTACTGCCACTGTCCAAAAGGGCGTGAATTTGAATTTCATATAATTTAATATTTACATAAGGACGATTATCGTTACGAAAAGGATAGGTTATTTGACAAATTTCAGCAGAGGATTCGTAATCTTGCTGGTTCGCGGGCTCCCAGAATTCTGGAGGGTCACGCAAAAACGGTTCTACGAACGACGGTTTTGGTTCGCAGCGTTCGCGTTTTTTAAACAATATGGACAATGTTCCGCCGGAAATCCGCGCAGGCCACAGTTGCCACAGAAAAGTGCACGTTGCTGGCGACACATGACAAAGTGATGACCAGCTCGACCACAATTAAAACACGAATTTTCAGGAGGAGGAGCGTGAGCATTCACCAAGTCGTCCAGGGTCATCGTCGGTCTGGGCGGTTGGCCGGATTGACCATTATGGTTTCCCTGGGGTCTCTGGGTGTTACTTCCGGATGGACATGCTTGTTGTTGTTGTTGTTGTTGTGGAGTAGATGTAGAAGTGCGCTGCTGGTTCCTGTTGTTCTGGTTCTGAGGTGGACGTGCAGGTTGACCTACGGCATTGACGGTTTCCCCAGCTGATTCTTTCTGCTTCTTCTTGTTGGACTGGTTCGTGGTGCTCACAGCGTGCACATTTCGCTCCAAACCAAACACCTTGTTGTAGGCTGGGAAGCTGTGTGCGTCCAGCATGCGTGCGGCGTTCACCAGTATGCTCAGGGTTTGTTTGGGGACGAAAGTGAGCTGCTTCTTGTAGTCGGTTCGCATGTTCTGCTTCAGAATTTGAATCTTCTCGAACTCCGGGAGTTGGTATTGCATCGAACGGAACATGCTCTCGACTTCGTTGTGGTAGTCGTGGAAGGACACGTTCTTTTGCTGTTTGCGCCCGTAGATCTTAATCCGCATCAGGGCGTCCAAGTCAGGGTGCATGTACGTCCTACGCAGCTCAAAGACGAGATGATCCCAGTTCATGAGACGACCAAACGAGCATTCGGTCATGTACCATTTCAGGGCTGATCCGGTGAACAAGTGAATGGCCGAATCGAACAGCTCCTGGCTCGACACATGTTCAGCACGAGCATGGCCATAAACGGTTTCTAAAACTCGTTCAACCTCAGACCTTGGTCGTCTCCACTGTACTTGGGGATGTCCCATCTTGAGACCGGTAGAGAACGACGGTTGTTGTACTGATTGAGATATTTGGGAAGTGGATTATGTTGTTGTGGATTTCGTGGGGGTGGGTTGTTATGCTGGTTGTTATGCTCGTTGGGATAATTGTTGTTATTTGGCTGTGGATTTCTTGAATTGATAATTCCAGTGTAGCCATTATTATTGTTGTTATTGAAGGGGTATTGTGGGGGTGGAGGATATTGTTGATTTTGTGGGGGGTAACCAAAAGGGTAACCAAAAGGGTAATTGTTGGGGTTATTGTTGTTTCCGTAAGGGATGTTGTTTTGAAAACTCGAAAAGGAGTTGTTGAAATCGAAATGAGAATGCTAACTAGGAGGTGGAATAGGATCGGGATTGGGATTAGGATTAGGATTAGGATTGGGATTGACATCTTCGTTTTGACGGTCACGATTTGAGGAAAACGTCACTTTTGGAGTTTGTGTTCCCATCTCGCGCACTGGAACTTCAAACGCCAACTGCCCTTCCAAATGCGCAATTCTCGTTTGTAGATCGTGCATGTAATCCAGATCGTCTTGTGTAAACAAGGATCCCACCTCTTTCAATGGGATCGGTACAGGAGGATTTGGTACGGTTGGGGGCTCTGGTTCTTGTGGTGGTTCTTCGTAGAACGCGTACAGCAGAGAAGTCAACTCCACCACCATGTTCTGCAGCGAGCCATGAAGATTTGGCGACCATCGCGACACACGTAAGACTGCAACCAAACGTATCCCGAGGTGAATAAGTCGGTCTTGAACTATGTTTCGCCGTTCCTCGTCTACATCAGGTGTCATCAATGTCTTCAGCAGCTCGTATCTGTCCGTATACGTGGCGATTTCGTCCTCTGGAGGTCCTATCACGTAACGAAGACCGATCTCCGCCTCGCCAGACTGCTCCTGTGCCAACCTGTTCTTCAGCATCTCTCGTCGTTGATCATTTGTGAGATGTTGGTTCAAAATGACTTTTCTAGCTTTCAGTTCATTCAAAACTTCATCGTCGGCTAAGTTTTCCACTCTCATACGATGATACCACCCACCCAAAAGCGTACAGGCATCATCAAAAGTGAATGAATTAGCCATGATTTAAATGAATGAATGACAAATTTAAATTTTTGTTTCACAAAAATACAAATGTGAAAATAATTCGTGTAGGCATGCACAATTATTAATAAATGCTACCTCAATAAATATTGGTGTGAATAAATAAATAAATAACATTGAAGAATAAATAAGCGACAAATGAATCGATCATGCAAATAAATTAACAACAAAATTGAACAAATAATTCAAGATCAATACAAAAGTACTAAATTTGACTTGAAAAATCACAAAATTGAACTATTTTCAGTACGGTCGAGAAACTAATTCTTACGGACTGTTACTGATTCATGTTCACACTTCACGATTGAAACAGAAAGCTTAATTTGAGGTTTTTATCATCATGTACGACCGAGTTTGCTTGGGAGATCATGTTGTTGACTTTCTGCCTCGTAGGTTTCATCTGCTGACCTTGATTTTATTGAAATAAATTACATTTATTGAAATTCTCCGGGAGACCGTTAAAAGGAATTTTCTTCTGGTCTATGGAAGAAAATTACTTTTTTGAAAAATTTAGCGTTGGGCGCCAATTGATAGTAATTAACTATTCTGGGGTTAAATATAAGACGAGCACATGGAGTCCCTTAGGGGGATTGCTCCATAGGGCGGCACACGTATCTACCCGGAGATTTCTCACACAAAGACAAACATTTCATACTCACGTGAACCACACTAATTTTCAACCAAAGACTAACTTTTAGGATTTTAAATAAATAGGACAAACACAGCTTGATTGAGAATCCAATTTTAACGTGTATTTGGGGTACTAGTACTTGCGCATGCGTTTTATCGTTGGGATCCTGATGCTCGGTGGCCGGCTTGTTGCGTCGCTGTCATGGCTGCTGCTACTGGTCGGGTTCCGGAACAGGAGGGAACGAACGGCGGGTCCGGTTGGACCGCCGAGAGGGCGTCTTCTTCTTGGCTTCGCCCCAGAGGGCCACAGGTTGGTGTCGGCGCGGTCTCAGAAGGAGACCGCCAAAACACGTGATCGCGGACCCTATTTGTAGCGGAGGGTCGAGTTCGCGGGTCCGGAGGGTGGTGCACGCGCGAAAGGGGGGGGGGAAGTGGTCGATCCGAGCGAGGTACCACTAGGGAGACTTTGACTCGGGGGCTGGCCAACAGGTTTGACGGTGTGCCACTTGGCACTCAGCACCGCGGTGCTTTGTGCGGCCAGTCCCGACCACTTCACTACACTTCACTGCAGGTTCTTGTTCTTGCACCACGCTCGCTCGGATCCGTACGATGGTGACCGGAGGGACCTAACTCGGTTAGGAATTTTTAACGTGTTGTGGTGTACGTCTAACCGTCCGTGGTGCTGTCACACTCCGATCCGTACTCTTTGGGCTTATTGGTTTTAATTTGTTTGTGGCACTTGACTGTTTCGTAACCAATGTTTTTTTGTGTAATTTTAATTAGGATTTTTCAATTACACACGCGAACTTTTCTTCCCGTTTCGTTTGGTGACGGACGAACTTCGGGGCGATCACTGTTCTTCACCACTCCGGACCAAAATGCAAAAGAGGCCGACACCATCGTCTGCGCCCGTATTTATGCGCCGCCTAGCTGTTCCCTCCAGAAATGTTTCCTGTTTTGCCACAGGGATCGGTGACAGCTCGATGACACTGACGTACGGGGTGATGATGGTGTTCGCAGGGGTGGGGATAACAAAGTTCATATGGGTTGGTGTATCAGATGCAAAAGGCCTTTTTCCCTAAAGTCGACTATTTGAATTATTTAATTGTATGCTAACATAAAGTAACAAATAGGTAATAAATAACAGATAACAAATAATTCAATAAATAACAAAACTCCTAAATCTGAAAGACACCAACCTGGACGCTCAATAAACATGAAATATCATATGTTCAAAGTGTAAACACAGAACAACAAATACTGCACACACTCATTTTTGGTTTTCGAGCTCGGCAGAATTCTGCCGAAAACAGAACAACTGATTTCTTCGGCAGAAAAATGCCGAACTTCGGCAAATTAACTGTCATTTTTCACCGAGTAATCGGGACAATGACTCACATTTTGCCGAGATTCGGCATATATTTCTGCCGAGCGATAAGTTGTTCTGATTTCGGCAGAATTCTGCCGAAGTTCGGCATAAAAATCTGAGTGTGCACATTTAAACATTTACTAACAATATTTTATAATCTTCCTTTAATCAAGCTGGTTTGGTGTGGTTCGAGTATGATTTTATTGAAACCGATTTTCAAAAGGTTACAGTATGAATCTTCAAGCAATTTCAATATGGCGACTTGTAGCAGAAGGAAGTGAGGCATTTTCGCTATTTCTCACTGTTCTGTGTTCTGCGTGCACGTCCGCATACATCGACCACACACATACTAACACAAAGCGCCACCAAGAGGCAAAAGGTGATTACGAATATTTTTGACACTTACGTTAAAAATATGCGGTTTTGCAAAAACAAATAACAAAACCAATATTTAAGTGTAGTTCAACTGTCAAACTTGTAATTCGTTGCTGATTTGTTCAAAAATTTGTTAAAAATAATAAGTTTTTTTGCAGCACCCCTTTTGGACGGACATTTCTGTTGTCACCTTCTGGTTCCTTGGACTGGTTATGGATAATTTCACAGTGTAATAAACAGGGCAGCTACCACCACGTGGCGCCACTGTTTCGAATGAGAAAATGATACAGGTTTTTCAGACGAGTTTCAATTTTTCGGTAAGTCCAGCTAATTTGACGACTACCTCGAGAGAGCCGAAAACTTTTTCGAACTGAACTGCATCACGGATGATGAGTTCAAGCGGAAGCTGATCGTCCATTTTATTGGCTTGCACGCGCTGAAGAAGCTGCAGCAGTTGCTGTACCCGAAAACCCACAAGCAGTCGACGTACAAGGAGGTTACCGACAAGCTGGAGTCGTACTTCAGCCCCCAGAAGAACCGGATCGCCCAGTCCGTGGAGTTCTTCAAGCGAAGCCAGCACGAATACGAGAAGGTCGCGGATTTCGCGGTCGAGCTGCAAATCCAGGCCGAGCTGATGAACAGCCCGGACTACACGAAGTTCGATGAAGCCGTCACGAAAGCCAAGAATCTGGAGCAGATCGAGGAGGACCAGCAGAAGATGAAGGCCAAGCAGCAGTACGCCAACCGAGTCAATGGCGGAAACTTCAACCGACGAAACCGTTCGCAGTCCCGGAAGCCGGAGCAGTCCGAGAGAGACCAGCGCAGCAGTTCGCGAGGCAGACCCAGCTCGCGAGGAGGACCACGTAGCCGCAAAGATTTCCGTTGCTACACTTGCGGAAAGAAGGGCCACATGGCGCGGTCGTGCTGGAGCAACAAGGCGAACGTGGTGAACCGCAGCGACGACGACAGCGTGGTCGACTCTGACGACGAGGTCAACCACGTGGTGAACGTTCCGCTGTTCAAGAGGTTGTGACTAGACGGTAAGTGGCTGGAATTCGAGATCGACTCTGGGGCATCCTATACTATTATCAGTGTGAACGACTACAAAGAAAATTTTGCGCGCTTGAAGCTGCAAAAGTGTGAAGTGAGGTTAAGGGTTATTTCGGGCACGATGTTGAACATTGCGGGGTCCATACGAGTGAGAGTGAAGTGCGATGGCCGATCGTACACGATGACCTTGATCGTGATCGACGGGAAAAGCACGTTCCATCCGTTGCTCGGGCGAGACTGGTTAGATGTGCTGTACCCAGAGTGGAGGCAATTTTTTGAGAACGAAGTCGCAGAGGTCGATCAAAGTGAGGTTAAGTTGGACAGTACTCGCGCCTTCTAACCTCACCGCACGCTATCGCGAATTGTTCACCAAGAACTTGGAAGAACCAATCGAGACTTTTGAAGCTAGTGTGGTTCTGAAGGAGGACGCCAGGCCGATCTTCTACCGGCCGTACGAAGTTCCGTTTGCCCTGCAGGAGAAAGTGTCCAGTGAGCTGGATAGGTTAGTGCGTGAGAAGATTTTGGTTCCGGTCAAGCACAGTGAGTGGGCATCGCCGATCGTGGTTGTGGCGAAAGCAGATGGGAGTGTACGGATTTGTATGGACTGCAAAGTAACCGTGAACAAGGCGATCTGTACCGAACATTATCCTTTGCCTAACATAAGTGATGTTTTTGCGAACCTAAGTGGTTACCGGTACTTTGCGAAGATCGATCTGCAAGGGGCGTACATGCAGGTTAGAGTGTCGGAGGATTCCCAGAACTATCTGGTGATCAACACGCACAAGGGACTTTTTGCCTACCAGAGACTACCCTTCGGGATCTCAAACGCGGCCTCCGCGTTCCAGTTTATCATGACTGAGGGCATTTTGAAGGGGGTAGAAGGAGTCCAGTGTTATCTAGACGACATTTTGTTGGGAAGTGAGACCGTTGAGGGGTTAGTGGACAAAATTCACGAGGTTCTGGGACGACTGAAAGAGTTCAAGGTCAAGGTGAACCTTGAGAAGAGCGAGTTCTTGGTCAAGAAAATCGCATATCTTGGGCATCAGGTTTCTGAGAAGGGTCTCAGTCCATCGGAGGAGAAGGTAAAGCGATCGTAAATGCACCAAGGCCGAATGATGTGTCCCAGCTGAAATCATTCCTCGGAATGATCAACTACTACTCCAAGTTTGTCCCCAATCTGTCCGTGAAGTTGTGTCCGCTCTACGCGCTGTTGAAGAAGAACGTTCAGTTTAAATGGTCTGCTGAGTGCGAAAGTGCGTTCGACAAGTGCAAGAAGCTCCTGTTGAGTAACCGTCTCCTAGAGCTGTACAATCCTGAGCTACCGATCGTGGTCGTGTGCGACGCGAGCTTGAATGGCGTGGGAGCCGTTCTGTGCCACAGAGTTGGTGACGTGGAAAAGCCCGTTTTCTACGCGTCGAGCACTTTGTCCGCTGCAGAGCGAAACTACCCGAATCTGCATCGAGGAGCTCTTGCCGTGGTCTGACCTGACGAAGTTCTTCAAGTACATCTACGGTAAGCAGTTTACGGTTGTCACCGACAACAAGCCGTTAGCAGCCATTTTGGACCAGAAGAGAGGTCTGCCGCCGTTGGCCGCGGCGCGGTTGCAGAAATACGTTTATTTGCTTTCGATTTTTGAATTTGAGATCGTGTATCGCAAGGGGTCGAAGATTCCAAATGCGGACGCTTTGAGTAGACTACCGGTTTCTGGTACCACCGGGGTCGACTCAGAGATTGCTGAGCTGTTGAGGGTGACTGAGGAGTCAGCCATGATCGATCTGGAGGTCATAGGCCGGGAAACTCAGAGAGATGCTCTGCTGAGTACGCTTTTCCAGCTGGTGCAAAGTGGGTGGGACGAGAGTAACGTACCCGCCGACCTGAAGTTTTACTTCGCAAACCAGAGTTGTCTGTCGTTGTTTAACGATTGCGTACTTTATTCGGAAAAAGTTATTGTTCCGAAGTCTTGCCAAAAACGTGTTCTAGAGCTGATGCATGGTTGTCATCTTGGAATGATCCGGATGAAACAAGAAGCTCGACGGTACGTTTACTGGCCGGGGTTGGACAAGGACATCGAAGAATTTGTACAGCGGTGTGAGGTTTGCAGTAAGACCGGAAGAATGCCGAAGAAGGTTTACTCGAAGTGGCCGGAGGCAAGTAGACCGTTCGAGAGAGTCCATCTGGATTTCTTTCACTTTGCTGGAAAAACGTTTTTGATTGTCGTTGACGCCTACTCGAAGTGGATCGACGTGAGGTTGATAAGTAGAACCGATTCAGATTCGCTGATTAACGCTTTGAACTCTGTGTTTCTCATTTTTGGGAAAAGCGATCTGATCGTCAGCGATCAACAGTCAAGCATTTGTGGACTACGCGAGACAGATGAAAATTGAGCTGAAGAAGAGTCCGGCGTATTCGCCCGAAAGTAATGGTCTTGCGGAAAGGGGGGTCCAGACAGCCAAGAGCGGTTTGAAGAAACTGATGGCTGATCCAAAGTACGGTAGCTGTAAGATTCCGGAACTGGTCGAGGTTTTCCTGTTTAGTTACCGGAACAGTTACTGCCAGGCGCTAGGGTGTTCGCCTGCGAGCAAAATCTTTTCTTTTGTGCCAAAAACCGATTTGGACAGTAATTTGAAGCCGAAGCAAGAAAAGGTAAAGAAAAGGGTTAGATTTGATCTGCGGGTCAAAGAGAAGATCATTGATAAGCGGGAAAGTGTCAATGAAAAGCCAAGGGTCAGGAAAAACGATGATTACGCTGTAGGAGATCTTGTGTGGTACCGTTGTGAGTACAAGACGATGAGATCTTGGTTGGAAGCCGTGATCGTGGGTGTTAACAGCAAGAATACGTACTACATTGAGGTATCAGGTAATACCAAGTTGGCTAGCAGGAACCAACTGAAGAGAAGAGTTGTGGAGAAAAACGATTATATTTACCCAAAAGTTGAGCCCAATGTAATTGTAACACCTAAGAAGAGATACAAGCGAAGGAGAGAGAAGAATTCACCTCTCAAGACACCTGAACGACCTGCGAAGTTGCGTAGGAGTAAGCGTGTTAGGAGACGACAAGAAAGATACGAAGTTTTTAGATTTCACAAAATGTCATTTTGAATTTAAGCGGGGAAGTGTCAAGTATCCCTCGTTTAGCTGGTCTAGATCATTGTAATTGTATCTTGAATCTGTTTAATTATATTGCAAGTGTGTTGCATTTCTAGTACCTAAGCTATTTCCTGTACGACCCTATATAAACCATTGTAATACTATTGTATTGCTCTTTCCCGATCCAGCAGTTGAAGAATAAAGTGTAAAGTGAAACTAGTCTTTTAATCCGCACCGAAAAGACAGTTTAATTAAATTTAACAAAAATTTCTAGATAAACCACATTTGACTAAATTTATTTCTTTTTTACTATGTTCAGTTTAATTATACTAAACTTAACTTTACTTAATTTAACTTGATTTTTAATTAATCATAATGATCATGAGCATGAGCATGAGAGACCACCCATGGTTGTCCTTCTCCGTTGCTGAACAGGACCGTAATATCCTATCAATACAACTGACCATACGCTTAAACGATCTAATGGTGTTTCCCTTATCAACAGCATGTATGAATGCGTTGAAAAGATAAAACATCAAGATCATCAAAACTAGATCTGGAGCAAAAAGGTAACAGTCGTTGGCCACCAACGGCGCCCGCCATGTCAGTTTGTAGATCTCGGGGGATTGGGACGGGAATGTTAGTTAGCACAGGTTGCTACCAAGGGTGGGTTCTATACGATATCCACACCCCCACGTGTGCCGGAAAACTACTTCTACTTGGGATTTTGTTAGTGGGAAAGGGTAATGGCCAGGATTCATCATAGAGGATGATGATGCGACCCAATAATCAATAAATTTTGTTTAATGATGTGATGTATTATGCATTCTCAAGGCAAACAATCGGAGGATGCGGATGAGATTATTACCGGTTAGCTGGTGTTAAGTTTAGCATAAATGATTCAATCTTAGACAGCCGGCTGTGTAAAGATAAAACCAAATAAAACGCGAAACCGCACGGACCGAAAAACACACAATCGGAGGGAAAACAATGACGGAAACGGCAACGAAAATCCGGCTTGTTGACCGCGACGCGAACCGTTCAAATTCTCCAAAGCAACTGTCAAACATCGCGAAATCGTCCGGGTCGAAATACACACAATCGGGAGGGAAACAAAGACGGAAACGGCAACGAAAATCCGGCTTGTTGACCGCGACGCGAACCGTTCAAATTCTTCAAAGCAACTGTCAAACATCGCGAAATCGTCCGGGGCGAAATACACACACAATCGGGGGGGAAACAAAGACGGAAACGGCAACGAAAATCCGGCTTGTTGACCGCGACGCGAACCGTTCAAATTCTTCAAAGCAACTGTCAAACATCGCGAAATCGTCCGGGGCGAAATACACACACAATCGGGGGGGAAACAAAGACGGAAACGGCAACGAAAATCCGGCTTGTTGACCGCGACGCGAACCGTTCAAATTCTTCAAAGCAACTGTCAAACATCGCGAAATCGTCCGGGTCGAAATACACACACAATCGGGGGGGAAACAAAGACGGAAATGGCAACGAAAATCCGGCTTGTTGACCGCGACGCGAACCGTTCAAATTCTTCAAAGCAACTGTCAAACATCGCGAAATCGTCCGGGGCGAAATACACACACAATCGGGGGGGAAACAAAGACGGAAACGGCAACGAAAATCCGGCTTGTTGACCGCGACGCGAATCGTTCAAATTCTTCAAAGCAACTGTCAAACATCGCGAAATCGTCCGGGGCGAAATACACACACAATCGGGGGGGAAACAAAGACGGAAACGGCAACGAAAATCCGGCTTGTTGACCGCGACGCGAACCGTTCAAATTCTTCAAAGCAACTGTCAAACATCGCGAAATCGTCCGGGTCGAAATACACACACAATCGGGGGGAAACAAAGACGGAAACGGCAACGAAAATCCGGCTTGTTGACCGCGACGCGAACCGTTCAAATTCTACAAAGCAACTGTCAAACATCGCGAAATCGTCCGGGTCGAAATACACACACAATCGGGGGGGAAACAAAGACGGAAACGGCAACGAAAATCCGGCTTGTTGACCGCGACGCGAACCGTTCAAATTCTTCAAAGCAACTGTCAAACATCGCGAAATCGTCCGGGTCGAAATACACACACAATCGGGGGGGAAACAAAGACGGAAACGGCAACGAAAATCCGGCTTGTTGACCGCGACGCGAACCGTTCAAATTCTCCAAAGCAACTGTCAAACATCGCGAAATCGTCCGGGTCGAAATACACACACAATCGGGGGGGAAACAAAGACGGAAACGGCAACGAAAATCCGGCTTGTTGACCGCGACGCGAACCGTTCAAATTCTTCAAAGCAACTGTCAAACATCGCGAAATCGTCCGGGGCGAAATACACACACAATCGGGGGGGAAACAAAGACGGAAACGGCAACGAAAATCCGGCTTGTTGACCGCGACGCGAACCGTTCAAATTCTTCAAAGCAACTGTCAAACATCGCGAAATCGTCCGGGTCGAAATACACACACAATCGGAGGGGAAACAAAGACGGAAACGGCAACGAAAATCCGGCTTGTTGACCGCGACGCGAACCGTTCAAATTCTACAAAGCAACTGTCAAACATCGCGAAATCGTCCGGGTCGAAATACACACAATCGGGGGAAACAAAGACGGAAACGGCAACGAAAATCCGGCTTGTTGACCGCGACGCGAACCGTTCAAATTCTTCAAAGCAACTGTCAAACATCGCGAAATCGTCCGGGTCGAAATACACACACAATCGGGGGGGAAACAAAGACGGAAACGGCAACGAAAATCCGGCTTGTTGACCGCGACGCGAACCGTTCAAATTCTCCAAAGCAACTGTCAAACATCGCGAAATCGTCCGGGTCGAAATACACACACAATCGGGGGGGAAACAAAGACGGAAACGGCAACGAAAATCCGGCTTGTTGACCGCGACGCGAACCGTTCAAATTCTTCAAAGCAACTGTCAAACATCGCGAAATCGTCCGGGGCGAAATACACACACAATCGGGGGGAAACAAAGACGGAAACGGCAACGAAAATCCGGCTTGTTGACCGCGACGCGAACCTTAACTTGATTTTTAATTAATCATTATTTAACTAAATTTAATTAAATTTATCTAAATTTTACTGAGTTTAACAAAATTTAATCAATTTAACTTGATTTAACTGAATTCTACTTTTTTCTAAATTCAACCAAATGTAATTCAAATTAACTTTCACTCAATTTAAAGTAATTTAACATTATTTAACTCTATTTTTTTATGTGCTTCAAAGGCATAAAGTGCCCTGCTCGTTCGGATCTGTCAAACATTGGCCAGTCTATATCTAGACACTCTGTACCCGCAGCCTCCCCCTCACGTAGACAGATGTCCATACAAAAAAAGTGAAGTGTGCACAAACGCCAGCCTCCACCTCCCCGTCAAAGGGTTCACGACAAAGGATGCCACCAATCGTCCAAACAAAATTAGAGGCTCAACTTCTAACCTCTTTCCCTCAACACAAAAAAAAACTGCTCACCTAATCAACTGAAGATCTCAGCCCGCAGAAAGTCTTCCTGGCTTTCAATCCATTCACTCACGCACCATCTCCACCTTTTGCACTTGCACTTTCGACTTTCAAACGCAGAATCGTCACAAAACTCCGCGAACTGAGCGGCTTAAACAGGATCAAACACGATACGAGACGTTCTCTTGCTTTGTGTTGGTCTCAAACTGATGTTCTGTCAAAAAATCCATGCTGCCGGTTCCAGCTAGTTTTTCGGTAAAAGTAGGCAAAATTGTGCTAAAACACCATTATTTTTGGTAAAATCTCTCCTGTCATTTTGATTTGGGCTGTTAGTTTTGGATAGCAAATCAGCAATCAGGGTTAGCTGTTTCACCAATCCCAAGTTGGTAAATTTACCTGTAATTTGAGCTAATTTAACCAAAAAAATCACTGTTCCACCAATTTGAAGCCAGCTAATTTGAATTGTTAAATTTAAGATGGAACTCCTTTCCGTGAAGAAATTGACTTGTAAGAAATTATTCACAATGGGGTACCCGCCGTGGAAAAAAATCTCAGAGATGGCGCTGTACGAGTAGTGGTAAGAAATTTAAATTTATATGGGGAAAATCAGTTTTTCCTAAATATTTCTGAAAATGTACAACTGAGGAGGCCAAAATTTCTCCGGAGGGTATAAAAAAAGGTGCAGGTGGTTATGTTCTACATGACCAATATGACAAAGAACTTTGTACAAAACTCTAAAAATCATGATATTTTTATTTATATTTTTTAATTCTTTGCCTATTTATTTAATCCTGAATAATTAATTCTAATTAAATTTATTCAATCAATGGCACCACCCGGTAGAACCAACCACCAAAAACCATGAATTTTGATACCCATATTGCCCCAAGTCATATGGTTCGATAAATGTCCCCGGTAGAATCTTCCCTCAGGGCCATGGCCACTCCGGGTGTGGCCAATTCTGTCAAAATAACCATTTTCATTACCAGTATCAAAAACCATGAATTTTCATACCCATATTGCCCCAAGTCGTATGGTTCGATAAATGTCCCCCCGGTAGAACCTTCCCTCAGGGCCATAGCCACTCCGGGTGTGGCCAATATCCTACCAGTTTGGTCCCAACCCCATTGCCTTGAATCATTCTGGTTTCCGAGTGACTAACAATATTCTTTAGAACAGAATTCCTCCCAAGGTGGTGCACAACCTGTGTCTTTCAATGTGTGTATGTGTGTGTGAGCAATAAAATTACCACCGTCGATCCGTCTCTGACGGATTTTCAGTCAAAACTAACTGTTCAGAGGCTATCTGTTATGAAATGTGGCAAAATGGTGCAAATTTTGCCTCGTCTCCTGCTTTCTTGGAACTGTCACGCGAGAATGTTGCACCATTGTTGCCACATTTCATGCGGACTATATAAGCTAACAGATAGCCTCTGAACAGTTAGTTTTGACCGAAAATCCGTCAGAGACGGATCGACGGTGGTAATTTTATTGCTCACACACACATACACACATTAAAGGACACAGGTTGTGCACCAACTTGGGAGGAATTCTGTTCTAAAGAACATTGTTAGAACGGTCACTCGAAACCAGAATGATTCAAGGCAATGGGGTTGGGACCAAACTGGTAGGATATTGGCCACACCCAGTGAGGCCTACCGGGGGACATTTATCGAACCATACGACTTGGGCAATATGGGTATCAAAATTCATGGTTTTGATACTGGTAATGAAAATGGCCATTTTCACAGGATTGGCCACACCCGAGTGGCCATGGCCCTGAGGGGGGGACATTTATCGAACCATACGACTTGGGCAATATGGGTATCAAAATTCATGGTTTTTGATACTGGTAATGAAAATGGTTATTTTGACAGGATTGGCCACACCCGGAGTGGCCATGGCCCTGAGGGAAGGTTCTACCGGGGGACATTTATCGAACCATATGACTTGGGGCAATATGGGTATCAAAATTCATGGTTTTTGATACTGGTAATGAAAATTGTTATTTTGACAGGATTGGCCACACCCGGAGTGGCCATGGCCCTGAGGGAAGGTTCTACCGGAGGACATTTATCGAACCATACGACTTGGGGCAATATGGGTATCAAAATTCATGGTTTTTGATACTGGTAATGAAAATGGTTATTTTGACAGGATTGGCCACACCCGGAGTGGCCATGGCCCTGAGGGAAGGTTCTACCGGGGGACATTTATCGAACCATATGACTTGGGGCAATATGGGTATCAAAATTCATGGTTTTTGATACTGGTAATGAAAATGGCCATTTTGACAGGATTGGCCACACCCGGAGTGGCCATTGCACAGTGTTCGGATTGCCAAAATTAAGTGGAATAAATTGATAACTCTTTTATTTGACGTCCTAGCCAAATGGTGTCTTCGGAAGAGTTGTTGTACTTGATAAGGGCTATCTTTTGAAGTTATTGACATGCAGGGTGACGACCTTCCAGGGTGTCAACCATAATTAACTTTGTTGGATGACGTTGTAGGGCTTTGGTGTCTTGGGCAAAGTTGTAGAGGAGAAAAATTCATGAAGGTTGTTCGAAGGCGCCAAATTTGTAGCTCTTAATCTACTCGAAATATAGTAATAAGGCGGCAATATTCTCCTGTCACTCACAGCGAAGGAGAAACGTGATTTTATCTCGCAATAAGCAATATTAAATACGATCAATTTACCCTTTCAATTTACCGATTATTACCACGTTTCAATAAGATTCCGCTTAAAAATTATAAATAAATTGATTAAAAACCGTAAAACTCAAATTGAGATACAGTGAACTCTTGTCGATATTGAAGGGACCGTCGAGAGCAGGAGTTATGAAATTATAGAACAAAAAATCAAAGCAATCTATTTGAAGGGACTAAAAATTTATTGACAGCTGGAGTAATATTGATATCGAGAAGATCGACAACGAGAGAGTCCACTGTATCTCTAAATCGACACCGATAGACACGGAGATATTTTCAGAAAATGTAGTTGAAAGTGTGTACTTTCATGTGCATTGTTCGGTTTTGCGCCAAAATTCGCCATTTCGAAAACATTGCAACTTAAAAATATGCTCAAAATCACTTACAAATGATTATAACTCCTCAATAAAGGCTCACAACATTTTGCTGTCTTGGGCAAAGATGTGTAATTTTATGTCATGAACAACTCTTCAGAACATAGTAGGCCGCTAAAATGCTAACATATTAAGTTATCACATAGTAGATAATCACGTAGTAGATTAAGAGCTACAAATTTGGCGCCTTTGACAAACTTTCATGAATTTTCTCCTCTACAACTTTGCGCAATACACCAAAGCCTTCCAACAGAGTTAGTTTTTGGTTGACACCCTGGAATGTCGTCACCCTGTATGTCAATAACTTTAAAAGATAGCCCTTATCAAGTACAACAACTCTTCCGAAGACACCATTTGGCTAGGAGGTCAAATAAAGGAGTAATCAATTTATTCAATTGCCCTGAGGGAAGGTTTTACCGGGGGGATATTTATCGAACCATATAAATTGGGGCAATATGGGTATCAAAATTCATGGTTTTTGATACTGGTAATGAAAATGGACATTTTGGCAGGATTGGCCACACCCGGAGTGGGCAGTGCCTTGGGGATGGTTCTACCGGGGATACATTTATCGAACCATGAATACAAGTATCAAAAACCATGAATTTTGATACCCATATTGCCCCAAGTCGTATGGTTCGATAAATGTCCCCCCGGTAGAACCTTCCCTCAGGGCCATGGCCACTCCGGGTGTGGCCAATCATGTCAAAATGGCCATTTTCATCACCAGTATCAAAAACCATGAATTTTGATACCCATATTGCCCCAAGTCGTATGGTTCGATAAATGTCCCCCGGTAGAACCTTCCCTCAGGGCCATGGCCACTCCGGGTGTGGCCAATCCTGTCAAAATGGCCATTTTCATCACCAGTATCAAAAACCATGAATTTTGATACCCATATTGCCCCAAGTCGTATGGTTCGATAAATGTCCCCCCGGTAGAACCTTCCCTCAGGGCTATGGCCACTCCGGGTGTGGCCAATCCTGTCAAAATGGCCATTTTCATCACCAGTATCAAAAACCATGAATTTTGATACCCATATTGCTCCAAGTCGTATGGTTCGATAAATGTCCCCCGGTAGAACCTTCCCTCAGGGCCATGGCCACTCCGGGTGTGGCCAATCCTGTCAAAATGGCCATTTTCATTACCAGTATCAAAAACCATGAATTTTGATACCCATATTGCTCCAAGTCGTATGGTTCGATAAATGTCCCCGGTAGAACCTTCCCTCAGGGCCATGGCCACTCCGGGTGTGGCCAATCCTGTCAAAATGGCCATTTTCATCACCAGTATCAAAAACCATGAATTTTGATACCCATATTGCCCAAGTCGTATGGTTCGATAAATGTCCCCCGGTAGAACCTTCCCTCAGGGCCATGGCCACTCTGGGTGTGGCCAATCGTGTCAAAATGGCCATTTTCATCACCAGTATCAAAAACCATGAATTTTGATACCCATATTGCCCCAAGTCGTATGGTTCGATAAATGTCCCCCCGGTAGAACCTTCCCTCAGGGCTATGGCCACTCCGGGTGTGGCCAATCCTGTTAAAAAAGGCCATTTTCATCACCAGTATCAAAAACCATGAATTTTGACACCCATATTGCCCCAAGTCGTATGGTTCGATAAATGTCCCTCGGTAGAACCTTCCCTCAGGGCCATGGCCACTCCGGGTGTGGCCAATCCTGTCAAAATGACCATTTTCATCACCAGTATCAAAAACCATGAATTTTGATACCCATATTGCTCCAAGTCGTATGGTTCGATAAATGTCCCCCCGGTAGAACCTTCCCTCAGGGCTATGGCCACTCCGGGTGTGGCCAATCCTGTCAAAATGGCCATTTTCATCACCAGTATCAAAAACCATGAATTTTGATACCCATATTGCCCCAAGTCGTATGGTTCGATAAATGTCCCCCCGGTAGAACCTTCCCTCAGGGCCATGGCCACTCCGGGTGTGGCCAATCCTGTCAAAATGGCCATTTTCATCACCAGTATCAAAAACCATGAATTTTGATACCCATATTGCCCCAAGCCGTATGGTTCAATAAATGTCCCCCCGGTAGAACCTTCCCTCAGGGCCATGGCCACTCCGGGTGTGGCCAATCCTGTCAAAATGGCCATTTTCATCACCAGTATCAAAAACCATGAATTTTGATACCCATATTGTCCCAAGTCGTATGGTTCGATAAATGTGTCCCCGGTAGAACCATCCCCAAGGCACTGCCCACTCCGGGTGTGGCCAATCTTGTCAAAATGGCCATTTTCATTACCAGTATCAAAAACCATGAATTTTGATACCCATATTGCCCCAAGTCGTATGGTTCGATAAATGTCCCCCGGTAGAACCTTCCCTCAGGGCTATGGCCACTCCGGGTGTGGCTAATCCTGTCAAAATGGCCATTTTCATCACCAGTATCAAAAACCATGAATTTTGATACCCATATTGCCCCAAGTCGTATGGTTCGATAAATGTCCCCCGGTAGAAGCTTCCCTCAGGGCCATGGCCACTCCGGGTGTGGCCAATCCTGTCAAAATGGCCATTTTCATCACCAGTATCAAAAACCATGAATTTTGATACCCATATTGCCCCAAGTCGTATGGTTCGATAAATGTCCCCAAGTAGAACCTTCCCTCAGGGCCATGGCCACTCCGGGTGTGGCCAATCCTGTCAAAATGGCCATTTTCATCACCAGTATCAAAAACCATGAATTTTGATACCCATATTGCCCCAAGTCGTATGGTTCGATAAATGTCCCCGGTAGAACCTTCCCTCAGGGCCATGGCCACTCCGGGTGTGGCCAATCCTGTCAAAATGGCCATTTTCATCACCAGTATTAAAAACCATGAATTTTGACACCCATATTGCCCCAAGTCGTATGGTTCGATAAATGTCCCCGGTAGAACCTTCCCTCAGGGCCATGGCCACTCCGGGTGTGGCCAATCCTGTCAAAATGGCCATTTTCATCACCAGTATCAAAAACCATGAATTTTGATACCCATATTGCCCCAAGTCGTATGGTTCGATAAATGTCCCCCGGTAGAACCTTCCCTCAGGGCTATGGCCACTCCGGGTGTGGCCAATCCTGTCAAAATGGCCATTTTCATCACCAGTATCAAAAACCATGAATTTTGATACCCATATTGCCCCAAGTCGTATGGTTCGATAAATGTCCCCCCGGTAGAACCTTCCCTCAGGGCCATGGCCACTCCGGGTGTGGCCAATCCTGTCAAAATGGCCATTTTCATCACCAGTATTAAAAACCATGAATTTTGATACCCATATTGCCCCAAGTCGTATGGTTCGATAAATGTCCCCCGGTAGAACCTTCCCTCAGGGCCATGGCCACTCCGGGTGTGGCCAATCCTGTCAAAATGGCCATTTTCATCACCAGTATCAAAAACCATGAATTTTGATACCCATATTGCCCCAAGTCGTATGGTTCGATAAATGTCCCCCGGTAGAACCTTCCCTCAGGGCCATGGCCACTCCGGGTGTGGCCAATCCTGTCAAAATGGCCATTTTCATCACCAGTATCAAAAACCATGAATTTTGATACCCATATTGCCCCAAGTCGTATGGTTCGATAAATGTCCCCCCGGTAGAACCTTCCCTCAGGGCCATGGCCACTCCGGGTGTGGCCAATCCTGTCAAAATGGCCATTTTCATCACCAGTATCAAAAACCATGAATTTTGATACCCATATTGCCCCAAGTCGTATGGTTCGATAAATGTCCCCCGGTAGAACCTTCCCTCAGGGCCATGGCCACTCTGGGTGTGGCCAATCCTGTCAAAATGGCCATTTTCATCACCAGTATCAAAAACCATGAATTTTGATACCCATATTGCCCCAAGTCGTATGGTTCGATAAATGTGTCCCCGGTAGAACCATCCCCAAGGCACTGCCCACTCCGGGTGTGGCCAATCTTGTCAAAATGGCCATTTTCATCACCAGTATCAAAAACCATGAATTTTGACACCCATATTGCCCCAAGTCGTATGGTTCGATAAATGTCCCCCCGGTAGAACCTTCCCTCAGGGCCATGGCCACTCCGGGTGTGGCCAATCCTGTCAAAATGGCCATTTTCATCACCAGTATCAAAAACCATGAATTTTGATACCCATATTGCCCCAAGTCGTATGGTTCGATAAATGTCCCCCGGTAGAACCTTCCCTCAGGGCCATGGCCACTCCGGGTGTGGCCAATCCTGTCAAAATGGCCATTTTCATCACCAGTATCAAAAACCATGAATTTTGATACCCATATTGCCCCAAGTCGTATGGTTCGATAAATGTCCCCCCGGTAGAACCTTCCCTCAGGGCCATGGCCACTCTGGGTGTGGCCAATCCTGTCAAAATGGCCATTTTCATCACCAGTATCAAAAACCATGAATTTTGATACCCATATTGCCCCAAGTCGTATGGTTCGATAAATGTCCCCCGGTAGAACCTTCCCTCAGGGCTATGGCCACTCCGGGTGTGGCCAATCCTGTCAAAATGGCCATTTTCATCACCAGTATCAAAAACCATGAATTTTGACACCCATATTGCCCCAAGTCGTATGGTTCGATAAATGTCCCTCGGTAGAACCTTCCCTCAGGGCCATGGCCACTCCGGGTGTGGCCAATCCTGTCAAAATGACCATTTTCATCACCAGTATCAAAAACCATGAATTTTGATACCCATATTGCCCAAGTCGTATGGTTCGATAAATGTCCCCCGGTAGAACCTTCCCTCAGGGCTATGGCCACTCCGGGTGTGGCCAATCCTGTCAAAATGGCCATTTTCATCACCAGTATCAAAAACCATGAATTTTGATACCCATATTGCCCCAAGTCGTATGGTTCGATAAATGTCCCCCGGTAGAACCTTCCCTCAGGGCCATGGCCACTCCGGGTGTGGCCAATCCTGTCAAAATGGCCATTTTCATCACCAGTATCAAAAACCATGAATTTTGATACCCATATTGCCCCAAGCCGTATGGTTCAATAAATGTCCCCCCGGTAGAACCTTCCCTCAGGGCCATGGCCACTCCGGGTGTGGCCAATCCTGTCAAAATGGCCATTTTCATCACCAGTATCAAAAACCATGAATTTTGATACCCATATTGTCCCAAGTCGTATGGTTCGATAAATGTGTCCCCGGTAGAACCATCCCCAAGGCACTGCCCACTCCGGGTGTGGCCAATCTTGTCAAAATGGCCATTTTCATTACCAGTATCAAAAACCATGAATTTTGATACCCATATTGCCCCAAGTCGTATGGTTCGATAAATGTCCCCCCGGTAGAACCTTCCCTCAGGGCCATGGCCACTCCGGGTGTGGCCAATCCTGTCAAAATGGCCATTTTCATCACCAGTATCAAAAACCATGAATTTTGATACCCATATTGCCCCAAGTCGTATGGTTCGATAAATGTCCCCCCGGTAGAACCTTCCCTCAGGGCCATGGCCACTCCGGGTGTGGCCAATCCTGTCAAAATGGCCATTTTCATCACCAGTATCAAAAACCATGAATTTTGATACCCATATTGCCCCAAGTCGTATGGTTCGATAAATGTCCCCAAGTAGAACCTTCCCTCAGGGCCATGGCCACTCCGGGTGTGGCCAATCCTGTCAAAATGGCCATTTTCATCACCAGTATCAAAAACCATGAATTTTGATACCCATATTGCCCCAAGTCGTATGGTTCGATAAATGTCCCCCCGGTAGAACCTTCCCTCAGGGCCATGGCCACTCCGGGTGTGGCCAATCCTGTCAAAATGGCCATTTTCATCACCAGTATCAAAAACCATGAATTTTGACACCCATATTGCCCCAAGTCGTATGGTTCGATAAATGTCCCCCCGGTAGAACCTTCCCTCAGGGCCATGGCCACTCCGGGTGTGGCCAATCCTGTCAAAATGGCCATTTTCATCACCAGTATCAAAAACCATGAATTTTGATACCCATATTGCCCCAAGTCGTATGGTTCGATAAATGTCCCCCCGGTAGAACCTTCCCTCAGGGCTATGGCCACTCCGGGTGTGGCCAATCCTGTCAAAATGGCCATTTTCATCACCAGTATCAAAAACCATGAATTTTGATACCCATATTGCCCCAAGTCGTATGGTTCGATAAATGTCCCCCGGTAGAACCTTCCCTCAGGGCCATGGCCACTCCGGGTGTGGCCAATCCTGTCAAAATGGCCATTTTCATCACCAGTATCAAAAACCATGAATTTTGATACCCATATTGCCCCAAGTCGTATGGTTCGATAAATGTCCCCCCGGTAGAACCTTCCCTCAGGGCCATGGCCACTCCGGGTGTGGCCAATCCTGTCAAAATGGCCATTTTCATCACCAGTATCAAAAGCATGAATTTTGATACCCATATTGCCCCAAGTCGTATGGTTCGATAAATGTCCCCCGGTAGAACCTTCCCTCAGGGCAATGGCCACTCCGGGTGTGGCCAATCCTGTCAAAATGGCCATTTTCATCACCAGTATCAAAACCATGAATTTTGATACCCATATTGCCCCAAGTCGTATGGTTCGATAAATGTCCCCGGTAGAACCTTCCCTCAGGGCCATGGCCACTCCGGGTGTGGCCAATCCTGTCAAAATGGCCATTTTCATCACCAGTATCAAAACCATGAATTTTGATACCCATATTGCCCCAAGTCGTATGGTTCGATAAATGTCCCCGGTAGAACCCCTCAGGGCCATGGCCACTCTGGGTGTGGCCAATCCTGTCAAAATGGCCATTTTCATCACCAGTATCAAAAACCATGAATTTTGATACCCATATTGCCCCAAGTCGTATGGTTCGATAAATGTGTCCCCGGTAGAACCATCCCCAAGGCACTGCCCACTCCGGGTGTGGCCAATCTTGTCAAAATGGCCATTTTCATCACCAGTATCAAAAACCATGAATTTTGACACCCATATTGCCCCAAGTCGTATGGTTCGATAAATGTCCCCCGGTAGAACCTTCCCTCAGGGCCATGGCCACTCCGGGTGTGGCCAATCCTGTCAAAATGGCCATTTTCATCACCAGTATCAAAAACCATGAATTTTGATACCCATATTGCCCCAAGTCGTATGGTTCGATAAATGTCCCCCCGGTAGAACCTTCCCTCAGGGCCATGGCCACTCCGGGTGTGGCCAATCCTGTCAAAATGGCCATTTTCATCACCAGTATCAAAAACCATGAATTTTGATACCCATATTGCCCCAAGTCGTATGGTTCAATAAATGTCCCCCCGGTAGAACCTTCCCTCAGGGCCATGGCCACTCCGGGTGTGGCCAATCCTGTCAAAATGGCCATTTTCATCACCAGTATCAAAAACCATGAATTTGGATACCCATATTGTCCCAAGTCGTATGGTTCGATAAATGTGTCCCCGGTAGAACCATCCCCAAGGCACTGTCCACTCCGGGTGTGGCCAATCTTGTCAAAATGGCCATTTTCATCACCAGTATCAAAAACCATGAATTTTGATACCCATATTGCCCCAAGTCGTATGGTTCGATAAATGTCCCCCCGGTAGAACCTTCCCTCAGGGCTATGGCCACTCCGGGTGTGGCCAATCCTGTCAAAATGGCCATTTTCATCACCAGTATCAAAAACCATGAATTTTGATACCCATATTGCCCCAAGTCGTATGGTTCGATAAATGTCCCCCCGGTAGAACCTTCCCTCAGGGCTATGGCCACTCCGGGTGTGGCCAATCCTGTCAAAATGGCCATTTTCATCACCAGTATCAAAAACCATGAATTTTGATACCCATATTGCCCCAAGTCGTATGGTTCGATAAATGTCCCCCCGGTAGAACTTTCCCTCAGGGCTATGGCCACTCCGGGTGTGGCCAATCCTGTCTAAATGGCCATTTTCATCACCAGTATCAAAAACCATGAATTTTGACACCCATATTGCCCCATGTCGTATGGTTCGATAAATGTCCCCCGGTAGAACCTTCCCTCAGGGCCATGGCCACTCCGGGTGTGGCCAATCCTGTCAAAATGGCCATTTTCATCACCAGTATCAAAAACCATGAATTTTGATACCCATATTGTCCCAAGTCGTATGGTTCGATAAATGTGTCCCCGGTAGAACCATCCGCAAGGCACTGTCCACTCCGGGTGTGGCCAATCTTGTCAAAATGGCCATTTTCATCACCAGTATCAAAAACCATGAATTTTGATACCCATATTGCCCCAAGTCGTATGGTTCGATAAATGTCCCCCGGTAGAACCTTCCCTCAGGGCTATGGCCACTCCGGGTGTGGCCAATCCTGTTAAAAAAGGCCATTTTCATCACCAGTATCAAAAACCATGAATTTTGATACCCATATTGCCCCAAGTCGTATGGTTCGATAAATGTCCCCCCGGTAGAACTTTCCCTCAGGGCTATGGCCACTCCGGGTGTGGCCAATCCTGTCAAAATGGCCATTTTCATCACCAGTATCAAAAACCATGAATTTTGATACCCATATTACCCCAAGTCGTATGGTTCAATAAATGTCCCCCCGGTAGAACCTTCCCTCAGGGCCATGGCCACTCCGGGTGTGGCCAATCCTGTCAAAATGGCCATTTTCATCACCAGTATCAAAAACCATGAATTTTGATACCCATATTGTCCCAAGTCGTATGGTTCGATAAATGTGTCCCCGGTAGAACCATCCCCAAGGCACTGCCCACTCCGGGTGTGGCCAATCTTGTCAAAATGGCCATTTTCATTACCAGTATCAAAAACCATGAATTTTGATACCCATATTGCCCCAAGTCGTATGGTTCGATAAATGTCCCCCGGTAGAACCTTCCCTCAGGGCTATGGCCACTCCGGGTGTGGCCAATCCTGTCAAAATGGCCATTTTCATCACCAGTATCAAAAACCATGAATTTTGATACCCATATTGCCCCAAGTCGTATGGTTCAATAAATGTGCTTCCGGTAGAACCTTCCCTCAGGGCCATGGCCACTCCGGGTGTGGCCAATCCTGTCAAAATGGCCATTTTCATTACCAGTATCAAAAACCATGAATTTTGATACCCATATTGCCCCAAGTCGTATGGTTCAATAAATGTCCCCCCGGTAGAACCTTCCCTCAGGGCCATGGCCACTCCGGGTGTGGCCAATCCTGTCAAAATGGCCATTTTCATCACCAGTATCAAAAACCATGAATTTTGATACCCATATTGTCCCAAGTCGTATGGTTCGATAAATGTGTCCCCGGTAGAACCATCCCCAAGGCACTGCCCACTCCGGGTGTGGCCAATCTTGTCAAAATGGCCATTTTCATTACCAGTATCAAAAACCATGAATTTTGATACCCATATTGCCCCAAGTCGTATGGTTCGATAAATGTCCCCCGGTAGAACCTTCCCTCAGGGCTATGGCCACTCCGGGTGTGGCCAATCCTGTCAAAATGGCCATTTTCATCACCAGTATCAAAAACCATGAATTTTGATACCCATATTGCCCCAAGTCGTATGGTTCAATAAATGTGCCCCCGGTAGAACCTTCCCTCAGGGCCATGGCCACTCCGGGTGTGGCCAATCCTGTCAAAATGGCTATTTTCATTACCAGTATCAAAAACCATGAATTTTGATACCCATATTGCCCCAAGTCGTATGGTTCAATAAATGTCCCCCCGGTAGAACCTTCCCTCAGGGCCATGGCCACTCCGGGTGTGGCCAATATCCTACCAGTTTGGTCCCAACCCCATTGCCTTGAATCATTCTGGTTTCCGAGTGACCGTTCTAACAATATTCTTTAGAACAGAATTCCTCCCAAGGTGGTGCACAACCTGTGTCTTTCAATGTGTGTATGTGTGTGTGAGCAATAAAATTACCACCGTCGATCCGTCTCTGACGGATTTTCGGTCAAAACTAACTGTTCAGAGGCTATCTGTTAGCTTATATAGTCCGCATGAAATGTGGCAACATGGTGCAAATTTTGCCTCGTCTCCTGCTTTCTTGGAACTGTCACGCGAGAATGTTGCACCATTGTTGCCACACTTCATTCGTTGCTGACCCCTTCCGCAGTACCAAGCATGCAACATTTTCGTAACGCGCGACATTTTTCGTTTTTCTGGATTGACACCTCACCAGAATAGAGCCCTTAGGACAAAGTTCTTTGTCAAAATAATCCCTATCACTACGTCGACTTTTTGAAAGTCAGTTTTGCTTTATTTTCAAAATATTGAATTTTTAAAGATTCCCTCCATACATTTTTAAAACGGTTTACCACTCGCGTGACAGCGGCCGCCATGCGCATTTCTCTCTCGCTCTCTCTCGTTCTCCCCTTCTGTTTGACATCTTCTGTGACATCAATCTGTCAAGCAAGTTTTTGTTTATTTTATTTTTTCGAAACGTTTGTGGCGCGTTTTTGACCGTCGCAGCCAAAATCATCTAAAATCCGAGGTATTTAGTGCGATATGTGGCTTGGTCCGAGAGATGGTCCAAGGAGTGGTCAACCAGCATCGTGTCCGGAGTGGATTTGTCCCGATTAAGAGCGTCCTGGAGATGATTAATGGCGGAGAACATTACCAACAAGATCAAGTTTGATTTGATTGGCGGAGCTCCGAACGTGGGTGGAAACTGGTTATTTGACGCCTACCAGCTTTTTTAACTACCACGGTAAGAACTGCACTTGCCTAATCCCAAGTATGCGTTTAGAGAGCTCAATAATCCGCTAAGCGAGAAAGTGTTTTCTCCGCTGGAGCCAGCGCCAAGGCGTCTACTGTTGTCAAGCCCGAGATCGTGAAGAAGCATTTCTACTACCACTTTGCTTCGGAAGCCCATGCTGAGGCCCGCGTCGAGAACCATCCCCAGACCCACTACAAGGTCCTGTTCATCAAAACTTCGTCCGGCTGCCGCCGCTCGTACCCGTACCCAAGAGATGACCATTGTCTACGTTCTGATCAAGAACCCCGAGGGCAAGGCCGCTGCTGACGCCGCCGTCGATACTTACGCTAGTGCCAAGACCGAGGTCTACTTCATCAACGCTTCTGCCAAAGCCGGGTAAGATCTACCCAGACCCAGAAATGACCTGAAACCTAACTTTAATCTTCCCGCCAACAGAGCATCTACTGGATCGTTCGCCGATGCTGACGCTTCCACCGGATCGTTCGTCGATGCCGGGGCTTCCGTCGGAACCTAACCGATTCTGCCTCGTTCGTCGACTGTATCTTATTTGACGCCATGCCCACCTTCCAGTCCGGAGTGCGCACATGAGCCGTTGATGGCGCATCGGCTGGCAATGTTGGCTACACCCCGGAGCTGCTGCCGCTGGACCTGATTCCTCTTTCGAAGCGGAAGGTGCCTTTGACGGATTTGGCTCGGAGGAATCGTTCGGAACCACCCTGTTCAGATTCGGAAGCTCGATCGACTACTAAGGCAACCATTTAGAGGGGGCAAAACAGAAAGGCCAAACGATGGACTACGAAAGGTTCAGTTCGGCGGGACGAGAAACATGCCACGGATACCAATTCGGCAGAGTTCTCCTTGGTGCGCACGTAAGGTCTTCACAGCCAAATGTAGTTGTAATCTCGGCGACACGCTTGCGGACGAACGATTGAAGCTGTTAATCTAGCTTTTTCTTGAGCCACGTCATAATCACCTGGCTGTCCGACCACAGTCCGCCGTTTCGGAACGACAGTTTCAACGCCGCGAGGAAATTGGCCACCAGCTTGACAGCAATCTGCACCCGAGAAGCTCGAGTCAAATAAATAGCGTGGGATCCGGATGTATCGCACGACGGGAAGTGCGATTTGAAATTGCTCCCAGTACTCGTCGTTTATCCAGCAACACATCCCACGACAAGTCAGCGAGCCAAACTCGCTGCAACTCGCTGGCCTTGATGATGACCGGTGAGCATAGGTTCAACACGTCGAAGAACTTGCCGATTTACGACAGCGCACGCCGCTTGGTGGCATCGACGTCGGCGCCGGCTTGGTTTGCAGTGAATCGGAACTCATCATTCCCAGGAATCCAGTAAAGCCCCGAGCTAGTTTAAAATTCTCTTCTTCATCTTTGCAGATTTCGCAGATGCCGTCCCATGCATTACGGTCGTATGCTCGAAGACGCGGATAAAGTCGGACGGTTTGTTCAGCCAGAAGATTCTTTGGAAGGGAGTATCGGATGGGGTCACCCGGGTCTGGCGGTCGGCGGTGAAGCCGACCGGGTGCTTGCGTAATGCGCTCACCTCGTCGAGCGTTGCGGTGTGGCTGAACTGTGACTCAGGAACGGCATACCCAACATCACCTGCGACGACCCAGACCAGGTAAGTCCCGCGGAGTTGTGGAAGGTTCTTGGCTAACTGTAGTTGTCCCGATTTTAATAGCTTGAAAAATATCGAGATAACACGTCGACCCGGTCTAGTGTGTGGAAGTTCGGGTCGGTCTGCTGGATGTCTGCAAGAATCGGCCAATCGGACGTGCTTACTGGGACTGACAGAGTCATTCCGGTTACTTTGAGGAGTCAACTGTGAAGTTGTTGTGTCGCGACCGGAGCTGGACAGTCATTGACTCTTGGGTTTTAACTACACCGAATCCGAATGGAGAAAACAGCTGGAGAAGGACGGATTTTCTGGCATCTTCTCACGGTCATTGGAAACGGTCGTGGATAGACCTAGGGGTTCCCAGTTGGAGTGAAAAAAAATCAATTTATAGAAAAATTATGGATTAACATTTTGTTTTTTATCACTTCTCCGACATCAGGAATAATTGTTTGAACATGCTGGCAATTTTTTTATTCGGTCGGAAAAAAATTGTTTTTCTTGAAAAAACTTTCATTTTTAATCACATGATCACCCCTAATTCTGGCTCGATGCCGCCATCATGCGACCGCGTGCTCCGTTTGTTTGTCAACAAAGCTGCAGCTGGATGGTGAGACGAAGTGAGGGGGGAAGAGATTTTGACATTTTTATGCCCGCATCTGGCCCGCCGCCTATTTCGTCGGTCACTGAGCCGCCGGTCGTTTCCAGTGACCGAGTCCAGCTAGGTACTGATCGTACAATATTTTGCTCTTTACAATTTTACTTATTAACTTTTTAGATATTCTACTTTCAGATATTTTTTTTTTTGCTATTTTCCTATTATGCAATTTTGCTAGTTTGCTAGTTTTCTATTTAGTTATTTCGCCATTTATGCATTTTTTTGAGTTTTTATCTTTTTATAAGTTTTTTTTAACTATTCGATTGATTTTTTTTATATTTATCTATTCTTCTATTTTGGCTTTTTGCTAGTCATTTTGCTATTTTGCTATTTGAATGGTGTCCTAGTTTGCTTTTTGCATTTGGAATTTTGCAATCTTGATATTTAGGAATTTTACTATTGTACTGGTTTACTATTTTGCAAGTTGCCATTTTTTTTAGTTTTTTACTGATTTGATATAATGTTGTTTTCCTATTCTGCTTGTTTGCTATTTAGCTAGTTGGCTATCTTGCTTTTTTTTAAAATTGAGCTTTTTTTCTATTTCGCCATTATGCTATCTTGTTATTTTTTTATTCAGCTTTATTTGCTGTTTTCATATTTGTATTTTTTTATTTTAATTTTCCAATTTTTAGGTTTTTAACTTTCCATTTTTCTATTGTTCAATTTAGATTAGATGTTGTTAGATTAGATCAATTTTACTTTTGGCTATTTAGTCATTTTGCTGTTTTGCCATTTTGCTTTTTACTGGTTTTCTAGATTGCTTTTTTTAATTTAGTTATTTTGCTAGTCTGCGATTTAGCTTTTTTTTATTTAGCTATTTAGCCGTTTTCTTTTACGCCATTTTGCTATTTTACTGGTTCGATATTTTTCATGTTTGGCATGTGGCCATTTTACTCTTCCAATTTTTGTAATCAGCTTTTTTTAATTTTTTTCTGTTTTTCTATGTCATTTTACTATTATCGTGGTGATTATTGCATTCGATCGCATTATTATTACGATCGTAATTTCTTGACTCGCGATCAAGATTTCTCGATCGTAATATTACGATCGTAATTTTTCGATGGTAAGTCGTAATTTGTCGATAGTAGATTGAGATCATTTGATCGTAATTTCTCGATCTACCATTGATCGAGAAAATCTCGATACGTGTTTTTTTAAAATTCAAAAAATTGATTTTTTTTAAGTTTCAAAAATTTAATTTTTTTTAAATATAAAAATTAAAAGAAAGTTTTTTTTCTGTATATTTAAAATTAAATATTTTTGATAATTTGTTCTTGACTTTTTAATGTTACTTGCAATTTATTCAACTTTATTTTGATTTTCTTTTAAAAAAAAGTAAAAAAAACAGTTTTTTTGCCATGTTTGTAAATTTTGATTTTTTGAAATTTTTAAAAAAAATTAAATTTTTGAAAATTTTAAAAATTTTGAATATCTTGAATATTTTGACATTTTAGAATACTTTAAAAATCTTGAAATTTCTGAATTTCATTAATGAAATATTTAAAAAATTTAAAAAATTTGAAATTTTTATAATTTCTGAAATATTTAATTTTTTTTTTAAATTTTTTATTGTTTTTAGATTTTTTTAATTTTGTTATTTTTTTACATTAAAAATATTGAACTCAGAATGTTTTTAAAAAATTCCGTTTAAACAAAAAAATATTTAAAAAAATATCCAAAAAAAGTTTAGAGCAGTTGGCGTAAGTGGATCTACCATGCACATGACCTTGCATCTTTTCAAGTGGTTTGCTTTCTCAAGATGAAATGAAATTTTAACACGATACAACAGCAATGGTCTTTAAGTTAACCGCTGTTCCTACCCCGATACCCCGATAATAATATTTAATGTCATAAGGGACCATCCATAAACCACGTGGACACTTTTTTGAAATCTCAAACCCCATCCCCCCCCCCTCCCCTCCCCCTTCGTGGACAATTTCCATACAAAACATTTTTTTTATATGGATCGTGGACAACCGCTGAATCCCCCTAAGGTGTCCACGTGGTTTATGGATGGTCCCTAAATAAATTTTACAAACTTGAAGAATACATAATGCAAGGTACAACAACAGATTCGTTCGAGCTGCTTCAGATGCTCGTCCAAGTCCTTGACATCGGCATACGGATTCGCCATCTCGTGAGTGGTCCCAGCAGCTGTACCGTTTTTCCGGAGCTGGCCAGGATTCCAAATTTGTCTTCCGATCGGTTCTGGCTACACTGGCGCATTCGTTGCTGGTCTTGATGAGCTTGGTCAACTCCTCGTCGGTGTTCGTACTGTCGGGCGATCATCCGCGTGCGTTTCTGGTGCGGGAGGCGCCACCAATTTCACACTGTACATCAAACACCACGCAAGGACGGACAGTCCATCGCGTCGGAGATAGAATTGCGGGATTTCAAGATCGGTAATGCTCGACTTCTGTTCTGGCCAGTTCTCGTTCGTGTTTCACCCTTGACCGTCTAGAACGAGAGTGGGAGAGCCTGCAGCGACGCGTTGATGACAATCCGAATGCTGTGCTCCAGCTCGATTTGGGCGATGATAAACACCTCAGCCCTGGTCAGCGAACGACTGGACAACGCGTACCATAGGTACTACAAGTATCGTAGGTATAAAATAGACCCACCAAGTGGTCCTTTAGCCTCTTGTTCAGTAACTCCGATACTTTGGCCTCCCCGCGGCGCTGGCCGGGATACTAGTAACCATTGGAGAGATCGGGTAACCAACCCCGGTGGGAACTATGGTAGTATGCTGACAGGGTAAGGGGGGCTGTACCGTTAAGCTTCGAGACAAAAGCTCCCGTTACGGTGTCGAGAGAAAACCGCAGCTGGGTCCCGGAAGCTGCAAGGTGGCAGCCCCACCCCGAGACTAGGTATTCGCAGCCCTGGTTAGGCGGCATACCGAAGCGAAACACCAACTCAGAAAAACAAGAGAAGAAATTCAGGACGGATAAATCGGCATCAGACCAGGCGATGTAAAAAGGACAACGATTGGAAACTCGGTACTTGGAACGTTCGAACTCTCCAAGATCCTGCACGTGCTGGCCTTCTTGCCCGGGAGCTGCACAAGCTGAACGTGCATGTGGCCGCCATCCAGGAAGTTCGATGGCCCGGTCATGGAGAGCGAGAATTCACGGCGGTGGACCCCATCGCCAACACCTCTTTCAAGTACCACATCTACTACAGTGGCGGCGAAAAGGCGATGCACGGAGTCGGTTTCGTAGTGATTGGGGATCAGAAGAACCGAGTCATCAAGTGGAAGGTGGTGAATGACCGGATCTGCGTGTTGAGAATAAAGGGCAAATTCTTCAACTACAGCCTGATCAACATCTACGCGCCGACGAACGACAAGCCCGATGACGATAAAGACGCTTTCTACGAGCGTCTCGACAAAACCTATGGAGAGTGCCCAAGACACGACGTGAAGATAGTCATCGGAGACGCAAACGCGCAGGTCGGAAGGGAAGCCTTCTTCCATCCTGTCATCGGCAAGGAGAGCCTTCATCCTCGCACGAATGACAACGGCCTACGTTTGGTCAATTTCGCCGCAGCCAGAGGAATGGCTATCTGTAGCACCTTCTTTGCGCGCATGAACATTCGGAAGCACACCTGGCGCCACCCGAATGGCGAATCGTGCACGCAAATCGATCACGTTTTGGTGGACGGTCGACACTTCTCGGACGTGATGGACGTCCGATCGTACAGAGGACCGAACATCGACTCTGATCACTTCCTGGTAGCGTGCAAGATCCGAGCTAGGCTGTCGAACGTGTTGACCCCGCGGACTGCGAGGATAGCGCGGTTGAACGTCCAGCGCCTCGCGAGCAGCGACGTTGCTGCAGAGTACAGTCGGAAGCTCGACGAGCGGATCAACGAGGACGCGCCTACGGGTAACCTGGACGAGCAATGGGAGCCCTCCAGAGCATCGTCAACACAACGGCTACCGAAGTGATCGGCACGACCAGAGGACGCAAACCCAAAGGGTGGTTCGATGCGGAGTGCCAGCGAGTGACGGACGAGAAGAACGAGGCCAGGAAACGTATGCTGGTTAAGGGTACGCGCCGAAACTGTGAGCGATACAGCGAGCTGCGAAGAGCTGAGAAACGAACCCACCGCCGAAAAGAACGGGAGTACGACGAGAGAGTACTTGCCGAAGCTCAAGCACAGTACAACGCGAACGATAAGCGGAGGTTTTACGCAACTGTCAACGGTGTAAGAAAGAAAGCGACGCCTTCCCTGTTATGTGCAACGACAGGGAAGGTAACCTGTTGACAGATAAGACAGCGGTAGCGGCCAGGTGGAAGGAGCACTTTCAACAGCTGTTGAACGGTGAGATGCGAGAGGAGTCGTCGAGGACAGGATGAACGTTGAGGATGATGGAATAGCTGTGGACCCGCCTACGTTGGAGGACGTGGAAAAAGCCGTAAAGGAGCTCAAGAACGCGAAATCCGCGGGAAAGGACGGACTTCCGGCCGAACTTTTCAAGCACGGGAGCGCGCGGATGATCGAGATTCTGCACCAAATCGTCCAGCGAATTTGGTGCGAAGAACAGCTTCCGACCGACTGGTTAGACGGGCTCATCACCCAAATCTACAAGAAAGGGCAAAGACTCGATTGTGCCAACTATCGAGGCATCACAATCCTCAACTCAGCGTACAAAGTACTATCCCGAATCCTGTGGAGCAAGCTGAGACCGTTGACCGAGACCTTTGTCGGCGAATACCAGTGCGGTTTTCGAGCGGGTCGGTCAACGACGGACCAGATGTTCACTCTGCGACAAATCCTCGACAAGTTCCGGGAGTACAACCTGCAAACACACCATTTGTTCATCGACTTCAAAGCGGCGTACGATTCAGTCAAAAGAAATGAACTTTGGAAAATTATGCTAGAACACGGCTTTCCGGCGAAGCTAATAAGACTGATTCGTGCAACGCTCGACGGAGCAAAATCAAGCGTGCGAATAGCTAACGAGACATCTGAAGCTTTCGTTACGTTGGATGGATTGAAGCAGGGCGATGCTCTCTCGAACTTACTGTTCATCATAGCGTTGGAAGGTGCTGCTCGAAGGGCAGGCGTGCATAGAAACGGAATGGGTCTAGCTCATTTCCCCGAATGACATTTCCCGAATGCCATTTCCCGAAAATCATTTCCCTAATTGGCCACATCCCCGAATACCACTTCCCCTAATCAGCCACATCCCCGAATGCCATTTCCCCGAATATCATTTTCCCTAATCGGCCATTTCCCCGAATGCCATTTCCCCGAAGTGACACTTACGCCAATTGCCGTTTTTTACTTTAAATTTTCCCGAATTTTCATATCCCGTAATCATCATTTTCGCTTAAGCCTTTTCCATGACTTACAGTTATTTTCTTTCTCAATTTTACCGAACAAACAGCTTTTTCGGGTATGCTGTTGATTAAATGTTGTAAATTGGGTAGTAAAGGCCTTTGTCAATTTTTATGAACAACGGTAAGAAACATGATTGAAAACCATTTCTGATAACGTTTTTTTCATTTATATGCAAAAAAAAGTTATTGACAAAGACAACATTTTTTCGATGGATCAACTATGATCCCCTTGGAACGAGCTGTCAAGTAGGTGCTTTTCTGCCAAGAAGGGCCGTGAAGTGAATTTTTATCCATTTGAAATCCTTTGCGGTCGTTCAAAGGGTCAAAGGGTACTTAGAAAAAAAAGCTTTATCGTTGTGAACAATAATATCACAAATTTAAGCTTAATTTTAGAACCCAATTACAGTCAATTGAGTCCAGACTCGATTATCTGAAATTTCGATTATCCGAAGGTTTGTATGGGACTTCGGATAATCGAATCAGGAACGAATTTTTTTCGTTTTTTTTCTTTTTCTTGTTCAAATTTGAGTTCTGAAACCCCAATTTAGTCAAATTTGAATAGTTGATTGCCTATTAAATAATAAAATGCATTTTTTCAATATTTCAACACCGCCATCTTGGATTTAAAAGTTTTAAATCACTTTAACGTAGTTTAGGGTCATACTTAAGCTCGACAATAAAAAATTAAGCATCGAAAAATTATTTTTTTTCGTGTTTCGATTATCCGAAGATTTGATTATCCGAAGTGAAATTTTTCCGAGGCCTTCGGATAATCGAGTCTGAACTGTACTAGATTTTTTTGTTCAATTAACATTTGTATTCAACCGATGAATGTAGTTGATTTAGAGGATATTCTTCAATTAGATCTCGATGAGAAAAGCGAATCCGAAAAGGCAGCTTTATGGCTTGCAGTAAAAACAATTAGTTACAATTTGAGAGTATCAGAACCGTCATTATTTGTTTTGAAAAAGGAAATAAGAGAGCATAGGTGGAATGAGCGAAAAAATATAAGGATTATTTTTGGAAAAAGTTTGAACATTTGTTAAGAGCAGGTTATGGTAGTTTGTAACACGAACAATGAGTAAATAAATAATTTTTAAAAACTGAAAAAACCGCATAATTAGATGTTGTTTTTGAGAAATTTGTAAGGAAATTTGTCTTTTTTCGTTTTGTACATGAACCCAAAAATCAAACAATTAGGTACATATGGCTGGTACAAATTTTATTTAAAGTTTTTGAAGATTCCCAAACCAGCAATGTGAATAAAATGATCAGTGTGAACGGGGTTCTGTACTACGAAAATCGCACGGTATGTTTTTTGAATCATAAAAAATAACAAAACTTCTATTGCATCATTATTATCATGTCTACAAAAAAAAAGTATTTGTTTTGAGAATATATAAAAAAAAGTCTGTAACAATATACATTGTATTTGAATGAATAGTACCAAACCTTTCAATCCTTTCCTCCCTAAAATTCTACGTCTGTTCTGAATGAAGCCAAAAAAGAAAGTTGATCATTCAAGGCCAACACGAACCTTTCAAGAAATATTTTATGTAGTTTGATGTGATAAAAATTGCCATCAATTTTTATCTTATAAAATGCTATTTCGAACGCGGTCAAATGCCCAGGAGCGCGCGCGCTCCGGGGCACCGGGCATTTCCGCTTGACCGCGTTCGGGGAAATGGCATTCAGGGAAATGACCATTCAGGGATATGACTAATCGGGTAAGTGGCATTCGGGATTGTGGTCCATTCGGGAAAATGGCATTCGGGGATGTGGACGATTAGGGGAAATGGGAAATTCGGGTAAATGGAATTTGGGGAAATGACTATTAGGGGAAGTGTCTTTTCGGGGAAGTGACATTCGGGGAAATGTCCCTTCGGTAATATGGGTTTCGGGGAAATGTCATAGATTCAAACGGAACACTCATCACTAAATCGCACATGCTGCTTGGATACGCTGACGACATCGACATCATTGGTATCGACCGAGGGGCGGGACAATAGTAAGAAATTAAATAATTTAATTAATTAACGGTCAAAATTAACAAATTAAGGCAAAATTAACTTTTGTTTACGACCAAAACAACGCCACCTCTTTTTACATCACATTGATTTGGCAGCTTGACATTGCGCGGGATATTTGTTGTTGTGTTTGGTCAAATTTTGTTTTGTTTTGATTGCGTATTTGCGTTAACCAAACCAAAGGGCATTGCTCGCCAGGAATCTGCTCCAACAAGCCAACTGGTGAACTCCTGCCAGATGTACATCGCTTTTACTGCATCGGAAAGTACAATAATGCCAGTTCATTTGGAACTGTGGCGTTCCAGATCCTAACCTGCCTCCTGAACGTGGTCAACCGGATCCAGGCAGACAACGTCCAACATCATTTCCATCGGCATGATTAACTCTGGAAAATTAGCTGACTCGTCCCCATTGGATGATCGCAAATGAATTCACGGGGCTTCGACAAATCGCCGTGTCTGTTTTCGAGTGCAAACTGGCCTCCAACCCTGCCTTCCCAACATTTACAGCACCGATTTCATGGATTTCGTCTAGGAAGAGCGCCTGCACCTGAACATCAACGAAGAAGCCATCGAAGATGATCCAGCGGACGTACGTTTTGTGACCGGAAGACCCGGAATATGAGGATGGGCCAGGACCAAGAGCCAATTGTGGCGAATCATGTAACGATGTAAAATTACGTACGTGTTCCAGAGAAGTGGTTAGGATGGAAGATGCCTGCGAGAGCAGAGTTTTCGGTAAAATTATTTTGGTTATAAAAAGCGAACACAAAAAAACAACAACCAAATCTTATTTTTATTTGTGATAATAAAAATGCATTTTCACCAGGCAACGTAATATCGACACAACACTAAAGAATATTATTCCGCTTTATTTTGATTTTGTCTAGTCCTAAGAAACAATATGGAGAAGAAACTTCGGTTTGCCCTTTCAATCCACCGTAATCATCCGCAACAACTCTGCCATAAAAAAAATTCTCCTGCGTCCACCCATTCCCATTAAGCAACACGTCTGCATCAGCTGCTGCTTGTCCAGGTTCTTCTGAAAGGGCACCGCCCGCCCATCCGGCCCCGCCGTCATCATTCACTGGCAAACGTCGTTCATTTCCGGTCGTTTCACCGCCGGCTTTATCACAACCGGTTCAATGGGACCGTCCAGAGGTCCAGGTCCTTTTCAGCGGAACCGTTATTCGTTTGCCGTGTGACTAGATACCGGGCGGCCAGCAGTGCGGCCACATTGTCGATAGCCTGCCGCCGGAACGTGTACGCGTGCTTGAGGTAGGAAATGCACACGACACAAATCTTCTGCGGCAGGCCGTCCGCCTCGCTCGAATCTAGGCCGGTCACCTCGGTCAGCAGCCGGCTGATGGGCATCGTCCAGCGGGGACACTCGCAGGGATGTTCATGCAGGTTGGGCGGGATTTTGGCGTAGATTGTGTGCGATCCGGGCGCGGAGAGGTTGGGTTCGTGCTTAAAGAATAATTCTCCGTTCCCCTCAGCAAAGCCATCGTTCTGGAAGAAAAATAATGATTCAAATGATGAATGCAAAATAATCTCTTCCGCCGGCAGCATCTACTCTACCAGTGGATCACATCTTTTCTGCATTCTCCGTAAATTTCACTTTATCCATCACCACTTTTTTTCCAACGCTTCACGGAATCCAAACAAGCTTGACAGTTGAGCGCGCGAAAGAGAAACAAACCAAACCAATGTTTAGAATGCAGGTGAGGCGCTGTCAGATGTCAAATGACGTGAGGTATTTAATTCCTTAATATATTAACTGCTAAAATTAATTCATTAAGGCCAATGTCGCACCCCTCGGTATCGACCGTCGCTCAGTGGAGGAGGCGTTCGTCCCTTTCAAGCGGGAAGCTGCGAAGATCGGACTGACCATCAACACTGCCAAGACCAAGTATCTGGTTGCTGGCAGAGCGCGTGGCAGTGCAGGTGATGGTGTTTCGGAGGTGGAAATAGATGGAGAAAGATATGAGGTGGTGGATGAGTTTGTATATCTTGGTACACTTGTGACGTGCGACAACGATGTGAGCTGCGAAGTGAAACGGCGGATTAGTGCTGCAAACAGGGCCTTCTACGGTCTTCGTAGCCAGCTAAGGTCCCGCAGCCTAAGGACGCCTACGAAAATCACGCTGTACAGGACCTTGATACTCCCTGTAGCTCTTTACGGTCACGAGTCGTGGACGCTAAAGGAGGCTGACCAGAGAGCACTTGGGGTCTTCGAGCGGAGAATCCTGCGTTCTATCTTCGGCGGCAAGCAAGTAGGGGACCGGTGGCGCAGGCGCATGAACTTCGAGCTGTACCAAGACTACAAACATGCTGATATCGTAAAAGTCATCAAGCACGACAGGCTGAAGTGGGCTGGACATGTAGCCAGAATGTCGGACGAGCGGGCGGCTAAAACGATATTCAGCAGCGAACCAGGACGGGGTCGTCGGCTTCGTGGAAGGCCTCGTACGCGTTGGCTGTGTGCAGTCGACGAAGATGCAAGAGCGGCCAACATTGTGGGCGACTGGAGACGAGCGGCCCAAGATCGAGCATCCTGGAAATCTTCGATTAGTTCAGCGTTGGGTCGATAGACCTGTTGCTGATAAAGTAAAGTAAAGTAAACACCTCAGCCGGCCACACGTGTCGATTCATCAGCCGCGAGAATATGTCAGCGTAGCCGAAGCTGCCCGTGGACACGTAGCAGATCTTGAAATCGTAGAGGAGGTGCGAAGGGCCCATCGCTGCAGCCGGTTGGCCGTGTAGATGCGAGTGCCCTTTTTGAGCCGAAGATTGCCAAAAGCGGTCTCCAGAGTAAACCGACGACCGAAAATTATGCGATGGAACCGCGTCACGGCAAACATTAGCGCCTCCTTCTCAATCTGGCTGTAGTTGCTTTCGGCTGAAGTCAGGCTCCGGGACACGTGGTAGAAGGGCCTTAATGGATACGTCAGGAAACTTGTGCGCGATTCGACCTCTCAGTCCCGGAAGCGATCAAATGACTTTTGACACGCCGGAGACCACACAAACTTGGCGCCCCTTTGAGCAGCTGGTCCATCGGTTAGCAGAGGGTGCGCATCTGCTTCACGTACTTGCCGTTACAGTTCACGGCCCCCGGTAAGAGAGCAGTGCAGAGACGGGATCTTATCCTGGTCCGAGTAGATTCCGTCTGCATCAAGGATCTGGCCCAGGTACTTAACCTGGCGCATGTTGAAGCTGCATTTTTCGATGCGCACAGTGAAGCCGTAGTCCTGCTTGCGTTCGAGGGCGAGCGGCAGTTTCCGCTGATGTTCCTCTTCGGTCCGGCCACCCACCAGGATGTCATCTAGTTAACCAGTGGTGCTGTTTGGTCCCGCCAACACAGGTGATCTCCGGCTTCGAGCGAGACGCTCTACTCACGCTCGACTCTCGCAAGTAGATTGCATCACAGGTTCCGGTTGAGCTCTTAGTACGGTTTGTCCTTTATCGTGCGCTCGATGCATAATTTAGACAGCAGTTTCAGCTTGTCAAAACGATCGTGTCGGGATGGGTTTCAGCGAGGTCAGCAGGCTGAAGCTGGCCGTGCAGCTGTTACCTGGCCGCAGCGATCCGGTGATATTGTCGGCGGGCCGAGCTTGTGGATGAAGGCGACCGCTGAGACTTGCTTGATGGAGTCAAAGTGGTACCTATATAAATAAAGATTAGACAGAGAAATTTCAAAAGTAACTCTCTCAAACTTACAATCAAAAGACTGCTCCCGGACCTGCAGTTCCGCACCATCACCTTACATTTCACCTCCACACTTTTTCTCCCATTTTGCTTCCATGTCCGGAACTCACGCCGGCTGGTAATTTTCTGGAGTACCAACATTCTCGTCCTTTTTGCGCTTCTCCACCAGCACTAACTGTTTAGCAGAAAGTTGAACTCGGTGCTAACATCCAGCAACTCTTGCCACAGCTCCTCCTCGACGTCCGCGCTTTCGCCGCTTTTCCTAAACCACCGTTTGGTCATCTTCCGCCCGGAAGGTCCCGCCTCAGGACTGTCGGCACGTTACGGTTTGATCCGACGGAGAGGAGATTGATCCGAGCCGCCCTAATCCGGTGGTTCCTGAACTTGCGGGTTCTCGCTGCGAAAATAATCATCCTTTGGCAAAAAAATACGAATCACAACAAACAAAACAATCTGACGTTTGCTGATGCAAACAAGGCAAACAGTCAGCGCACCTTTTACTGTACTGCAGGTATTTTTTGTTAAATAGTTGGTTTATGGCAAATTTTTTTTTAAATTCCTGAATTTACTTTAAAAGTTGATAATAATATTGTATCAATAGTTTTTGATTGTTGAATTGGTGTAAATTACTTAAAAATCAAATGATGCTGGTATTTGGTTTACATACGGTAAGCTTATTTGGGTATGGTGCTGCCATCTATGTTTTAAGATAAGTTTCACAAACCTTCCACCAGAGGGATCTAGCGTAAAAACCATGCGAACCTGGCGGCTATTTTGTGCAAAACCCCTGTCCGTACCCCATTGCTAAATCGATCATTCAACACTTACTTCCGGTCCAAAGCAGGACACGACAATCTGGCGGAATGGCCCAAGAATCTTCACCGGTTCTCCACAATTCTACAGCAGCAGTTGAAAAGTTCGGAAACCAAAGAAACTGGGCACCTTTAATGTGCCGTAAACATCCGGCTGCTGCCACCGCCGTAAGGTTTTACTTGATTGCCACCTTTTTGCAAAGCCGAAGTTCTTTTGCCACCGGAATAAGGTTCAAGAATTCCCGGAAAATAAAAAAAAACGGAAAAACGTCTGCTTCGACCGAGCATGATAAAACGTGTTTTTTTTCATTGAAGCGTTTGACAGCTCTTGTCAAACTACACGAAAAAGATATTTCAAGCAGTTCGAGCTCGAATCGTGCAGTGAACCGCAAAGCGGAGATCACAACCACAATTTTCTTTTATTTGTGTCTAAGCTTACCCCCGACAAACGTCCGCCGTCGCCAGAGTAGTATCCTACACTCAAAACCAGAAGTATCCCTCAAAAGGATACTTTCTATCCTTTTTTCAAGATCACCCGGCGTCACCCTTACAAAAGGGTATGTCACAATCAGTACATTTTCGAAACCCTTTTAAAAGGGTGACAACGGGTGAACTTGAAAAAGGATGCTTTTGATTTTGAGTGTATAGTAGATATAAGGAAATAAATGTATCCATTCCAATAGGCAATCAAACGTCAAAATTACCCCCCCACTAGAGGGCGCTCAAACTTGGGGTGATGTTTTCATTATAACCTACAGCGAGTAAATTGGTTTGAAATTGTTTTATTTCATCATAAAAACGACGAAAAAAAAAAACGAAACTATTGGCACTACGCCCCCCGGGGCATGGCCTTCCTCTAACGTGGGATTTCTGCTCCAGCGCCTCTGACGAGACAGGAGAAACCGGGCCCGACGTTTTACTTCACCATCCGATAGAAGCTCAGTGGATAAGGCGGGAATCGAACCCGCGTCTCATAGCATCATCGGGATCGGCAGCCGAAGCCGCTACCCCTGCGCCACGAGACCCACGACAAAAACGACATTAATAGCAAATTATACCATTTTCAGGTAAGAAATAAATAGCTTAATTGATATAAACGAAAATATTTTTGTGATTGCCGATTTAACCTGTTCATTATCTGATTCAAAATAAGGGAATGTTTTAATCAACCAAAACCTAACTAATCAATTGAGAATGTAGATTATTCAAGTGGACAAATTAATTTAAAAGTCACTTCTATCATAAAAGCAAAGATCTGCTTGAAAAATGATAATTGGATTGATTTTCAAAATTAGCAATCTAACCTCATTCTCGCGTTTTCAATCCGGATCTCAGAATTTTCAATGAAAAAGGAAACTTAGCAAAAAAATCAAAAAGTCAGTAGATAGAACTTTTTATTTCTTACCTCCTGTTAACTTTATTTTATTCAAAAAGATCAATTTTCTATTAAAAACCTTAGAATAGTTTTCACTCCCCTTTGCACTTATCGCGCAAAAACGTAAACGTAACCTTGCACCAAAGTTCTCCTACTCGAATGTAGGTGGCGAATAGAGTTTTTAGCTTTGGTTTTGGGGGCCTATGGACAAACAAATTTTATGTGAAGACAGTTTAAATTTGACAAGCACACAAAGAAAAAATACACTAAATTCAAATAGATCGTTCGTTGGATTGAAAGTCCGCGTTGGTGAATATGCTTAGAAAGTTCAAACTTTTTATTTTAATAGTTGGAAAGTTTTTGATACTACTATACCATGCATTTATGCAGCAAAATTGTTGTATCGGTAAAAGTGTTTTACTTTTAATATGAGAAGAAACTTTTTATAGCAAGAATCAATAACATTTAACATTACAGTGACGATTTTCGAAAATGTAACCGATTTTATTTCAATATTTTGATATTAAAACGGTATGTTTTCGTTTTTTTTTTTTGTATTTAGCGCTTCTGCTTATGGTTGGCCAACTTCCACGTCCTCCACGGTACGTCACCGGTCACGGACGAAGACCCCAGGCTGAGCCGGATCCGATGACCATTTTGTTGCGCACATCATCGCAGCCTTCATTTAGAGCGCGATAGCGATGTAGAGAACAGGGTGGTCTCGTTGCCGGCTTTCATCAGGACAGGCTTGGAGGAGTTGGCCATTGGCTGTTGATTCGGGAAGGGAAGTCGACGTTTTCCGGCGGGAAGTCAAACGCATAAACGAGTAGTTCTCGGTTCTGAAAGCGCATCCGGAATCGTTTTCCAACACTTCATCCTCCTTCGAGAATCATACAGATTCTGCTAGTTCGCCGTCCAAGTTTAATCTTTCAAAGCTGCGCCGTCGCGAGTTGAGCGTTTGCGGACGAGGAGCTGTTGAAAAAGTTTAAAGTAAAGTAAAGTTGGCTAGACACTGAACGCTTTCTCAATACTCACCCTTGACTTCTTCGGTATTCCAGTCGTTGATAAGGTTCGGCGGATATCATTCCAATTATGTCGCTTCTCATCGTCCTCCTTTTCCGTTCAATGCAACGCTTGCAGCATGATCTCCTCGATGACTCATCCCAGTCCTCGCGGGAATTGACCTTCAATCACAGAGTGTAACAGTACGGGAGTCGTACGATGCGCAGCAAGCTGGACCGAGGTGAAGGAGAACCAATACGATACAGAAATGCCAACCTTCCTCGGCCAGGTTCTGCAGGAAGAAAATACCCAATGCCAACACACTACCCTTCTTGAAACACTCCCGCTTTTGCGCCAGTGTGGCCCCGATCGCCACACTGCGGAAGGTCTGTTACGAGCCCGACTAGTTCTGCTCAGGGCGGGTTGTGGAACAATCGCAAATGTACAACGGCAAAGATACCCAAAAATCTACAGCAAAATCGAAATTAAAAGTCAAAACCAAATTGCAGTCAATAATGCAACGAATAAACAAACTGTACTTGGGGAATGAACATGATTTTATTTGCCCTGGCAAAATGCATCAGGGACGACTTGGGGAGCTTAATCTAGCTGATCTGACCTGATTTTTCGCTTGTCGTTCTTCTCGCTGCCGCTCGTGCTGTTGATGTTCACGTGGCCGCTCGATGCTCGTGCAGCCGCTGGCAGGAACGCGGGTGAACCCCACAGCTGCGTGCGCCGTCTGCTGTTCGGCGTCTTGTCGTCAGATGACTACGTGCAGGACGAAGAGATGATCACGTGGCCGGAGCGGCTCTGCGCTTGACGACGGCCTTCGGTGGCGAGCGGGTGATGTCGATCACCGCCCAGATGTTGGCGACGAGACCGGTTGGTCCCGCAGGAGAAACACGTGGCCTGGAGCGTCCGAACGCTTCCCGACGGCCTTCGCAGGTGAAGAGGTGGTCGTCGACCGCCACGTGGTTGTAGCTGGCGTGAGGCACGAGGTGAAATGTCGCAAGGCAGTGCGACCGGGTTTGCTCCAGCAGGATGTTGATGGCGCTGCGGAGTCTTGTCACACGATAAGATGGCGTACACGTGTGTGTCGAGCTTGAGTGCGTGCGTGTGTGCGGATTGCGGATGATGCCCAAGTGCGCCGGACGCGGCGTCGGCGTCGAAGGTGGAGGACGTCAAATGGATCGCACCCGTCCGGTGACGATCGCGATCGCTGCTCGCAAGCAGTGGATCCCCAAGATTTTACAGCCGCCGGTGGTTCCCTTTGCTCGGGGTTTTGGCGCGCCCCTACGGGTAGACCACTACCAGACGTGAAGTACGCACCCTGCGGAGTGACCGTAAATCACTTTGTCGGGCAGGCGACCAGTCGAAACTGGTTTTCCCCTGCAGGCTGCGCCCTTAGCTCGGAAACCGTGGCTGTGGTTTCCTACGGGCTTGTCGACGTCCTCGCGTGCACCACGTGGTCAGCGACCAGGTGCTGTCCGACGCTACAGATGATCGCGCGCTCCGGTAGGTGCTGTCCGGAGTTCGGGCCGGCGAAGATCGCCGCGTGGTTTGCTGAGAAGAAACCAAAGAGAAAACCTTCTCCTGAAGGTTTTCTTCAGGCAGAAGAACGACAATTAGCGAACTGACCCTAATTTCTCCACATGACCTTTACCTCTTCCGCAGTCTACTACTGCCTCGTGTTTCGTACAATTGTACACGATCAAGTGTGCTGGTAGATGGTTAAATGGCCAACAAACAGGCTCATGCAACGCCCGTGGGCGCCTATTGGGTCACCTGATCACTAGGTGGTTGATCGGAGGATCTTTAAAACTTTAGGTCGATCGAGATTTTCTAACTACGCACTTTTCTAAACGCACTTGGCTTGGCTGACGGTGGCCTTGCTCGACGGTTTGTACTCGCGCACGGTTGAAGTACAATTGATCTTGACCTTCGTATCGATCGTGCCTCGAGCCCTTTCGTCTCGGATCGGAAAAGGGGATCGATGCGTTGTCCAGTTGTGATTGGTCCACGTAGCAGATCGTAGATCGGCAAGTATTAGTGATGACCGTTTCGAAATGGGCAGGGTGTGGCAAGGATAAATTTTCCCACAGGGTCAGGCCGAGTGGCGGGCAAGACGATATCAGATCGATTCTCCTAACACCTTGATCTGAAGCGCAGTATGTAAAGGTTACATTACCCCCAAATCCAAATAAGAAAATTTTAATTTCTTAAGGAAATTAAAATTTTCGCTGGAATTCCGCTTATGATCTCAAAAATGTACATTTTTTAAGTTTGAAATATTTTTTTAACGCAAATTAAAGAACGATAATTAGATTCAAAAAAAGAACGGTAATAGATAGAAAAGGGTTAGAAAGAGATAGAAGTGGCTTGAAAAATAAATGGGTTTCTATTGCAAAATGGCTTTTTGTTGGATGGACTTACAGCAAAACTAAAGCATAAATCACACACTTTATGCTGCTTCAAACACCTGTCCTTGCATACTGTAACGAACACTCTGCGTATCATTGCATGTCCAGACATTTCTGGAGCTTTTCGTGGTCCATTTTATGACACACTCAACGGTAATTAAACGGTAATTTGTCCACCAAATATATTTGGTATTAACTAGTACTCGAGTTAACGCTAACGGTAAATCGCAATCCCGAAAATGTTCGAGTATTTTTTTTCTTACCCTAAATGAAAAAAACAAAATAAACTAAAGTATTTCGCGCGCGCACCGATCTCATACATTCCGCGAGCATAACTTAATCATTCGAGAAGCCGTCGCTTCTGCTGTCTCGCATACGACGATCTATCTACTACTGAAACATACATTTGCTTGAGCACTATCAGCCAACCAACGGTGCAAATGGAAAAAAGTGATCAAAACAAATGAAATGAAAAAAATTGAACTATTGCTACAAAGGGGGTTATATTTGTATTTGTGATTTTCTATTGTACAGATTATATTGATTATAATGGAATGGATTATTGCTAGATTATTTTGGAACAGCCAAAGTAGAGGAAAATTTGATAGTATGAGTAAATTTAAAAAAATATATACAACGACATCGATATTTCTATATTCGAAACTCTCACAACTATAATACGCACGAAGATAAAATTGATCTCTATCTATCTCTGTCGCGGATCGCTCGGGAAGACGAATCTCGCGAGGAACTGATAACAATAAATGTGTTTTGTTTTGATTCCCTTTTGGTTGACCTAGAAAATTGCTTCTATTGTCGACATAGCTTGTTTTTTTAAAATGTATTGTTCTTTTTGGGCCAGCTGGACTGAAGCTGGTTTCTTCTTTTTGTATTAAATCTTTTTCAGAACTGACGAGTGGAAAACGCCGAGTCTCTTCTTCAAATCTTTATCCCAGAGCTCGTACGTATTCGAGCCAACTTGTCTTTTAACAATTGCTTCGCTGTACTTCGGGGCCAGTTTTGCATTAAAATTAGCTGCTTTATCAGACTGATAATAATTTTTCTTGAGGACTGTTTCGCCTTCCTTAAACTCGACTTTTCTTGTTGATCTTAAATTGTAATTTGTTGCGTATCGCTGGTACGCTTTCTTAAGGTTGATTCGCACTGCTTCGTAAAGGTTTTTAATATCTTTGCCTAACTTCGCGGGATCGAACGAGCAATCGGAGTTACTATCTCTAAGGTGATCGTATTCTAGGCCGGAACTGATAATATTACGACCGAAATTGATGAAGTATGGTGAATAACCGGTGCTATCGTGAACGCTATTTCGAATTGCTGCTGCGATAGATTGGATGCCCTGGTCCCAGTCTTTTTGCGTTTTACCTTCGAGGGAACTCCTAATCGCTGCCACTATCACACGGTTTACGCGCTCTGTTGGATTAGGACTCGGTCGATAGACAGCTAAGTTCCAGTGATCTACGTTGTAAAGCTCTAAAAACTGCTTGAACGCGCGAGACACAAATTGTGGTCCATTATCGGAGATCAAAATATTTGGAACTCCAAACAGCAAAAATACGTTATTTTCTAAGAACTTAATCACAGCTGCTGTGGTGGCTTGACGCATGACCTGAATTAAGGTGAATTTTGAGAAGTGATCTGTGACTACTAACGCATAAGTGTTACCTGCTCTTGATCTAGGGTAAGGTCCTATAAAGTCGATCGAAATCATTTCCCATGGCCTGTGGCAGATCTTTTCCTTCCCGCACGGTGGGTTTGGATTTATGTTAGCTACTTTAGAACGTTTGCAAATTAAACAATTCCTACAATACCTGAGGACTTCAGCACTCATTCGCGGCCAGAAAAACTTTTGCTGAATGACGCTTAGCGTTTTTTCGAATCCCAAATGGGCCTGTTCGTGAGTTTCGCGGATTATAGTTGGTCTTTCTGTCACTGTTGGGTAGTACTTCCACCGAAATGTCGGATCATCTGACTTGCCAGCGTTAGTTACAAATTTGAAAATCTTGTTATTAACAACTTTGAAATCTGAGTGTTTATCAGGGTATTTTTTGATATTATCACGAAGTTCTTCATATTGAGCATCAGGAAGCTGAGTTGAAATTGTATTTAATGATCTTGACAAAGCGTCAGCTGTAATATTTTCTTTACCTTTCTTGTACACAAAATCAACGTCAAGGTCTTGAATCTTCATTGACCAACGGGCCAGTCTGGGTGATCTACTGTTGATGGACATCGTTTTTAGAAAAGTTAAGCTCATCGCGTCTGTCATGATTGTAAATTTTGTACCCTCAATGAACGGACGAAAGTGGTCAATTGCCATAAGAACTCCTAAGCATTCACGCTCTGTCGCACTGTACTTTTTCTGTGTAGATGATAATTTTTTTGAATAGTATGCAATGCAACGACGATTCCCATTCAAGGTTTGCGTCAAAACTGCGCCAACGGCGATATCAGAGCTATCAGTTTCAATCGTGAAAGATTCACTGAAATTGGGATTGGCCAAGATCGGCGGTGAGGTTAGAGTGGATTTCAACGCCAGAAGGGCTTGATCTGCTTGTTCAGTCCAATTAAATTTTCCTTTTGACTTCTTGAGTAAATCAGATATTGGTGTGACTATCGCACTGTAATTTTCAATAAATTTTTGATAAAACCCAGCGAGTCCTAAAAGTCGCCGGATATCTTTAACGCTCGATGGTACTGGGTAGTCAAGTATTGGTTGAATTTTGGACGCGTCGACAGCGATTCCGTCTTCGCTTAGAACAAATCCTAAATAACGAACGGATTTTTGACAAAATTTTGATTTTTCTACACTTATTGTAAGTTTTGCTTTTCTGAGGCGTTCGGAAACTTTTTCTAACAAATCGAAATGTTCTTGCAGCGTATTTGATGTTATTACAATGTCGTCTAAATAGACCCAAACTTTTGGACTCAAATCGAACCCAATAACTTTTGTCATCAAACGAGTTAATGTTGCGCCGCTGTTAAGCAGGCCGAAAGGCATTGTTTTGTATCGAAATAGCCCTTTTGGTGTACGAAATGCAGTTAAATCACGTGAATCTGGGTGCAATAGAACTTGATGATAAGCATCTTTCAAATCTATCGTCGTGAAAAACTTCGACTTTTCAATTCTGTGCAAAATTTGGGACATGTTAGGAAAGGGTACCCGTCTCGTCTAGTGAATGAATTTAACCTCCTAGCATCTAAGCATAAGCGCCATTTGTTTTCACCCTTTCTTACTGGAAGTAATGGGTTAAGAAAATCGCTTTCGCACTCCTCAATGAAATCCATGCTCCTTAAACGTTCTATCTCTTTATCAACTTCTTTCTCGATCTTTGGCGAGAGTGGGTAAATAGGTACTTTTTTGTGTTTTATTTCATTCAAACTTTTGGTTAGTACAATTCGGTGTTGCATTAAATGCGTTCTACCAATATTTCCATTGACTGTACGCGGAAACCTCTTAATTATCTCAAACAAATTTAGTTTTTCTGAGTTAGAAAGTATGTGTTCAGTTGCTACGTCTTCTGGTCTCGTAAGGTCCTGTTCCGGAATTTCTACGGATGGGATATCTAAACTTTCGTCTTTGATTGTTGGCTCTACAGGACCGCGAAACGAGGGATCTACTTGTAGATTAAAGCAAATGTTATCGTCGTCGTATTCAATAATGTGGACTGAATCGGTAGAATTCTCAACTAAGTCAATATTTGGAATGGGCTTTCCCTCAATGGACAGCTGAATATTGAATGCTTTCCAGAAATCTGTGCCTAAAATTAACCTTTTTGATAGTTCTGGTATTACTACTGTTGGTAAAACTGTAGTTCTGTTGTTGAATGTGAATGGGATGTAAGCGAAACCTAAACATGAAAGTTGCGAACCATTTGCTGCTTGAACTCGAATAGGGTTTTTGATAATTTTCAAATTCAATCGTTCTAAAAGATCGATTGCATTTGTAACGGTAATGTTTGCACCTGAATCTAAAAGACCAACAATTTTTTCTTGAAGGATCTCGACCGTTGCATGGGGGCAACGAGAAGGACTTGTGTTAATTTGAAAGACGCGATTAAAATAGTTGAATTCTTGGGACGGCGGCAGGGATTCTTCCTGGGTCGCCCCGGGGCTTAGTTTTTTGGACTAGAAGAACGATAATTGTGCTTATTTGGACAAGTCTTGATTGTGAACGATGGCTCACCACATGCGAAACAAAATACATTTCTTGGTTCGAGGCAATTTGAATACCAATGTCCTCTTTGCTTACAATTCCAGCAAATACTCAAATCAGGTGTTTTCTGTGCTAAATTTGAACTCTCAGGCCTATCTTCCCTTGCTTTCTGATGTTGGTTTCGGTTTTTGAATTTGTTGTTGTTGTTCGATTTGTAAAGTGCATTAACCTCGTCATCTGAGAACTCTTCGTATTCTTCGTCTAAATTCGTTTGATCAATTTGATTAACTGTAGAAAGTCTTTGATTACCCGAACCGAGCTGAGGGAATAACCCAGGTTCGAGACTGTCGAAGTTGTAGCAGTATTGTGATAGCTGATCTAGTGAACTAATCGGGGTCAATTGAAGTCTTTTTTTGTAAGAAATTTTTGTGTTGTTATGAATGATTTTCAACTTTTGTGTTTCATCAATCTTATACGAAAGATTTTGGAAAAGCCTTTCCATATCTGCCTGATAGTAACTAAACTTTTCATTCCCACGTTGTTTGCGTTCGCGAATTTGATGTTCGATATCATTGTCTTTGTTAGGATGTTCGTATTGAAGTTTAAGGTAATAAACAAGATGATCCCAGGTTTGAAACTTTTCCCAATACGTAAAGTACAGTCATCCCACATATTCGGAACACCCACAAATTCGGAACACTTTTGTGGTAATTTGTCAATAGAATGCAAAATGCAACTTTTCTGCTGACCCTGCTATTTTTAGGGCCTTTATTTGGACATTCTCTTGCTATTTCACTAGTAAAAGTAATACTTTTTAAACAAAAACTGCATTTCAAGACTATTTTATCCAGAGCACCAAAACACTGCCTCCAAATTGCCTGTTCCATGATTGTGGGATGTTATTGTGTCTCCCACAATTGTGGAACACCTGAATTTAACTGATATTTTCACAAAAAATTATCAGACCATTCATAAAACATTACTAAGCATGAGTTTTATTGGTTCCAGAGTGCAAAGTCATTATTTTGTAAAAAATAGGTACTCCTGGAGAGAAAAAAAAGTTTGTTTACATCGTAAGAAAATAGTGTTCCGAATTTGTGGATTTCAAGGGTCAATGTTTTTCTTTGAAAACTTGATATAAAACGTAAAAATGTATAGCCGGTCTATACATCAATCAAAAGATCGCAAGAAAAGCTTTCACATGAAGGTAAAAGCAAATCATTATGTTCAATTATCGATTTTATATGATTTGTTGAACATTGGCCGATCTGTAAACTGTTCCGAATATGAGGGATGACTGTACCATTTTTGAGCCTCTCCTGTGAAAAACAGGTATGCCTTTTGAAGAAGTTGATCTTGACTAATTTGGTTTGTGTTCGCCAGGATTGTAACTTGTCGTACAAAGTCGCTAACTGATAACGATCTTGAGCTATGCTCACCACTGAACTGCACGGGCCAACGTTCAATTTTAGTTCTCAGGTAGTTGTTCTGGTAATTGTTTTGATTTTGGTCTTGAGGATCTTGATTAAAATTTCTGTTTCCGGCGTTAATTCCGGGATTTTGTATCTCATTCGGTACGCTGTTGTTTAAGAATGGAAAATTGTTGTTGATCACGGGTAGATTGGATTGAGCTCTATTGTTTATTTCGGGTCTTACGCGATCTGGAACGACGTTTGGTGTAGGTGGTAAGGTTGGGGTCGGTAACGACTCTAAGTTGCCGAAATAATCATGAACTGATTCCTGACTACTTCTTGTATCATTGCTCTTATCTCATTACGAAAGTCATTGTTGTTTGTTTGAGAAGGTTGCTGTCCCTGTTGTGTGCTATTCAACGCATCAGCTGGTCGTTTTAGTGTGGATGTGTTTGAAAACTGTATTTCGTCTATTACCTGATTAAATGAATGCATATTGAATCTGTTATTGTCTTGGTTATTGTTTCTTCTATTGTTGTTATTCGTGATTGGGACTGATTGGGGGAGTTGGGGGGGAGGGAATTGATTTGGTTGCTGTGGGTGTTGTTGTTGTTGGGAAAACTGAGAGGATTGTTGTTGGGGTTGGGAGTATTGGTGTTGTTGGGAAAATTGTTGTTGCTGTTGCGAATTTTTCTTCTGAGGGTTTTGATGTTGTTGTGGGAATTGGGGTACTGATGATTGATTTATCGCGTTGCCTTTTGATTTCTGTGAATGGTTTAACGAAAAAGCGTTGTGCCTGGTGTTGTTTTCAACTGAAGGTTGGGTGTTTGAAACCGGAAGTGGTGGATTTGAAGAAGAGTTCATTATTGTTTGCAGAGTCTCTCTTTCTGCGTCCGTAAGAAAATCAAAACGAGAATCTTTTCGAATATCACCAAGAGGGCGATTGTTCGGGTTTGTATTCTGACGATTTGGGATCTGATTAAGTGCTTGTCTCTGCGGGTTAGGAGGCGGGAACTCGAACTGTGGAATTCTTGGAATGGCACCAGAGGGGTGATTGTTAGTGTTAGATGACTGTTGGTTACTGTCCCAAAATGGTCTGCTTGCATTAGGATTTGCGTTGTAATTATTGATGACATTTGTTTCTAAATTCGCGAAACTACTCGATCCACTCTGATTCAGGTCAAATGAACGAACCATATGAATGTCCGGGCTGACTTCTGACCCTTCGTTCGCACTAGTCCGATTAGATTGATTTGCTTCTACTAGTCCTGCCGCTTCTTCTTGTGTTCCTTCTGATTCTTGCTGAGCCTGGTTTGATGTCGCCTCTGTAATCGTGTTCTTCTTCTTACTAGGAAAGTACATGTTTAGCCATTTATCGATATCGTTAACAAATTTGTTCTTCAAATCTCTGCACGCTTCTTGGTTTGTTGTCAACCGTAGAATACGAAATTTCAAGTGAATAAGTCGCGATCGAAGTTTGTGCTCAGGTTTAAGCGCTAGCATTGTGCTAATCTCTGCTATTTTCTTTTGACTACTTTTAGTTCACCGAAAAAGTTTGATTTGATTGGTAAAACGGTCGATGTTTTCTATCATCTTGCAATGCTGCGCGCAGTGTTCGAACTAAGTTTTCTTTAGGTGTATTATCATAAATTTGGACACCTCTGAGCAAAAGCTCGTAAATCACCTCATCGTGTTCTAACTCATCAGCACTGTAATCGTACATCTTGATTGAAAATGTGCTACTAAATGATTAACTATAAGTAGTGATTAAATATGTAAAGCAAAAAGCACTGAACGGGCAAAACAAATTCAAAAATTTAATATTCTGCTAATTAGAGAGGAATAGAATGAAAAGGAAAAAGTAAAGAAGATTTTAGGAATAGGACTAAGTAAATTAGATAATAACTAACTAAATAAACGGTAGCGATAGCGGTAAATAAAAAATCTGAAATTTCAGAGAACCAATTAAATCTACAAAAAAAAATATCACGAATGCGTGAAGAAAATTTCCGAAAAAATTACGGAAATTCAAAAAAAAAATTACAAAAAAAGAATAAAAAAAAATCCGATAGTTGGGCGCCAAATGTAACAGTACGGGAGTCGTACGATGCGCAGCAAGCTGGACCGAGGTGAAGGAGAACCAATACGATACAGAAATGCCAACCTTCCTCGGCCAGGTTCTGCAGGAAGAAAATACCCAATGCCAACACACTACCCTTCTTGAAACACTCCCGCTTTTGCGCCAGTGTGGCCCCGATCGCCACACTGCGGAAGGTCTGTTACGAGCCCGACTAGTTCTGCTCAGGGCGGGTTGTGGAACAATCGCAAATGTACAACGGCAAAGATACCCAAAATCTACAGCAAAATCGAAATTAAAAGTCAAAACCAAATTGCAGTCAATAATGCAACGAATAAACAAACTGTACTTGGGAATGAACATGATTTTATTTGCCCTGGCAAAATGCATCAGGGACGACTTGGGGAGCTTAATCTAGCTGATCTGACCTGATTTTTCGCTTGTCGTTCTTCTCGCTGCCGCTCGTGCTGTTGATGTTCACGTGGCCGCTCGATGCTCGTGCAGCCGCTGGCAGGAACGCGGGTGAACCCCACAGCTGCGTGCGCCGTCTGCTGTTCGGCGTCTTGTCGTCAGATGACTACGTGCAGGACGAAGAGATGATCACGTGGCCGGAGCGGCTCTGCGCTTGACGACGGCCTTCGGTGGCGAGCGGGTGATGTCGATCACCGCCCAGATGTTGGCGACGAGACCGGTTGGTCCCGCAGGAGAAACACGTGGCCTGGAGCGTCCGAACGCTTCCCGACGGCCTTCGCAGGTGAAGAGGTGGTCGTCGACCGCCACGTGGTTGTAGCTGGCGTGAGGCACGAGGTGAAATGTCGCAAGGCAGTGCGACCGGGTTTGCTCCAGCAGGATGTTGATGGCGCTGCGGAGTCTTGTCACACGATAAGATGGCGTACACGTGTGTCGAGCTTGAGTGCGTGCGTGTGTGCGGATTGCGGATGATGCCCAAGTGCGCCGGACGCGGCGTCGGCGTCGAAGGTGGAGGACGTCAAATGGATCGCACCCGTCCGGTGACGATCGCGATCGCTGCTCGCAAGCAGTGGATCCCCAAGATTTTACAGCCGCCGGTGGTTCCCTTTGCTCGGGGTTTTGGCGCGCCCCTACGGGTAGACCACTACCAGACGTGAAGTACGCACCCCTGCGGAGTGACCGTAAATCACTTTGTCGGGCAGGCGACCAGTCGAAACTGGGTTTCCCTGCAGGCTGCGCCCTTAGCTCGGAAACCGTGGCTGTGGTTTCCTACGGGCTTGTCGACGTCCTCGCGTGCACCACGTGGTCAGCGACCAGGTGCTGTCCGACGCTACAGATGATCGCGCGCTCCGGTAGGTGCTGTCCGGAGTTCGGGCCGGCGAAGATCGCCGCGTGGTTTGCTGAGAAGAAACCAAAGAGAAAAACCTTCTCCCTGAAGGTTTTCTTCAGGCAGAAGAACGACAATTAGCGAACTGACCCTAATTTCTCCACATGACCTTTACCTCTTCCGCAGTCTACTACTGCCTCGTGTTTCGTACAATTGTACACGATCAAGTGTGCTGGTAGATGGTTAAATGGCCAACAAACAGGCTCATGCAACGCCCGTGGGCGCCTATTGGGTCACCTGATCACTAGGTGGTTGATCGGAGGATCTTTAAAACTTTAGGTCGATCGAGATTTTCTAACTACGCACTTTTCTAAACGCACTTGGCTTGGCTGACGGTGGCCTTGCTCGACGGTTTGTACTCGCGCACGGTTGAAGTACAATTGATCTTGACCTTCGTATCGATCGTGCCTCGAGCCCTTTCGTCTCGGATCGGAAAAGGGGATCGATGCGTTGTCCAGTTGTGATTGGTCCACGTAGCAGATCGTAGATCGGCAAGTATTAGTGATGACCGTTTCGAAATGGGCAGGGTGTGGCAAGGATAAATTTTCCCACAGGGTCAGGCCGAGTGGCGGGCAAGACGATATCAGATCGATTCTCCTAACACCTTGATCTGAAGCGCAGTATGTAAAGGTTACAAGAGAACAGATGTATATCATTGAACAAACAGCACTGAAAAACGTGTAAAAATTCAAACCAAAATACGTTGAAAAGAGCTAGGGTGTGCACCATCCGCCTAGATAGCGCCACTTCCAAAATCATGATGGCCTACAGTAGCAGAACGTTGGACCATCTAATCACTGCATAAAACATTCCGTACGAACGACATCAGACCAATGTCTGACTGCCCTTCATCAGAGGGTTGCAATTTTACGCGCCAAAGAAAGTAAACAAAACGAAATCGGACATAACATGTGTAAAGGGACTATTTTAAGTTGTCGCTTGAAAAATCATTTTTGAATGATTTTTTTGTTATGTTTTTGTTAATGTTATTGCATTTTTGCATTATTTTTAGTCAACTGGAATTATACAGAAGTGAATTTTATATTTAAACAAGGTTAACATTTATTTTCTTTCGAAATTATAGAGTTATCTAAGCCCGCTCTCACGCACACTAGCACGCCATTTGTTTTGCTGGCTGGTACAAAATTTAACCTCAATCTTTTTCGTGTACATACACGCAATACATGCGCACGTAGATAACTCTATTGAGCCTTTTCCATTGTTAGGTCAAGTATTCTCAGCCGCGACGGTGGCGCCGCCAAGCGTATCCTGCACACTCTAATTTCTTTGATGCAAGATTGTATGCAACGCATTTTTAGTTTACACGGTTTACACACAAGTTAGAACCAAGATGTACATCTGTTCTCTGTGCTTCAATCACCCACCCGGGTCACCGGGCAACCGGTGCAAATTCACATCCCGACCTCCGATCTTCGGCAACTACAAAAACAAACAAAATTAATCACAAACCCTGCAAACACACTCAAGCTTCCTTCCTTCCCATTCCGCTCGTGAAACGGCTGTAGGTCATGCAGGTAGCTGGCCTTATCCTTTTCGAAAACCAGTTTTCCCTAACCCCATCGACATTGTCCCGCACCGGCACCACCCACCTTCCACTGCTGCTGTTTTGGTTCACAAAGGTGTCCGCGTCCGACTTCTGGCTGTGGCCGCATTCTTATTTGATTCGCGTCGTGGACAGCTGGCAGTGCGTGGCCGAATGGTTACGCTGTCCGCTTTGTAAGCGGATGATTCTGGGTTCGATTCCCATCTGCTCCAACCTTCCATCGGATGAGGAAGTAAAATGTCGGTCCCGGCCTTGGTTGTTGGGCCGTTAAGTCATTCCAGGTGTAAGAGTCGTCTCCATGCCATAAGTACAAACAACACACCAAACCAAGCCTACTCCGGTGGAATCGCTGGCGGCGGTTGGACTCGCAATCCAAAGGTCGTCAGTTCAAACACTGGGGTGGAAGGTTCCTTGGAGTAGAAAGAGGTTTGGGTGCTCTCCCCATTCAAGCCTTCGGACTCCTAGGTTCGAGCAGAAACTTGCAATAGAGACCACAAAAGACCCGGGGGTCGTTAATGTGGATGGTTTGATTTGATTCGTGGACAGCTCAATCACCACTGGCACTACCAAAATGTTTGTTTACATTTGGAACTTAGGCGTACACGGTTATACGAGAACGACTAAATGAAAAAAAAATATCCAGTCGTATTAAAAGTTAACACTTTTAAATCAGTTGGTAGTGAGATTTTCAAAAACTTTAGCAGTAAAAGTTTTCATTTTTAAAACAAGAAGAATACTTTTAATGTAACAAGTTTAAACCACTTTTAATCCAAAAGTAAGTTAGTTTTGTCATTTTAGTCTAGGGGTGCGCCACTTCGAGTTTTCGAAGCGGATTTGCATCCGCTCCAGAACCTTGAGACTCACTCCGTCTGTTTAGCCGAATCTGTGTAATTTCATTCAGAGTGTAGGTTTTGACATTTCGTTTGGTTTGTTTATGTTTTGGAGAAACGTGTTTTCCATTCGTAAAGTTTTCAAGTTAATTTTCGCTAGTTGTGCTGAAGTTACCCAGCGGAAGAATCTGTGGCCACGGAGTGCCTTGCACAAAGGTTGAGTGGTTCGTGGAAAAGTGGCCTAAGGGGAGAATCGGTGTGCAGCTGTATCCGCGACCGTTTCTTTCCAACGGGTCGAGCAGCGAGCCATGGAGCGACCAACCGGCAAAGTATACGGCGTCCAGTTCTGCTGTCGGTAAAGGAGGAACGTACGGTTCCGGGGGACGAGGAGGAGGCGGTGCTAGTGGTAGAAGCGGATCTGAATTGAACAGTGCTGAGCGGAAAGGCTTCGGACGGTGTCGCGATCGACGGTACTTTTTACCACGCCTGTGGTTCCTTAGAGTGTGGTAAGTTGAGTGCGCCTGAGCCGAAGGGAGAAATCAGAAAAGTTGTGAAATAGTTGAAATGGCGTTTGGTCAATAGTATCACGCAGAAAAATGTTATGTAGAATCAGCCTGTACGAGGTTTGAATCAACAAAATTTTTGTTGAATATAATCAACGCCGATTTTGCGTTGAAACAAACCTCACTTCCACAAAAGTCTTTTGTTGTTTTGAAAAAGCTGCTTTGACGTTTAGCGTTGATTCAACAAAATCATGATTTTCAAATCAACAAAACGTTTTGTTGATTCAAATATGCCTTATTTGTCTGCGTGATTTAGCAAAAAGCGGACTATATCTCTAACAGTTAATCTTCTCTGTACCGTAGATCCGAAGGAGGAGTTCGCTTCCGGGTATCCACTGCGGGTATCGAGGCTCAAGACGTGGCCGGAGAAAGACAAGGCGGTGCGGTTTGTGGAGATAGCCTCGCTAAACTTGGAGGTTATCAGAGTGACATGCAAAGGAAAGTTGCATTCAGGCTTATCTTTTGACGGGTGCGACAACGGTTTGCTGTGATACCGCATCTATTGCAGAACGCACGCGCCCGATCGATGACATCGTAGTCGTAGGGGACTTCAACTTGCCGAAACTGACCTGGACACCTTCCCGTAACGGTTTCTTGTACCCGGATCCTGATCGCTCACAATTCCATCCCTGTGCGCGTGATCTTCTGGCCGGGTATAACCTGGCCACTCTGCAGCAGATCAACCATATTGAGAACAAAGACGGTCGCCGTCTTGATCTTTGCTTTGTGAGCGCACAAGATTTCGCCCCAACGCTAATCGTTGCCCCGGCCCCGCTTGCTAAGATCGTCCATCGCCATCCCGCGCTCGTTGTCACCATCGACGGCTGTCACAGTTCTGTTGTTCGAGACCGACCGGACACCGTATGCTACAACTTCCGAGGTGCTGATTACGATGAAATGTCTCTGGCGCTGCGCAACATCGACTGGGATAGTGTCTTGGACTCTGTCGACGTTGATGCCGCGGTCGATACATTCTCATCAATCCTGCGAGATCACATCGACCATTTCGTGCCTAAGGTCAGGAGACGTAATTCTACTCACCTACCGTGGCAAACGCCGGAGCATTGCAACCTCAAAACCCAGAAGCGAGCCGCTTTCAAGATCTTCTCCAGGTGTGGAACGAACACTTTCCTTCGCGAGTACTACTTGAGAATGAACAGTAAATACCAGCGTCTGAGTCGCAGTTGTATGGCAAGCTACCAGCGCAAGAAGCAGCGTGAGCTGAAGGCCAACCCGAAGAAGTTTTGGAAATTCGTCGACGAGAACCGCAAAGAATCCGGGCTGCCTTCGTCCATGCGATTGGCCAACGAGGAAGCCGAGAGCACTGCAGAAATCTGCAGGCTGTTCGCCAAATAGTTTTCGAGTGTTTTTACAAACGAACATATCACCGACGACGAGATCCAAATTGCTGCCAACATCGTTCCCCGTTGCGATCGATCTCTCCCCACGATCGACATCGATAACGACGCCATTTCAGCTGCGATAACTAAACTGAAACATTCCAGCTTCCCTGGACCGGACGGAATTCCCTCGACACTGCTGAAGCGATGTTCGTCCGCGCTGGTATCGCCCCTCTTGCACCTGTTCCGGCTATCCCTCGCCTCAGGAAAGTTCCCGTGTGCATGGAAGCAGGCCTTCATGTTCCCCGTGCATAAAAAGGCGATCGAAGGAACATCGAGAACTACAGAGGTATCTCGGCCCTCTGCGCTGCCTCGAAACTGTTCGAGTTGGTGGTGATTGGTCCAATCTTTGCCCATTGCCGCCAGGAATTATCCAGTGATCAGCATGGATTCTTTCCAAAACGGTCCACTGCCACGAATCTTCTGTGCTTCATCGAGTTCGTTATCGATAGCTTCGACAATCGCTCTCAAACTGACACCGTTTATACAGATTTGTCGGCAGCTTTCGACAAGATTAACCACAGTATCGCTATCGCCAAACTCGAGAAGCTCGGATTTTGTGGTATGGCAGCCTGTTGACATGGTTCAGGTCATATCTGTCGGGACGCTCGCTGCGGGTGGAAATCGAGGACGCACTCTCCGAAAGTTTCGACGCTACCTCTGGAATCGGTCAAGGCAGCCACCTCGGTCCGTTGGTGTTCTTGTTCTATTTCAACGACGCCAACTTCACCCTGAGAGGACCTCATCTTTCCTACGCAGACGACCTCAAACTGTTCGCCAAGATCGACTGTCTCGAAGATGCCGAAGCCCTGCAACGCGAACTGGATAAGTTCGCTGATTGGTGTGAGGCGAATCACATGGTCCTAAATCCCGGTAAATGCCAGGTGATAACGTTTAGCCGGAAGCACTCTCCGATACTCTTCAACTACCATCTTGGCGACACACTAGTGGAAAGAGTTGATCACGTTAAGGATCTCGGTGTCATACTGGACGTTAAACTGACCTTCAAGCAACACGTGTCCTTCATCACTGCCAAAGCATCCCGTCAGCTCGGTCTGGTGATCCGTATGACACGCCTTTTCACCGACATCCACTGCTTGAAAACGCTGTTCTGCTCGTTGATCCGGTCCTCGCTCGAATATTGCTCGTCGGTTTGGACTCCGCACTACAACAACGCCGTTTATCAGCTAGAGAGAATTCAACGCAGGTTTGTCCGATACGCCCTGAGACTGCTGCCCTGGAGAAATCCCCAGCAGCTGCCGCCATACGAAGACCGCTGCCAGCTCATGCATCTCGACACTCTCCAGCTGCGTCGTGACCTGGCCCGTGCTTTGACAGTTTCGGACGTTCTGACCGACAGGATCGATTGCCCCTCTCTTCGAGAAAAGATCACCCTGACTGCACCTGCTCGCCAGCTACGCCACACGCCAATCATGCAGATCCCCTTCCACCGTACCAATTACAGCGCCAACGGAGCCATCGTCGGACTGAAGCGAGCCTTTAATAAAGTGTCCTCTGTTTTTGACGTCAGTTTGTCCCGCGATGTGTTAAAGTCCAAGTTTTTATCAGTGTTAAGACGAATGTTCTAGTTTTAGTCTTAGTTTTAAGTTCATTTGGGCAATAAGTGCTCGGTAGCTTGATCGGTGCACCGAATCCGAAGTTTGGTGTGATGGCGGTGTGGATCGGGTACACAAAATTGACATGGTTTCTGCGCCTACCACACGGGAGAAGTTTGGAACTCTTGATGCCTAGCAAGCCAACCGAAGTCAGCTGTTCATGTAAGTTATAAAATCAATGTAAATTTCGATTTAATTGGCAGCTTAACATTTCTGCACATCATTGTTGTGCGTGGAAGCAAGAAGTGCGGATGTGTTTTTAAGCTTAATTGTTAATTTTATCGGTGAAATTGAATTTGAACTTTAAAATTATTCGCCTTTTCATATGCAATCAACCATGCAGCTGTACCTCTGTCAAAACAGAATCCACAACGTCCACACCAGGTGAGAAATCCACAACGTCCACCGCTGGTGAGAAACGTCAAAAAGCTTGTTTATGTTTCGTCTTCGCTGTCGTAATCGCGGTCACCTAATTTTGTTGTTTTAGAAGTGAAGACGTCAACCAACGCACTACATTAGGTACATTAGGTGGCCAAGTTTCAAAAAAGTGACCTTCTCCAAATATTTTTTGGTATTTTTTTCTCGAAAGTAAACATTCTAACTAAGAAAAATCCAAATTTTCAAAGCTCTAAGTTTGTTCATTACGGAGATACGCAAGCTGAAAGTCAAAAGATAGAGTAAAAAACTAGCGTTTTTCGTGAAAAAGGCTGATTGTTTAATTTTAACATAGCTCAGCCATTTTAAATATTTTATTATGACAATTATACATCGTTGGAAAGGTAATGAGATAAGCTTTGAAACTATTTATAAATAAAATGTTGTTTCCAAACCAAAAACTGAAGTTTTCATCGAATAACTGGAGCATTTTTTTGACAAAACTTATTTTTTTGTGTTTGTTAATCGAGTACTTTTTTTGCTAACCGATGCTAAACATGAAACTAAGATCACTTGAAAGATTTGATCATAATCTAACATTGCTGTAATTCCAGCCTGCGATTTTTTGCGTTTTCGGAGATATGCCATTTTGAACATTTACGTTTTATCAAAATTTGCTGCAATCTACATATGCGCCCGTCTATTTTACTTGCTTTGCTACCTACTTCGTGGGCATCGTCGCTTCAAAAATCAATACCTGGTTTCAAGAACTTCGAAATGACTTTATTGGAATTTCTGTTACCTACATTTAAAATTGAGTACCTTAGTTAAAATAAGGTATTCGTACCGAAGTTTCTAAAGCGAAACTGGAGAATCTCAGTTTGATACCGAAAAAAGTATTCAGCAAAATATTGACTCAGCATGGTGAATTTCTGCGATCAATCCATGAAACTGATCCACATTTAAATTCTATGTTGGTTAGTACAAAACATCATAAAAAGTACCTCAAATTTAGTTCTCGGCTTTTCAGTCCCAGTAGCAAGTAAAACGAAATTTTGTTTATTATTTGAGAATTGATCCACCAGAAACTCTATAATCAAATGAATTTTCATGAACAAGAACATTAGAATTAGTAAGAATATGTTTTGTATTTTATCGTTTTACTTCATAATCAATATTTTGAATAAAATTAATTTTTCTGTTATTTGATTTAACAATTAAAATTTTCGCAATTTATGCCCATAAGAGTGGAGGAAGGGGGGGGGGGGTCTCAAGTTATATGACATGGACTCACAAAAAGAAACACACAGCAGTAAATAATAAATATTTGACTTGAAATTAATTAATTACGCTTAACAAAATTTTGTTAGAGGGGAGAAGGGGAGGGGAGGGGGTGGGAATGTATTAGCTTAGCCATAATTTAATAATATAAACTTGCAATACAATATATACGCAATTCTGTTGCACTTGCAAATGTATGAAAAGACTATTTATTATAAACAATCAACTATTGAAAGACACGAAAAGTCATAAAAATGGACGTTTATCATTTCAATACCATACAATTACCCAAATTTGTATAAAAAAAGCATTTAAAAAGCAAAAAAAATAATTTGGCCGCCTGTTTGTATGGAGATGGCCCATAGTGCACCGCAGCTGATTTATCTGGTTAAAAATCCCAACCTGCTTTGCGAGCCGAATATTCTCCAGAAGTAGCGGAGGAAGAACCTGTCAAGCCGGAATTCTTCGAAAAGAACAAAGCAACCGCCGCCGAGATGGAACCCGATTTAAGAAGTTCGTCCAAGGTCGAACCGGTACTTGCGGCTGTCACGCATTCGGGAGCCTCTGCCGAAGCAACCGAACCCAGTTAAAACGGACATGCGGAAACTTCGATGGACCTGCGATCGTGCTGATCGTGGGAAGCATAAACACAAGCAGATCATTCTTTATTTATTGTTTCAATTCCAACAACGAAAACGAAATAAATTATTATTGCACTTTTTTTTTGTATATGTGCTATTAGCATTTTCCTTCTTTTTGCATTTCGTAGAAACACTTCCGGAACCACTGCTAGAACAGTGCCCTTCTTCCGTCCCCGGGAGCAAAACGCCAGTGCAACCGCCAGCAGCCATCCGGCGATGTGGCCACGGGGAATTCCCTTATTTAATGAAACTCAGCTCATGTCGTGAGTCTGCGATCAGCAGAGAAGCGAGTCAGACGTGCGTCCCTCACAAACCAAAAAAGTGCTAAAAAGTGCAAAAAATGCCTCACGGCAAGAAAAAGAGGCGGTCCTCACCAGCAGGATCGGCAGATTTGAAGAAGCTAAAGAATGCCGAAGCGCTACCTGCAAAACCAGGCAGTTTGAGCAAGGACGCTCAAAATTCGTCTGGAAACCAGTTCGCTACCCTCCCTGTGGACGTGAGCGAGAAGGAAGAATTTGAACGACGAGAAAAGTTGCCACCCATTTTTGTGAAAACATCGTCATCGGATTCGGTGCGAAAGTGGCTGACCGGGTTTATCAAATCTGGTGCTTTACGAGCTTCCATTCGCTTGTGTGCTGACGGACTCAAAATTCTGCTACCTACCAGAAAGGATTACAACTACGTTCGGGATTTCCTGAACAACACAAAGATTGAATACTACAGCCATGATGATCCAGGTCAACGCCCCATGAAACAGGTCCTCCGAGGCCTGTACGACATGGATGTGAGTGCGCTGAAAGAAGAGCTCAAAACTCTTAAGTTGAACGTGATCGAAGTCTTCAAGATGACGAGACACAACAAGGAGTATCGTGATCAACTGTACCTGGTTCATCTCAAGAAAGGATCGACAACGCCGTCTGAGCTGAAAGCAGTTCGGGCAATTTTCAACATCATCGTGTCTTGGGAACGTTATCGTCCAGTGCACCGTGACGTGACACAGTGTTCGAACTGCTTGCAGTTTGGGCATGGTGGAAGGAACTGTTTCATCAAGAGTCGTTGTGCAACCTGCGGAGGTGAGCACAAAACTAAAGCTTGCGAAACAATCAATGAGAACATCGAAGCGAAATGCTTCAATTGCGGCGGCGACCATTCGACCAAGAATCGAAGCTGCCCAAAACGAGCTGAGTTTGTGAAAATTTGGCAGCAAGCGACGACGAGGCACCAACCAAATCGTCGCAAAACACCACCAACTTTCACGGACGTGGATTTTCCTGCTTTGGCGTCACCTGGAGCGGAATCTGTTCGAGTGGTTCCAAATCTGCAGCCATTGCCGTTGAATCAGCGGCAAAAAGTTACAGAGAATACAACACCTCTTGGCTTCAGTCAGCAACCGAGGGAAAACCAACCAGCATCAACGGGTGAAGGCAGTAGTGACCTGTTTTCACCACAAGAACTTCTGAACATTTTCAACGAGATGACAACAACACTGCGTGGTTGCAAAACTCGTGCGGAACAAGTAAGAACCCTTGGAGCATTCATCTTGAAATACAGTTCGTAGTTTACTCTTTCTAATGATTTTGAATATTTCAATGAATTTACTTTTTTAGTTTTAAGTTAGGATTAGTTGTTAATGTGATTTTTTTCTTTTTATCCAAATGTATTCGATTCAATGCAAAAATGTAAAACAATTTGAAGTAAATAAATGAATGTGAACAGTTAATAAGAAAACGAAAAATATAACAAAGATGAAGAGCATGTAGCCATACCACTTAGAATGTAAATGAAATGTAATTATTATATGAAAGTTCAATAAAGACATATTTAATTTAAAAAAAAAGCTCATGTCGTCCTCGGACTCTTTCATCTACTATCCTCTTCCTTCCGCTCGGCGGCAGCGGCAGACACAGCACCACCGGACGACATCAAGGACAGCTTCTCGCGGCCGGAAGCGATCAGTTTCTCGACGGACTTGCCCTTCAGCTCGATGACCTCCTTATTGATGCGGGTTGAGTATTTCGCAAGTTCGAAACTACGGCGTACGATGTACCACCTTTTATAGCTACTTGCAACAAAATTTACTTATTCCTTTCGGAAACTTTCGCGAAAACAAATCTAAAACAAAAAAAAATAACTTGACAGGCGGGTGTGCGAAGGAGACGCAAAACAAATCAATGTTTTCGACAAAGCAGGTTGGGCGCTGTCAAATGTTCGTTGACAAGAGGAATTTAATTCCTCAATACATTAAATGCGCAAATTAAATCTATTAAGGCCAGTTTCGCGCCCCTTGATTTTTCCTGTTTTCGAAAATAGCAGGATTCTAGCAGGGTTCTTACAAAACCGGTTGCTTTCACCGGATTCTGCTAGAACCGGTTATTGCATTTGAGCTAGAATTCTCTGAGAATTTTTGCAAAGATCTGGCAAGATGATGACAGCGTTCTAGTAAGAATATTTTTTCTCTGCTAGAATTCTGAAAGAATCCTGCGAGAACGCCGTGACTGGGTCAGAGTGTTGTTGCGTTTAAGATAAATTTATGCCTAAAATGTAGTTTTTGCCCATAGTCGCCGTAAGATGTTAAGTTCAGGTTACACTAGTTTAGCTACGTAATAGTGAGAAGCCCAAGACTCGCTTGAGAATGCGCGAAGAGCCTGAGATTTCCTGCAGTCGGCTGCACGCTTGCCAATATTTCCGACAACTCAACAAAAAGGGAAATCCAACCAGCACGACCATGCCACGTCGTACGATCGAACAGTCGCCTGCATACACCCATCGAGAGCGGAGCCTCGCTCGATCGCGTCTCGCCAGCCGACATCAGCAGCTCGCCGAGCCGGATAAATCAGCGCTCGGAAACGGTAATTTACGTAAGGGGCACGAGGCCGGACAGGACGGCACGATACGCCGCAAAGCCCGAACGAAACTACCGGTAAGTCGTGGTCGAGGCGGACAATTGGCACACCATTTAGTTGTCGCATTTCCCAGATTGGCAAGCCGTCCAGCGAGCGTCCCAAAAGTGTCTGGTTCACCTCACCAAGCTCGTGACGCCAAGGTCGACGGCGAAACACCGCCAGCCGCGTTTGAGGCCCGACGTGAGTGCAGAAATCGAGGTCAAGCGGACAGCCAATCATTAAATCTCTTTTCCTAGGCGCACACGGAGGCAGGCCAGCGCCGTGTCGAAGGACGAGCCCGATCTAAAGCGGACGCGCGAGGCAAAACTCGAGAGTGGAGGCGGCAGGAGAGACGCATCGCATGCCAAAAACCACAAGTAAGCGAGGCATTGACAATTGACGCTGTACTTCCACTAAGATCACCCTATTCACAGGAGATTGAGGGTCACCACACACACGCGCACGACTGAAGCGAGATTCAGTGTCAAGGTCACGCCGACGAGGAAGCAAGTCGTAAGTTAGCTCCAGGCAGGTGGTGCGTCACCAATACTAACAAAGGGCTCTCTTTAAACAGTGAGAACGGTGCTCGAAGCACGCGGAACACCACTAGAGGACCTGAAGCTAAAAGAACGCCCCGAACCGTACGGGGTAAGATTGAGCCTGAATCAAGGAGTAAGCACATGGAGCTGACGACTTTTGTTTCCACAGGGCGTTTATACACCGTTTGCTTTGTGCTCGAGGGCCGACCGACTGCACAGGTCGTGCCGCGGCAGTTTTGTCAGCGAATACCATCGGCGGAGATCGAGTAGAGGCGTCGAGAAGAGGCCGTCGAAGTCGCGCGGCGCAAGGACACGGAGGATGCCAACGTCGCGCAAGCACGCACGTACGCAGAGCGCGTCGCGAGGACGCGGAGCGCGTGGTGCGAACGCGACGCCGAGGCTGGAGCACGAGCTGATCGACGGGGGCCAGGACGTGCGGCTACGGCATGGCGGCAGAAAGCGCGCGAGGACGGGTAGGGATTAGATGGGCCCATCTGTGAGTGAGTAGGAAGACATGTGTTGTCCATTAGCGTAAGAAAGCAGGGAACAGAGTTTGGCAGGAGTAACATTATTATGTAAACTACTAGAATAAAACATGGCAACTTAGCTCACACGCACACAACTACTTTTAGTTATTTTGGCTTGCTAGTCGGGAGCGTCAGCGATTTCGCTCAGCTGAACGGTTCCCTATCAACAGTGTGTTGGCGTTCTGTTTAATTATCAAGGTCAGTCCACACTTTTATTTCCCAATCATATTTCTGTGTACGTTTTGCGCTATTCGTTTGTTATACTTGAAATCATTTTTTCATTTATCAGCTGACTGAAATTTAAATGTTTTGTGTGAATCAAATTTTTTTATTTTCATAATAATTATTTTAACATTATCTCATCAACAGAGAGCGAGTTGTGGCGCTATAACCATGGCAAATAGTGTCCAGGGCATTTGTGGAAATACAATGTCCCATCCTCGAGGGTCCCGGAGCACCAAAACTTCTTAGCATGGTGCTCCCAACGATTCATTGCTCTAAAAAACAGGAACGTGAGCGGGGGATCCCCACGTTTCTTCCTCCCCTGTAGATTCAGAACTGTATTGCTGTTTGAACATTCGTGTTCAAACTCAATCCAATTCAACGAATCATCTTTGCGGTAAACTTTACGCAGTTGGCCTGGCCGCTTTAACGTTTTGTGATGTTTCAAAGCAATTTATTGCATTGGGGCACTGCAAATGTTAATAATGACAAGAGGATGCTAGGCGTTAATCAACCCAAGGCATTTTCCAGGATGCCCTCGAAAGACTGGCTGCGCTAGGGTTAGATTAGATTAGATTAGACATCATAAATCATGTAAAATTACCAATTCTTATGTGTACAATCTGTGATCCTCAATAAACAATATTGTCAACTTACTTCATTTTGAGTTAGTTCTCGCAAACGTTCTACTATTTGTTTTCCTTTTTTTGGTCTCATCAGCAAGTATATTCCAGCAACCTAAATTATTGAAAGGAAAAAAAACTCCGAGTTAGTATAACCATTACCTGGGATGACAAAAAACTCATATACAGTGAGTCAAAAAATTGTCCGAACGGAAACTTTTTCATAAGTAAAAGTACATAAAACTCGACTAAAGTACCAACTTTCATACATCCAACGCGGTAGAATGTCCTCTTGAAGATCCACACCGTCTTTGCAGACTGATTAACAGCAACACGCAGAAAAATCAGCCTGTGTAAGGGTAGATTCAACAAAATATTTTGCTGAATATAATCAACAAAATATTTTGTTGAATATAATTAACAAAATATTTTGTTGTATCAGCCCTTGAATTTTGTTGTTTCAAATCAGGACATTGTTTTGTAACGAAGCGGTATTTTTGTAGAATCTACTCTCGTTTTTGTTGATTAAAATTAGATAGAAAGTCCGTTCAAATCCGATTTTTGTTGCAACAACTTTGATTTTTTGTTGAAATTATTCAGATTTAAGTTTCAATTTAAAGCGGCATACGCACTTCGGAAGGAATCGGTCAAGAAAAATTTCAAATGGGCAACAGCGGCAGAGTAAGCAAGTCAGAGAGGGTGAAGAAAAGCCCCAAGAAATCGTTCCCTCTTCTTTGTTCTGCTGTTCGTAAAGCTGTTTCTTGACCCCTTTCCTTCCGATCAGCGTACTAGCCTTAAGGCTAGTGAATTAATTAAAACAACAAAACATTTATTTGAAGTAATAGTTTCCGATATTAATTGAAATATTTATTTTTGATGAAACAATTTATGAAACAGGAATGATTTCAGACTGCTTCTTTAAGCGTTGCATCCGTGGTTGCATCACATTCTGTCCTTCGGCAGTTTTGCATCCCTTGCACCCTCGCTTGCACCCTAGCTTGAACTGCACCTGGTGTTGCCGCTGCCATGCCTTGAGACATCAACAAGGAGTTGGTTAAGCTGCCACAGCTTGTTGAATCTGTTATGTTCTCAGTGGTCTGAAAGGGTAAAAAATATCAGAAGGGCATTGGTTGGTGGCACCGTTGAAGATGCTTTTGAAGGCAGCCGGATTGATCGAAGAGGTCACTGCTCGTTTTTTCCGTCTCGTGACTATTTGCTTGGTGTACTTGGGTGGCGGCTGAAAAGTCCCATTTCTTGAGCACAAACTTCTCGAACCAAGCGAAATTTCGTCCACGGCTGGCGGACAGGCCAATAATCGGTCAAATCACGCGGACAGTCAAGGTAACCGAGGCAGGGACCGAAGAAAACGGACCCCCAAGAAGCAACAATTTAATTTTGAGTTGTTTCAATCGGATTTGAGAGTTATTTCGACAAAAAATCGTTAAGTTATATCAACCAAATCTTTTGTTGATTCAAACAGGCCTGATTTTTTGCGTGAACTTAGGGGCAGTCAAAGCCGCTAACCACTACTCCACGAGGACCTCCAAACCTAGTAAATTTATATGAAAAATTATATAAAAAAATAATAATAAAATATAAGTTTATGAAGTTTTATGTTGTAAGAGCCTCTATTGAACAAGTTTAAACAATATTGTTTTTGTTTTTGTGTGTTCAACCAATCCAATATCCGTAGGTCGGCTACGAAATTATGGGAAAGTATAATCACAGAGAACAGATGTACATCTTGGTTCTAACTTGTGTGTAAACCGTGTAAACTAAAAAAATGCGTTGCATACAATCTTGCATCAAAGAAATTAGAGTGTGCAGGATACGCTTGGCAGCGCCACCGTCGCGGCTGAGAATACTTGACCTAACAATGGAAAAGGCTCAATAGAGTTATCTACGTGCGCATGTATTGCGTGTATGTACACGAAAAAGATTGAGGTTAAATTTTGTACCAGCCAGCAAAACAAATGGCGTGCTAGTGTGCGTGAGAGCGGGCTTAGATAACTCTATAATTTCGAAAGAAAATAAATGTTAACCTTGTTTAAATATAAAATTCACTTCTGTATAATTCCAGTTGACTAAAAATAATGCAAAAATGCAATAACATTAACAAAAACATAACAAAAAAAAAATCATTCAAAATGATTTTTCAAGCGACAACTTAAAATAGTCCCTTTACACATGTTATGTCCGATTTCGTTTTGTTTACCTTCTTTGGCGCGTAAAATTGCAACCCTCTGATGAAGGGCAGTCAGACATTGGTCTGATGTCGTTCGTACGGAATGTTTTATGCAGTGATTAGATGGTCCAACGTTCTGCTACTGTAGGCCATCATGATTTTGGAAGTGGCGCTATCTAGGCGGATGGTGCACACCCTAGCTCTTTTCAACGTATTTTGGTTTGAATTTTTACACACGTTTTTCAGTGCTGTTTGTTCAATGATATACATCTGTTCTCTGTGGTATAATCTGTATCAGACTTGGTTTATGCTGATACAACTTATCGCAGTCCCGGACATTAGGTGGTGTTAGGTGGCCTCGCGCTGCTTCCAATGACCCATTTCAGAATGACAGAGCTCCTTGCGGTCCAATTCCGAGGTCATTGGGCATTGTCCGGCCGCGCCTTTTTTGCACTCTATTTGTAGCTGTAAATCTTACTAAAATGTACTGTACGGTAAAACTAGTCTGCTACTAAGAGCCAAAGGCTCACTGGCAAATAAAACGATTAAACTAACTAAACATAGAGCAAGAACCTGACGGGTCCTCGACCTATCTTTAAACTTCCAATCCCATAAGGCAAAAATGGAATCAGCGTGTATTTAGTGAAGTTCTCCGCAGATATTGAACTGGTAAACGTGTTGACCAGAATATCCAGAGCCGCTACTCTAGAAAGGTTTTCCAGCTGCTTCTTATTAGGTTTTACAGCGTGACGTCACGAGCGCGCACGCACACACATTTTCGCTGAGACACACGTGCAAAAAATGTAAACAGTGCAGCCGAACTGTCAAATTTATTGAACAAGTTTCAAAAATATTTGTTCAAAAATACATTTTTTATTTTTTTTATTTAAAGTTTTCGAAAAAACGATCTTTTTTGGAACAAACCCATAAAACAATCCGGATTGTCCCAGAATCATATGTGGTGGTCAGAGTGTTATCCTCTATCTAGAGGGCGACGAGCGGGAATTCCCGGGAAATCGACCATTTTTAGACATCGCGATTTTTGGAAAAATTGGTTGAGACTCCCGGGAAATTTAAAACTTATGAATACCGAAGCAAAATTATATAAACTAATCAGAAAAACGTTTGAAAAATTAGAAATTGTTTTGACACTTGATGTTCAAGTTTGAATAAACCAATGTTTCTCTAATCTTCTTATTCAGAATGTGTAAATTTGAACTTATCGAATATTCCAATAACTATAATTTAAAAAACCCAAAAAATATGCACCCCAAAATTTACCTTAAATCATACATATCAGTTATTGTTTCTATTTATTATTTCTAAGAGGGAAAGTTCAAGATAAGTAAAATTTACACATCCTCTCTCGAGCATAGCAATCCTCTTAATCTAGTTTTTTAAATGCTAATTAAGTTCATTTTTCTGTATCGAGGTAATTTTCTTTTTCGATGTCAATAAGTTATTTTGTGTTTCGCATCAACCTCATTTTTAAATAAAGGTCGGTCTTAAGTTCAATTTTGAAGGAAATTGGACATGTCCGTGATCAAAATTTCGATTAAGATGTTTTTTTCTATCTGTATTGCGCAATTGAAAACAGCCCTATTTTTTTTTTTTGAAATTTAACCTCACCATCGTATTCTTCTGCCAATTTTACATAAGAATCACTTATTGACAGAAAGGAATATGTTTCGTTCCAGAGATATCGAATTTTAAAGTTTTGAGTATTTGAGATTTCCTAAATCAGCTTCATTCGCCGCATCTGCTAGAAGCACATAGGCGCGCTGTTCAATAATTATTACCTGGTGTTCTTTCCAGTTTCCAACAGTGTTGTACATAAAATGTTTGTCTAGTTTGCTAATGATAATTTGTAATGAATCTTATTTCAATAAATAACCAGGTAGAAGTTATTGATCAGCGCGCCTGTGTGCTTCCCAAATTGATCGGGTGGTCTGATTTGTACAAAATTCGGGATTCTTGCATGTTTTGATAGTATCAACACTGTTGATTCAACAGCCCTGCCAAATTTGAGCAGGATCGGAGAGGGTAATTTTCAAATGCTGTTCCGCTTCAGATGGAATGACCCTGATTAGAAACACATGTATCACTTTTCTATATAAATTATTAAAACTATTGAAAAAGCTGTGCATCAACTGCATGGCGGACAAGCACAGTCCGGTAAGTTGCAAACAGCGTTCCTGCAAACTCTGCGGAAGAAGACACAACACTCTCCTCCATCGAAACGTTCCTGAGCAAGCGAAGAAGCAGTTCAACAGTACCGCTCGCAGCAATCGTCAACTTCCGGTCAAGGTGAACAAGTTCTACCAAGCACATCAGCCTCTTCTGTCCAAACTCTTGTGACGTCTCGGTCTAACCGGTCTTCCACGCGCTCAGTTTTCCTCTCGACTGCACTCGTCAAAGTCGTCGGGCCAAAGGGTATTTTTTTTGAAATTAAATATGTCTTTATTGAACTTTCTTATAATAATTACATTTCTTTTACATGCTAAGTGGTATGGCTTGATGCTCTTCATCTTTGTTTTATTTTTCGTTTTATTATTAACTGAACACATTTATTTTATTTACTTCAAATTGTTTTACATTATTGCATTGAATAGAATACATTTGGGTACAAAAGAAAAAAATATATACTTTAACAACTAATCCTAACTTAAAACTAAAAAAGTAAATTCATTGAAATATTCAAAATCATTAGAACGAGTAAACTACGAACTGTATTTTAAGATGAATGCTCCAAGGGTTCTTACTTGTTCCTGGCGAGTTTTACACCCACGCAGTGTTGTTGTCATCTCGATGAAAATGTTCAAAAGTCCTTGTGGTGAAAACAAGTCACTACTGCCTTCATCCGTTGATGCTGGTTGGTTTTCCCTCGGTTGTTGACTGAAACCAGGAGGTGTTGTATTCTCTGTAACTTTTTGCCGCTGATTCAATGGCAATGGCTGCAGATTTTTTTTCCGAACAGATCCCGTTCTTGGTGACGCCAAAGCAGGAAAATCCACGTCCGTGAATGTTGGTGGTGTTTTGCGACGATTTGGTTGGTTCCTCGTCGTCGCTTGGTGCCGAATTTTTACAAACTCGGCTCGTTTTAGGCAGCTCCGATTCTTGGTAGAATGGTCGCCGCCGCAATTGAAGCATTTGGCTTAGATGTTCTCGTTGATTGTTTCGCAAGCTTTAGTTTTGTGCTCACCTCCGCAGGTTGCACAACGACTCTTGATGAAACAGTTCCTTCCACCATGTCCAAACTGCAAGCAGTTCGAACATTGCGTCACGTCACGGTGCACTGGACGATAACGTTCCCAAATCACGATGACGTTGAAAATTGCCCGAACTGCTTTCAGCTTAGACGGCGTTGTCGATCCTTTCTCGAGATGAACCAGGTACAGTTGATCACGATACTTGATGTCCTCGTTGTGCCTCGTCATCTTAAAGACTTCGATCACGTTCAACTTAAGAGTTTTTAGCTCTTCTTTCAGCACACTCACATCCATGTCGTACAGTCCACGGAGGACTTGTTTCATGGGGCGTTTACCTGGATCGTCATCTCAAACGTAGTTGTAATCATTTCTGGTAAGTAGCAGAATTTTGAGCGCCCTTGCTCAAACTGCCTGGCTTTGCAGGTAGCCTTTCGGCATTCTTTAGCTTCTTCAAATCTGCCGATCCTGCTGGTGAGGACCGCCTCTTTTTCTTGCCGTGAGGCATTTTTGCACTTTTTAGCAATTTTCAGGAGCTAATATCGAGGAGTACCTCATTGATTGGTGGTCCACAAAGGAATGTGCCAAAGGGTAAAACCGCAGTAGGTAGAGTTCTTCTCGACAATGCTTCTCAACCCAACCTCATGACGGAGCGCTTCCGTCGCATCCTGAATCTGCGGAAAAAAACCAATCAGCACGGATCTGTACGGAGTTGGAGCTGAACGCAAATCAGTTGCCTACTCGGTGGTCACCACCGTGTGTTCCCAATTCAACAAATACCGATCGGTCCTCGAGATTCTCGTCCTCCAAAAGGATAAAACCGATCTCGCGACATCGACATCGAACCCAATCGAAATGGTCATCGGCAGCGAAGTATTCTTCGAGCTTCTGCGCAAGGGACGCATGCGCATCGACGACGACAAGCCAATTCTCCATAATTCCGTATTTTTTTGTCTCGTCTCCGGCGCGTTCCATGGTACCAGCGTATGCAGTCGACTCGTCAGTCATGTTACCACCATGGAAAGTCTGGAGCAGCAAGTCGCACGTTTTGGGAAATCTGCGAGGAAATCTACACGACAACGTTTGATAGTAATTAACTATTCTGAGGTTAAATATGAGACGAGCACATGGAGTCCCTTAGGGGGATTGCCCGGTCCGTGGGGACAAGTGAAGGTCTTCGCGGGAGCTAAGCTGAGGCTACCGGGCGGGTTGCAGTTGGCGGATAGCTACACGCTCTTGCATGTTTACACTGCTGAGCACCCGGACCAACAGCGGGAATCGATCAGGACGTGGTGGAATTCAACTTGGGCAATGTTGTTGTTGTTGTTTTCCCGCAAAAAGCCACACCAGTCCGTTAAACCCTTCCGACAAAGCGAACGAATGCCACTTTAAGCGTTCAAAGGCCCTTACTTCACAAACCCAAATCCAAGATGTGCAGCCATCCGTGTCGAGGGATTCATGACTAGGAGGGTTTAAAACAGCCTAGTCGCTAACGGTAGCCTGTGGGGCAACAGGGCGCACCCCACAGTATTGTAGCCCTTAGCGCACTATGGCAGGGCACTGGCGCGGCGGACGGTGTATTTCCCTAGCGACTTGTGGGATTCGGAACATGTTGACAAATTTAAATAATTACAAGAACGAGGTTTCCGATGCACCGGGTCCTCCTCCCAGCCTGCCTTAGTAGAACCGGCCGTCGCGATGGCACACTGGCTTGAGAGTTCAAAACAGTGCCAGCCGATCGGACCTGTAGTTCCCGCGTTCCCCTTTGGAACGCCGGGGGAATACAATGACGAACCTGCTAAGGATTCCTCCAAGAGAAAACTCGGTAGAGAGTCAATCGAGGGGGTTCCTAAGCGAGTTAGGTGGGGGTCAAAGTAATGACCAAAACCGAACGTAGGAGGAGAGCTCCTGACACCGTAGACAGTGTTGAAATACGCGCGCGAGCGCATGTTGAGCTAAGCGACCTACTCAAGGCAAATAGTAGGACTAACGTCCACTTCACCATTGAGGAAGTCGATAAGCTAAACGATTTCATACAAAACGCCGGCAACATCCGGAACGACATCACAAGATCAGGTTTGTCGCTTTCGGTGCTGGCGCGTCATGCGGAGTAGCTCTGGAAGGAGCTGCGATCGAAGTACAATGTCCTCGTAGAGGAGGCTAGTGCGGAGAAAGCGGCGAGGTTGTTGTTGGAGCAAAGGGTGATCACCCTTGAAGCCCATAACGACTCTCATCCTTCCATTGAAGTAGAGGATCAGGTAACCCCTAGTGAGTTCCAAGCGCTACGGGAGCAGAACGCGGCGCTCCAAGCCACGGTTGAGGAATTATCCAAAACCATCACGGAGCTCGCATCTGCTAAGTCTGCATCCGTTCAAGTTGGCTCACCAGCGAAGTGTCCGCACTCCGCGAGCAGAATTTGGCGCTCACCGCCGAGGTTGCAACCCTGAGAGAGACGGCCGTCACACCACCTCCGAGTGAGTCTCAATCAGAGGCCGAATCGACCCTTTTGTTAGAGCTTGCGAAGGCACAGCAAGAAATCCTCTCCCAGCGCAAAGACCTGAAGAGCCTTAAAGAGGAAGAGACCAAGAGAAAATTGGAATCGAAGTCTGGAAAGAACAGAGGCAGAAACCAAGGAAGACAGAAGCAAAAGCAGGCGAAGGGTGGCGTTAAGAACGCAGATCCCAAACCTGCAGTTCCCAACACGTCTTCAGGTAGCCAGGAGCAGGGCTGCGGAGTCGGGTCATTGTTCAAGCGACTCCGACTCCGACTCCGGCTTTCTGAGATTAGCCGACTCCGACTCCGACTCCGGCTCCGGCTTTCAGCTCCAACCGACTCCGACTCCAACTCCGACTCCGGCTTTCTGAGATTAGCCGACTCCGACTCTGACTCCGGCTTTCTAAAAATGGTTGGCTCCGACTCCAACTCCACATATTTTTAAATGTTTCAAAAGTTAGATAGAAAACATTGATAAATAGAATTATTTATTAGTTATTGTAACAGAAATCAAAAAATATCTCCAGTTTTAAAGACATTTTCAGAAGAACAGTTTGGTAAGTTAATTTGGATTTATTTACTTAACCTCAAATTTTCATTAAATTTATTAAAAGCTGAAATATTAATTTGTTATGTTTTGAATGATCATTAAAAGAAAGCTGGCCTTAATGATCGATTTACATTTACATTTGATTTGCTAAGTTTCCTTCCTTACGCTACCTTTCCAAAAATATTTTTATATTATTTTATATTTATTTTTTTAAATTTAACAGAATGAGAAAAAATTACCGGTAGAATACTATTTTGAATTTGATTATTTTAAATAATATTTTAAACATACATTGAAATCCTATCATTTTTGTTACACATTTTTTATCTTGAAATTATATTCTGTCCTGAAATCTTGAGATTTGTTTAACGATAATATGCGACAATATCAAAATAGTTTGCCTAAGGATCAACATTCTCAGAATTTAGGAGAGAAATAGTAAACATTAAGATAATTGATATATTTAACATATTCAATGATTATTTAAAAATTAGTTGCAAGTTTTTTTTGATAGGTTTTTGTCAGTTTCAAATATTTTAAGCGCGACACTTTGATTTTTTTGTACTTTGTTATAAACAAATTGTGTATGTTTTGTTCCAAGTAATAGATTGTAATAATCGTTGATTATTTGTTGGAAGAGTTTTACTGACAGTGATTTTTTTTATTTCCATAAATAGTGATTATTATTTTTTTATCTTTTTATGTACCTAGTAACCTTTTTCCTGAAAATTGATTTACTTAAAACTTCCAAGACATTCGCTATCGGGGTATAAGATGACTGTGTGTGAACTTTTTTCAGAACTGAAAGAACTGAATTAAATTTGTATTGAAAGGGTACATACATATAGGGAAAGGAAGCAGTCAAGAATCAATTAATTCTACTACAAAACCAATATTGTTTTAAATTTTTGAGTTATGATGATACTACATACTTGGGTAAGAGTGGATTTACAGGTTATCATTTAATGATCATAGATCTCTAAACAAAATGAAAAATGGCAACGCAGCGACTTGAAAAACAATTAAACATATAAGAAGTTTTGTGAATTAAGCGGTTTTATAGCAAATATTGAAAAATAAAAAAACATATTTTTGGTTGAATTTAAGATAACTCCGACTCCGACTCCAACTCCGGCTTAGCAGAAATTTTCGGCTCCGACTCCGACTCCGACTCCAGTTAATAAAATTTAGCCGACTCCGGCTCCGACTCCGACTCCAGCTGATCGAGTTTTGACGACTCCGACTCCGACTCCAGGTCCCCAAAAAGACCCGACTCCGGCTCCGACTCCGACTCCGACTCCACAGCCCTGGAATTCAGGAAATCTAACGGTGAATCACAATCCAGGCTTTGCAGGAAATGGTTGGGGCAGCCTTGGCCATAGCCTCTTGCCCCAATATTAACCCGGTTGAACTGCCTGCCGATGTCGAGGCTGCTGCTGAGGCGCCCGCTACTGCGGAGGAAGCCGGATCCTGTGGTGGAGTCAACTAGTTCGGAGCAACTTGCTTATCCTTCGTGAACTGCTGCTCAGATTGCTGCTGGTCGTCCTTTTGGCCTTTTGGTGATGTTGGGCCACTCAATCTTTTTCCACAGTTCAGTTTCTGTGGTTCAGTTTCGATATAAATTTAACGGCATCATTTTTTGAAACCTTTGCCACTTTTTGCTTTTGTTGTTTGGCGCAACTTAACTGCGCCGTGGACACGTTCCCCGCGGATGTTTCCAAACGCCCATCGTGGGGATCAATTCTGGTGGATTTGAATTTATTTTTTCTATTTCGGCGGTCACTACTGATGTTTTCGTGACTTGGAGTATCTTGTTGATGATGGTGCCAGGTGTTCGACCTTTTGGAGGAGGAGGAAACTTCGATAGAACTTGGAAGCAACGGGAGGACATGTGATTTGATCTCCGTCGTCGCGATTGTAGTGCGTCGTTGCTGGTGCTGCCGCATGATTTGGCTCATGAAGTTCTGCCATTGGAAACGGAACTGATCCAACGTCATCTTCGGCCACCGACGTTGATTTTTTTTTTGCATCGATCAGCAACAACAAAATTATTTCGGTCAGCTGTTGATGTTTACAATCGTTAAGGCTTGATTGTCTCACGCATACACTGACATGACATATGACAGTAATGGGTTTGTATTGGTATGTTTGGGTTGCGCTTCGGCATCAGCTCACCAGGCAGCGCTGGCGTCGTCGTGATTTGGTGGTTTGATTAAGGACGATGGATTTCAAAAATAATTTGTATGGAGAGTCACGTCTGTTTGTCTGTGGTGTTACAATCAAGCCTTTTTTTAGTGAAGCGACAAGCTGCCGAGTTTATTGGTCCTCCCCTCACACAACCTACAACCACTGAACACCCCGTTCCGCCCCGTTCTGGAGGAGCTACCAAAGTGAAGGATGTTGAGGGTTGCTGATGGTGTTGGTGGTTTTACAATGGTTTGTAGGTTGTGTAGTTTGAGGTGTACAGTTTTGGTCGAAAATATGGTGATTGGGTGCCGAGTTGTTTGAGCCTATCAGTTGTTGACATTGCGTAGGACTGGGTCCATAAACATTGATCCTATTCCCTTCGCTAACAATAAAACTAGCTTTGCTTGGTATGAAGTTAACTTCAGGAGCTTTTGATTGCTGGTAGCTTTCCACAGAAAATTGAGCGTCGGGAACGATGCGGTTGATAGCGGTAGATGAGAAGGATGCTGTTGGTACGGCGTGGATTAGTGCCTGTGGCGCAGTCTGCAGCGGCTGCATAATCAGAGGCGGAGGCGGGGCCTGTATTTGCGGCGGCGGCGAAACCAGAGGCTGGAGCGAGGGCATGGTTTGCAGAGACTGCGAGGAAAGCATGGACTGTCGTGGCATAACCAGAGGCTGGAGCGAAGGCATGGTTTGCGATTGAGGCGGCGCCTGATGCGTGATATGCAGCAGCTGCGAGACCTGCGATTGCGGAAAATCCGCCTGTTGCGACGTAGTACCGACTAGTGACAATTCAGCGGTGGCTTGGTGAGCAGCAAGGGCAGACGGAGCGGCGGCTGGATGAGTGGCCACTGAATGAGCAGCGGCGGCGGTGGCGGCTTGATGCTGAGGTGCGATTGGTGGAGTGGGGCTGGCGGAGCAGCGGCTGGATGAGTGACCGCCGGATGAGTGACCGCCGGATGAGTGACCGCCGGATGAGCGACGGTGGCGGCGGCGGCACTGGCAGCTTGATGGTACTGAGCAACTGGAGCATTGGAGCATTCAGCAGTACGAGCGGCTGCTGTTCGTTCAACATCCAAAGCAGCCGCTTCGAGAGCAGCTTTTGAAGCGACCCGCAGTAAAAGATCGGTGCATTGCTGCTCAGTACTAGGTCTTACCTCAGCGTCTGAAACGTTAGGAACTGAATTACTTGAATCGATCGTTTGGTCAACTGGAACATCAACTCTCAATATTTTGTCTGGTTGAGGTAAAGATGATCTAGAGGAACTGCTGGATCGTGGACATTTGTCACCGTTCATGATGGGTTCGAAGATTTCGGTGATGTTCAGAGGATCGTAGTTTCTGCTGGGAAACTCCATATCGAGGGCAGATGGACGAGCAGCACTGCAGAGGGTCAAATCGTGGGTCCGGAGGGTGGTACACGCGCGAAAGGGGGGGGGGGGGGGAGTAGTCGATCCGAGCGAGGTACCACTGGGGAGTCTATGACTCGGGGGGCTGGCCAACAGGTTTGACGGTATGCCACTTGGCACTCAGCACCACGGTGCTTCGTGCGGCCAGTCCCAACCACTTCACTACACTTCACTGCAGGTTCTTGTTCTTGCACCACACTCGCTCGGATCCGTACGACGGTGACCGGAGGGACCTAACTCGGTTAGGAATTTTTAACGTGTTGTGGTGTACGTCTAACCGTCCGTGGTGCTGTCACACTCCGATCCGTATTCTTTAGGCTTATTGGTTTTAATTTGTTTGTGGCACTTCGCTGTTTCGTAACCAATATTTTTCGTGTAATTTTAATTAGGATTTTTCAATTACACAAGCGAACTTTGCAATCACACATTCCGGCTAGCTCAATAAAAACCCAACAAAGCAAACATTTTGGCTCACATGCTTGTATTTACCGTACCAAAACCCGACGTTGCCCCTCGGGCTTCGTGTTCTTTACCGTAGCCTGATCTTTCCTAGCAAGCCTTGATTTTCTCTTAATATTTAAGCGCGAGACATGCGCGGTTTTCTTCTTACCAGTGGCGCCACTGTTCTTCCTACCCCCTTCGCATGCTGCTCAGCTTGCTCACCCAGCTGCTCTTTTCCGCCACCGCCCTTGGCGATGCTGCTCTCCGGCGCACGTTGCCGTTCTTCAAATCCGGCTCGCTGGCACACGGCTTCTCCGAGCCGATATGATGGATGTCTTCCACTTGCCGCTCCGCCGACACGCCGTGGGCACTACGTCCCACAGCGATTTCGGCCGCTTTCCCCGCCAATCCGCCGCTGGTCACAGTGTCCGACGGCGATGCTGGCCGATTGACGCTTGCTCAGTGCGATGCTGCCCCGTCGTGCGAAAACTCCACACAAAAGGCCATGCAGAAACCAAAATGGGCACTAGCCCAGTTCAAGATTGCGTCTTTGGCGTGGCACTCACTCTTTTTGGGGCCTTTTTGCGTCTTCTTCCATCCAGATTCCGTTCGGGCCGAGCCCGATGATGTAGGAGTCGTGAGCTGCCGATGCCGTGTTATCTGAACGGGAAAGCGAAACATCAGCAATCGCCTTTTTCGAGCAAACATGAGTGCTTTTACCTTCTAGCGGCTGCGCCTGCTTTTAATCGCACCTCTGGGCTTCTCTTGCATTCCGTGCCTGCTGCCGGAATCGAGCTGATCTGGGGGAGGAGATGTGGCGTGAGCTTTGGCCGGAAACAAGCAGCCGCTTAGTTACCTGTGGTTCTTCGTTGAGATTCGGGTCTTCCTGCGCGCGTGCTCGTCGTGCTACTGGTGTTGCACTCCAGCGAGCGTCTTTCCTTCCCGCCGGTCTTTGTTTCGTCCGTGGCCAAATCTGGGGAGTTTCTAAGGTTAGAACCGTGGCGATATGGCTTCTTCCGCACTTACTTGTCAGGCTTGTTCTTCGATGCGGGATACGTTTGCCGTGACCTTCCTGGTTGGGCAACACGCCGGAGCTACCGCGGAAGCAAGATCTAGCAGTGTATTTCATGGGCACTTACGAAGTCGCGATGTCCTAGGGTGTAAACCGAACGAAACACAGCGTGGAGCTACTCCACCACACGTCGTGTGCGTTCACTGGCAGCCACAGACTAATTTTTCGCAGCAAGCGGAAGTGGTTGCGCATGATGGTGTTGATGCGCAGTTCAAACAAATTGTTGTTTTCAAGTGAGCGTTAGCAGCGTTAGCGAGGGAACGGGGAATTTTTTGTTTACAAATTTACACGGTAGCTCACATTTATAGAAAACGGACTTAATTTCTATGCCTACGCAATAACTTTTCTTCCCGTGTCGTGTGGTGACGGACGATCAAGCGGGTCGATCACTGGTCTTCACCACTCCGGACCGAAAAAGCAAAAGAGGCCGGCACCATCGTCTGCACCCGTATTTATGCGCCGCCTAGCTGTTCCCTCCAGAACTGTTTCCTGCTTTGCGTTGGATCGGTGACAGCTCGATGACACTGACGTTCCGGGTGATGGTGTTCGCAGAGGTGGGGATAGCAAAATTCATATGGGTTGGTGTCTCAGATGCACAAGGCCTTATTTCCCTAATATCGACTATGTGAATTATTTAATTGCATGCTAACATAGAGTAACAAATAGGTAATAAATAACAAATAACAAATAGATAAATAAATAATTAATTAAATTACAAAACTCCTAAATCTGAAAGACACCAAACTAAACGCTCAATAAACATGAAATATTATATGTTCAAAGTGTAGACAGAGAACAACAAAACTGGCTAGTTACCATTTAAACATTTACTAACAATAATCTAAAATCTTCCTTTAATCAAGCTGGTTTGGTGTGGATCTAGTATGATTTTATTGAAACCGATTTTCAAAAGATTTTAATCTTCCCGGAGTCGGGGTAAAAAATGACAAAATTATTTTTTTTTTTGTTAGCCTAGGCTCATACATAAGGCTACCAACTGTACGGATTTTTTCCTTACCATACGGATTTTCGAACCTCTTCGCGGATTTTTAACAGGCCGGAATTTTTGTAGGGAATTTTACGCATAATTCGGATTTGTACGGAATTTTAACAACTTTTTAATCATTGAATTGCTTTTTTGATTTGGTCGAAGGTTTTGTTGTTTGAAATTTTTGGTTTCTGTGAGTTTGATTTAAAAAGAGAGAGTTTTCCGGGGTTTTCTTCAATTCAAACTTGATTATCAATAAAAAATAATAAAATAAAAAACTCTAGAATTGTTCTTTTAGAAATTCCTTACTAAATATATTCCATTTCTAAAAGCTTTCTAAAACTTGTGAAAACATTTGAACATTTAACAAATCTAGAGTTTTTTTAAAGGTCCTAAAACTGTTGTGTTTCACATGCTATAGGACCTTTTCAATAAAAAACTCTGGAAAAGTGTTCGTGAAAACACTAAGAGCGATATTATTCGTAAAAACAATCTTGACATTTCGTAAACTTTTAAACGTTTAACAAAACAAAATTGAAGACATAATTATTTGATTCAAATCATGGTTTATTTTATGAATACTTTTAAACGTGCAAGTTATAAGCACTCTGATAGCATTTTGTGAAATTTGTTAGCTGTAAAAACGACACAGTTTTATATTTTTAATTCTAAGATTTATTAAATTTAATTTATCTAAATAATTCAATGACAGTTTTTGTTATACCATGGTGGCATATCGGCAAAGTGTACGGATTTTTGCTCAGCAAGAGTTGGTAGCCTTACTCATACACATCTAAACATTGCTCGAGTTTTTAGCTTCAGCCAAATCATTGATTTAGTTAAAGTGATTGATACCATTGAAAGAAAGCTCTTCTTCACTAAATCATTGTGATTTTTTTCAAAATCAAGTATCACACTACTCATTAAAGAGTAAAGTAAACTCAGGGGCAATATTTTAGTGATTTGATTCTTTTTTTTTAATTTGATATTCTAGGCACAAACACACCCAGACATTACTCCAGTGTTTCTCAACCTTTTTCGTTCCATTCCCCCCTTGACTAATTTTTAAGAGCCTCATTCCCCCTACCTCCTCCAATGATGTTAAACTTGTTGGTATCAATGCATGAATATCAAAATTTAATCAAACAAATCAAATTTTCTTACTGAGAATAAACAAATCATGTAATACATGAGAAATACTCTAAAGTATTACATAATTTCATAAACAAATGAATTATTTATTTTTAATAATCTTTTTGTTGCACTGATAATGTTTCATGCCATGAAAATTTAACAAAAAGAAACATTCCAGTTGAAACATTATTTTCTAAAACAATTATTTCTTTTAACTTTTGATATTCATTACAGTATTCATCAAAACCTTACAAAAAATCTCAACGTTCAATTCAATAAGAAATAAAACAATTTCATTTGGCAAATCTCTCTCAAAACCCCAAATAACATCTGATGTTCTTTTTGGAATTGAAAATATCGAGAATTATTTAAAGCAAATCTGTTTTTGTATTTCAAGAACCACTCATGCATTACCTAAACCATGTTATAACTTCCAGAAGTGAAAGTGATCGCTTGAAAAAATAAAATTTATTTATCAATTTTTGAAAAATGCCGTAAACTCAAGTAAAACTTGTTAGAAACTGTGAAAATGTACAAAAATAATTTGAATAACGTTGAAACTTATTTGTAAACATGAAATTTACAAAGAAAGCAATACATGTTTAAATAAATTCGATTTATGATACATCCTCATTCCCCCCCAAAAATGGTCAAATTCCCCAGGGGGAATTCCTCACCGGTTGAGAAACACTGCATTACTCGGATCCTTAGCTTCAGCCAAATCATTGATTTAGTTAAAATGATTGGTACCATTAAAAGAACGCTCTTCTCCACTAAATCATAGTGATTTTTCAGAATTAAGGACCACTACTCCTAAATACACCGACGAATTTTCAAATTGTATTAAAAAATATCACTATAGAATAATTATTAATTTTTCCCAGAAGAGGCGTGTAGTGGGTCGACACATGCACAGAAAAAAGTTGAATTTTGGAATGTTGAAAATTTAGTAGGTTGAATATTACCCCTTTTTTTGAGTAATATTACATACAAAATGTGTAAAAACGTGAACCTGATGAATATTCATCAGAAACTGATGAAAATTCATCATTTTCTGGGGTAAAATTTATCATTTATTTTGCCACAAAATCTGTCACCATTTCCTGATGAATATTACCATAATTTTTTTTTCTGTGTGCATCGTGTCAATTTATGCTGACTTAAGTTACAACACTTGGGTCAGTAATAAATATTATTCGTTCTACTTTTGGGTGACCTTCTTGTTGCCCACATTCTGTGACACATTGCTGTCAGCAGAATGCTTTCCGTGTTACACACCAAAAAATAATCGTGTAATTTTGTGTCTAATCGATGCACATAACTGGAGCGTTACTTATGACAGAAAATTACATCAGATTTGAAAATTACATGACACATTCTACGCCTCGATTTGGCATTGAATTTTACAGGAGCTGAAAATAAGTTGATGTAATTTTCATATTGATGTAATTTTATGTTGATGGAAGATTGAGTGTGATTTTCTAGGTTATGAATAAAAATAGTCTGTGCTTTTATTTCTTCTGTTTATTTTTTCGTTTTGTTTGTTTTACATACTATTTTTCAGGGGCAATTTCACTTTTTCTCACTGATTCGATCTCCGACACCAGAAACTAACCTTCACTGCCATCATTTGACTTTAACAAATCTTAGAGACACTTGCAGGGACCCGATTTTTTTCTCCACTTCGACTCATTTCTTCTCGGCCAATAACTTGCACTCCCCCCAAACAAACAAGCAGAGTGCTTGAGCCCCAAGCGCGAGCCATCTGAGTCGGCGCCCCTGGGTCGCATTATCTTCTTTGCACCTGAATCTCGTTGAATTTTCTGCGAGGTTCTAATCCGAGTTTTGTTTTTCCTTCTCATGTTTGCCCCCGGTGTTGCAGATTGCGACGCTGACGGTCCGGATCGGTTCCGGATTGTATTGTCTTAATTTTTGTCCTCAGCCAAACTGTTTTAATCTGCGCGCCGGGATTCTTTTGTTCGCCACCTGAAGGACGTAACAGTTAACTGTGAATCGATCTTTAATTAAGAATCACTTACCTTGATAAAATTTGAATTTGCAGATGGGCACACATTGGTGAAAAAACGACACCGGAGGCGAGACTTCATTGTTTTGATGCGGCTACAACTGAAACTGAACTTTCTGTTTTGCTCCCAAGATGGCTGACTTTTGACAATCTTGCACGCTGCGATGCGTTTCATCAATTTTGCTGTTCAAAATGGGTAGAATTAAGATTCGTTAGATGTAAAATTATGTTTATTCTGATGCTCCAGTTATGTGCATCAGAAGAGACGGGAAATTACATCAAATGAACGACGATTTTCAATCACGTTTAACTTTGTATTGCAAATAATTTTTTCACTGATTATTGTGATGATTACGTTGCGTAAGATGTAAAATCATGTTAAACTTTCAATTACGTGCTTTGATTTTATGTCACATTACAGATTATGTCATGTGTAGAATTCATATTTTTTTAGTGTGTATGTCAAACACTGGCCCTCTTTTATAGGTACCAGATGTTGACAAAAATGTACCAAACTTTTGGCTAGTTACCACCCAAAGAGCGCGCACTGCCTGTGTAGGATTAATCTCATCCAGTTTCGCTCAAAATTTGCACAGATGCTTAAAATAACCCAAAAAACCGTTTTCCGCTTGTGGAGCAGGGGGTCATTTTTCTGGGCACCCTATTGGACACTCATTAATATTTTAACTGAATGAATGTACATGGAAGAAAAAAAATCTGAATAAATATAAATTAAAAAAAAAAAGTAAGATCGCGTTAATTTCGTGTGTGCCTTTCCGTCAGAATCCGAAATCCACTATATTCTAAATGTATGGTAAGCGAGCGTTCTTTTATTACGTAACGCAGTTACGGGGGGAGGAGGTGTCGGTGTCTGTTACGAAAAATTAACCTGGCCATGGTCTTCGTTTCGTACATACACTTATGGTACTCGGGTCTCCACAGAAAAAAAATATTTCTGTAAATTTACATTATTTATCATGTACCAAAGGTATCATGATAAATGATGTATATTTCCATTAGGTCCATTAGGAAATTACATTAGATTAAGGCTACCAACTGTACGGATTTTTTCCTTACCATACGGATTTTCGAACCTCTTCGCGGATTTTTAACAGGCCGGAATTTTTGTAGGGAATTTTACGCATAATTCGGATTTGTACGGAATTTTAACAACTTTTTAATCATTGAATTGCTTTTTTGATTTGGTCGAAGGTTTTGTTGTTTGAAATTTTTGGTTTCTGTGAGTTTGATTTAAAAGAGAGAGTTTTCCGGGTTTTCTTCAATTCAAACTTGATTATCAATAAAAAATAATAAAATAAAAAACTCTAGAATTGTTCTTTTAGAAATTCCTTACTAAATATATTCCATTTCTAAAAGCTTTCTAAAACTTGTGAAAACATTTGAACATTTAACAAATCTAGAGTTTTTTTAAAGGTCCTATAAACTGTTGTGTTTCACATGCTATAGGACCTTTTCAATAAAAACTCTGGAAAAGTGTTCGTGAAAACACTAAGAGCGATATTATTCGTAAAAACAATCTTGACATTTCGTAAACTTTTAAACGTTTAACAAAACAAAATTGAAGACATAATTATTTGATTCAAATCATGGTTTATTTTATGAATACTTTTAAACGTGCAAGTTATAAGCACTCTGATAGCATTTTGTGAAATTTGTTAGCTGTAAAAACGACACAGTTTTATATTTTTAATTCTAAGATTTATTAAATTTAATTTATCTAAATAATTCAATGACAGTTTTTGTTATACCATGGTGGCATATCGGCAAAGTGTAGGGGAGAGTGGGGAGACTTGATCCCCGGGGACACTTGATCCCAAGCCTGTATCTCGTCAGCATGTGAGTAAAACAATTAGCTTTGTTCTAGAAAGTTGTGCGAAATTGACTAAAACTCATTGTAGAAAACAAAGAAAAAAATTAAAAAATGTTTGGATTGAGTTACACACATTTTCTAAGAAGTGCTGCAAAAATTTCCAAGAGATCTTTTTCTTTGTTTTGATAAGAAAACACTCAAAAATTATTCAAAAAATATTTTTATACATGAATTGTTTGATAAACATATCAACTCCAAAACCCTTACGCATTTGACGTTAAATTTATCGTCATACTATTTTTACAATCAATTGTTTAAAAAGTGCGATAAGGAGACTTGATCCTGCATTTTTACAGTCACTGGAATCAGCCTCAAGATTAAATAATTTGGCTGGGTTTTCGTACATAGTTTCCTTTAGTATAGTTGTACATAACTAACTGCAGTTTGAACCATTTTTCAAAAGTTTTGTAAACAAAAATTACCATTTTTTGTAAACATGCTCAATTTTGGTCTAAAAAAGAAAATTTTAAGTTTTTGAATATTTTACAAGCTAAACTTGTTATATTTTGAACACAAACGTACAGGTTTAATGTGAAATTGCTGTATCTTATAGAAAATTAAAAGTTTGGATGAATAAGAAACATTTTGCTTAAGATTTCTTCAAAATGTTGAAAGGGGATCAAATTACCCCAACATTTTGAAAATGCCGGTTTAAAATATTTTTTAAAAGGCTTGGCATTATTCGAAGAGTTTATCTGATGAAATACCCTTATCAGCCAAACATAGTTGAATGTTTAAGCTTTCAATTAATGCAAAAAGATCATAGTTTTGTGAGAAATTGACTGAGTTATGTGCGATACAAAAAAAGGGGATCAAGTCTCCCCACTCTCCCCTACGGATTTTTGCTCAGCAAGAGTTGGTAGCCTTACATTAGATTCATTGGAAATTTACATTAGTTTTGAAAATTTACATTAGTTTTGGAATTTACATTAGTTCAAATCAACTAATTCTGATTGGCCAATGGGAATGAGAAGCTCGACTTGGATTCCAGTAGGAAAAGGGTGTGGCCTATGTTCTATTTTAAAATGATTGAAGCGGACAGCAAAAGGAAATTCGGATTTTAAAAAGTTGTTTCACAGGTAGGGGACGCTTTCTTGTCGACGGCCAAGTGGAATAACGCTGGACTGGAATCGAACGGACGACGGGTAGGATGTTCGGTGTTACTGCTGCTACCCGCTGCCGACTGAGCCATCTTCGCATTTTATAAACGAGCCGCTAAAGCATCAACTTGTTCAGGTCGAGGCACAGGCAGTGAGCCAGTGAAGTATGAGAGCGATAGAAAGAGAACCAAACATAACTATTTTTAGTTCGGGTAGTTTTGAAGTCAACGCTTGGCAGAAATACATTGGATATATGATTTACATTAAATAGGAATTTACAGGAAGCCGAACGCGGCTAGAAATTCAATAGATTTGAGTTTCCATGCTCAACGTTTCCATTAGATTCATGATTTACATTAGATTTAGGTTTACATCGGAGTATTTTCCATTACTTTTTGCTCATTACATCATATTTCAACATTACATTGAGTGAGTTTACATAAGAAACAGCAATTACGTGCTGTGTAAATTTACATATTTTGTTCTGTGTATATGACCCAGAAATGGTTTTGGCTGCCAAAATTTGGAATATTGATCAATTTTGGATGTCTTGGCCACACAGGAAAGGATAGAATGTCTACTTTGCGATTCCGACTGGGTTTTCTTTCCTTCTTATCGATGATTGCTTGGATAGTTGTTCTGCTGTAACCGTTGATTTCCGCTGTTTCAAAAATGTACTCCAATTCTTTTTGTTTTCCTGCTTCGCTGAGGGGTTACGACAAAAACTGGCTAAATTTGGCATCGATTTAGTGTTCAGCAGTAGAAACAACCAGTTGGAATCCATCTTAGGTTCAACGAAAGACCCCATACCGACTTTAGGCAAACCCGGCATTTACGAGGTATCCTGCGGCCACTGTGATATGAGCTACATTGGACAAACTAAGAGATTGCTGCAAACCAGGTTGGGCGAACATTTAGACACCGATGTCAGAATTGCCAAGGAGGAAATACGGAAAGGATTTGTCCCCCATTTCAAGTCAGCAGTAGCCGAACACATCATCAAGAAGAAACATAACATCACAACTAGCGACGCGGTCATCTTAAGACACATCACGAACCCATCGAAGCTTGCTGTCGCCGAAAGTTTGGAAATCTTCAAAGCAGGCAACAAACGTTTACTCAACAAGGATTCAGGTAACGGCTCAACGTGGCTGTTTAAGCTGTTACCTATATAGGCACCAAAGAAGAACAAGAAGGTAGTACATACAGTAACTACAAATACGGATACACCAGCGATGAACCTTCAGTCGAGAACAGAACACTGATGAAGTCTGCAAGTAGTAGACGAAATACGTATCTGTCAAGATATTAAAAATATATAGCGGAATTAAAAGGAACAACCCGTCTCTTTGTATTCATATGATTTTTATAGCTTTTGTTATAAAATCATCACATTAGTCAATATTTCAACCGGATTTTTTGTAAATCATTACATACGTACACTACATACTACCCCTGACTGTTTGGGATCGCTCCGGCCAATTGTGGCCAATCCGGAACCGGTTCCGGGTTACCACCAAAACTGTTCCAATAATGGTATCGCTAGAAACCCGTCATGTTGCATATCAAACTTCATGTAATTGAAAATTATGACCATATAATGTCATGCCAATATCTTCTGACCCAACCTGGTCACGAAGCATATCATGCGACATATCAAACTTCATAAAATAGAAAATTATGACCATCTAAGGTCATGCTAATATCCTATGACACAACCTGGTCACGCCCGAACTGGTTACCGGTGGCCCCGGGGGACACTTCCGGAGCATATCATGCGACATATCAAACTTCATGAAATAGCAGATTATGACCACCAAAGGTTTTGTTTATTGTTTATTCGTCAAGCTTATGTAGACTACTTACAATTTTCTTACATACTAGATATTATTTCTATTGTACAGATTTTTTCGTAGTTCCGGTTTAGACATGTCGAAATGTATGTACTGTGAATTTTCATTATAAAAGCTCATCATTTGATTTAATGGCGAATTTTTTAAATAATTTGTCGTGTATGCAGTTATTCTAAAAGTTGTGAATGTCTAAGAGTACGGCTTGGTTCATGAATACTATTGCGTATTACTGAAAATAATGCTGCTGACTGTATGCGTTGAGAAATAATGTCGTTGATGAAAGAGAGCATGGCAAATTTACAAAGTTCTTGCAATGATTGTATGTTTATGAGCATGCAGCGTGCTTCATACGATGGGAGAGGAAATGCAGTCCAGTTAAGTTTACGTAGTGCGTACAGTAAGAATTGTTTTTGGACAGATTCAATACGTGCTTGGTGTACGGCATAGTATGGATTCCAGACGATACTACAGTATTCCAAGAGTGGCCTGACATACGTTATATAGAGTAATTTAATAGTATACGGGTCCTGGAAGTTGAATGCAAAGCGCTTTATAAAGCCTAATGTACTTTTTGCCTTGTTTATTATTGTGTTATAGTGTTCTACAAAGTTAGTTGTGAGTCTAGGATGACACCTAGATCACGTACTACTTTGCATTTTTCTACTGGTTGGTTTCCTAATAATACTGTTATGTTTGGTGTTTCATGTTTTCTGCTGAAGGCAATGGAATTACATTTCTTTACATTCAATTGGAGTAGGCTTTTACTACACCATGTGTAGAAAAGATTAATTTCGTTTTGGAATACATGACTGTCATTGGCATTTCCTATTTCCATATACAATTTCATGTCGTCTGCATATACAAGTACGTTAATTTTTTTAAGAATGAAGGAAATGTCGTTTACATACAAGATGAAAAGAAGAGGTCCTAGATGGGATCCTTGCGGAACCCCAGAGGTGACGTGAATTGATTCCGATAGTACATTTTGGAAGCGAACAATTTGTTCGCGCTTAGTCAAATATGACTTAAGCCATTCCAAAAGATTCGGTTGAATTCCAATTTTCTGCAGTTTGAAGATTAATAATGGTATGTCGATTCTGTCAAATGCCTTACTAAAGTCTGTGTAAATTGCTTCTACGAAATTGCGATTATGCATTGCATTCAGTGTAAAATTTACAAATTCTAAAAGGTTGGTGCTAGTAGAGCGGCCTTTAAAAAGCCGTTCTGTTTACATGTGATGCGGTTTTTACTTGCTGAAAGATTTTTCATTTATAATAGATTCGAAAAGTTTTGGAATGCAAGACAAAAGGGCAATTCCGCGATAATTACGTATGTCTGATTTTGGGCCTGACTTGAAAATAGGCACCAAAAAGACTTTTCCATGTTTGTGGGAATTTTCCAGTATTTATTGACATGTTGAAAAGATGATGCAGTGGATATGTCAATTCTTCTGCAAGGTTCTTTAGGAATGCAGGTGCTATTCCGTCGGGTCCTGGTCCTTTTGATGAGTCTAAGTCCTTCAATGCCTGGCGTACTTCCGTTTCTGACAAAGAATTGACTGAGACGTCATTTGGAAATTCCGGTATATATGAAAAGTAGTCGCGGTCGCGGTCTTCTTCGGAAAATGAGGTGTATACTTCTTTGAAAAATTTTGAAAAAAGATTGCAAATTTCTTTTGAGTTACTGCCTACATTTTCGTCCAGTTGCATTTGCGATGGGAAGTTACTACTTTTGGATTTGGATTTTACGTAATTAAAAAAAATTTTCGGGCATGATTTGACTTCAGATTCGACTTTACTATTATATTCTTCGTTGGCAGAATTGAGTGCCGAAAAAAATTGGTCGGAAATATTCAGATAATTCAGAAGATTTGTGTCATTTGTATTGTTTCTGTACAGTTTGTAGGCTTTTTGTTTTCTATTTTTTAAATTTCTTAGTTGTGGAGTGAACCACACCGGGTATTTATTGCCTGTGTTATTACGTCGTCTTCTTCTAGTAGGGTACGGTTTCAGATGTTATAGTGTTAATTTCCGTATAGAATTTTCCTACTAATTCGTCGACATTTCCTTCATTATTAAATAAATTTTGTCAGTCAATTGCAAGTAGTTTACGTTTGGCTTCTACAAAGTTTGTTTTATTGTATTCCAGGACTTCTTCATATTCCCAGTCAATGTGCAAAGTGTTTTTATGGACATAAATAGAATATTCAATTGCTGTATGAAAGACTTCATTCTTCCAAAGGGGGGTTACAGATTCTTGTACATGAAAGTCTTCAATACAGTTAGTGAATAAAAGGTCTAAAAATGAATTTCTTTGGTTTTTTACATGATTGATTTGGAAAAGTCCATAATTTGCAATATTGTCAAAGAGAAAATGCAAAGTTTCATTTTCCCCAATGACTGGGAGAAGAATTGCTTCATTTTCTTCTCATATGAAGTTCGCTAGAGAAATTATGAACTAGGTTTCTTTAAAAAGAAGTATAAAACTTGTGGTGCCTTATTTTCCAGAAGAATTTATGAAACGATTAAATTTCTAGATTTGGAAATAATTAGGCTTAGTGATTTTTCACGCTCGAAAATAGCAAATTTCACGGGGACCTTAATTTCAAAACACCAAATTTCACGCAAATTTCGCGGAACGTGAAAAATGTAAAAATAACTCTGAAAAACTTTTGTTTAAATCACAGAAACTACTTTTATTGCTTCATTATATATTATTTTTCAATAAACTAAAAAAAATTCACTAAATTTGAACGTGACATAAAAAAATCTCATAATTTTCATTTTTCTATTTATATTTGAAAACAAAATGTAGGGCATGCGTATTACTACTTTTTTTCATATTAGACTAATAAAGCAAACACATTTTCGCTGATTAGCTTCTGTTTTATCAGTTTACATTTTATTGAATTTCATATCAAAGCAATATTCAACAATCTTGTCCAGCCGAAATGAGAAAAATAGTTTGCATTATCTGCGACATTTAGCCCAATTAAAATATTTTTTTAAGAATGAGAGAGATGATCTCTTTTCCAAAACAAAATTTATATAATATACAATAATATAATTTGTAACAAAATCGATTTTTTTTTCAAAATGGGAACAGAAATGTTTTTAAAGGTGATTTCAAACATAAAAAAAAAATCTCTTCATTTAATTTTGGATAAAACAAAGCTTATTTTTTTTAGTTTCTTTTGAAATTTTACATTTCAAATAAAATAGTTGTAAAAATTTTACTAAGGCGAAAAAAAAATTTTTTTAGTTCCTATTAAGCTTTTCAATTGAAAACTTATAAAATTTACTTAAATAGTCTTTATGGTTGAAATATTGATGTTATTTGAAGAAAAAAAAAATGATTTGCGAAAATTTATAAATTTCATGAATTTCACACCGTCCGTGAAATCATCACAATTCACTAACCCTATATTTGTAATTGAACAAGGGTATTCACTCGCTTAATTCTATTTGAGTTTGATAAAATATTTTGAGAAAAATCGTTACAGTTTTACACAAACATAAAATTTCACGGCATTTCGCGGAAAAAGACAAATTTCGCGAATTTCACGCTGTCCGCGAAATCGTGAAATTTCACTAACCCTAGAAATAATGAATATGAAACATTCATTCCTATAAAAATATAAAATTCTGAATATTATAGTGTAACAAAAAAACATATTATCTGGGAATCACGTTACTAAAAATACCATGAATAAATAAATATCCAATAGTTCTAAACATCAGATTACTTTCTGACTGAAACTTGTTAGAAATATTGAATTAAGAAATTATAAAATATGGATTCCAAGCTAATATTTTTTGGTTCAATTTTGTTATCCCAAAAAATCGACAGAAAATAAAAATGCTATTTGATTATATTTTTGATTAAATTTTTGTTTTTTGTGCCCTAATCTTTGATTCAAAATGAAACGAGAAGATTTTACTTGATACAAAAAGATCTTAAACAATTTGAAATCATTGAAAAACACTTTTTTATCTTGTTCAATAATACAAATTTTCCGAAGCAAAATTAACTTCTAAATTTCAATAAATATGATTTTTTCCTATAACATTCGAAAAATTCAAAACTTATTACTGTTACTTCAAAAAAAAATATTCGAAGTTTAAATAGAACAATCAACCCAAATGTGTAGGCAAAACCAACAAAAAAATTATAGATATAACAAAAAAATATTATTTTTTAATGTGAAATATTGTCGAAAATTAGAACATGAAATATGATGAGAATGATTTATAATTTGAATTTTTTTCAATTGATTATGTATAATTGGTGACAATTTCTAAGTTGTCAAAAATTTAGTTTTTTGTCAATATTTAACTTTCAAACTATTTAACTGTACCTGCAACTTATTTTTTTTAACATTTTACATGTTTCCCGCGACTCTGGGGCAAATTTCCATATTAGCCCGCGATGATCAGCTGGCTGAGGACCACTTAATTCAATATTTCTAACAAGTTTTAGTCAGAAAGTGATCTGATGTTTAGAACTATTGGATGTTTATGTATTCATAGTATTTTTATTAACGTGATTCCCAGATAATAATTTTTTTTTTGTTACACTATAATATTCAGAATTTTATATTTTTATAGGAATGAATGTTTCATATTCATTATTTCCAAATCTAGAAATTTAATCGTTTCATAAATTCTTCTGGAAAATAATGCACCACAAGTTTTATACTTCTTTTTAAAGAAACCTAGTTCATAATTTTTCTAGCGAACTTCATATGAGAACGCAATGTGGGCCGGATTTCATGATAATTTCAAAACCATTCGAAGGCCGTACAGAAACCTCGGTAGGCCACATACGGCCCGCGGGCCACATTTTGGTGAACACTGCCTTAGATGGTCATAATTTGCAATTTAATGAAGTTTGATATGTCGCATGATATGCTTCCTTGCATACTCCGGAAGTGTCCCCCAGTGTCCACCGGTAACCGGTTCCGGAGTGACCAGGCTGGGTCAGAGAATATTGGCATGACCTCAGATGGTCATAATGTTCAATTTCATGAAGTTTGATATGACGCATGATATGCTTCCTGCATACTCCGGAAGTGTCCCCCCGTGGCCACCGGTAACCAGTTCCGGCGTGACCAGGTTGGGTCAGAGGATAGCGGCATGACCCTAGATGGTCATAATTTGCTATTTCATGAAGTTTGATATGTCGCATGATATGCTTCCATGCATACTCCGGAATTGTCCCCCAGTGGCCACCGGTAACCGGTTCCGGCGTGACCAGGTTGGGTCAGAGGATATCGGCATGACCTTAGATGGGCATAATTTTCAATTTCATGAAGTTTGATATGTCGCATGATATGTTTCCCTGTGTGTGTGTGTGTGTGTGTGTGTGTGTGTGTGTGTGTGTGTGTGTGTGCTTTTTTTTTAACAAGGTCGGAATCTGCTATCAGACACTTGAGAATTCATTTCTCAGGTAGTGTGGGGTTGGGAAAACAAAAAGAGTTTTCCCGAGCCACTAAACCAGTCCTTGAACGCCGTGCCCTTTTCCCCCCGGGACCACCTTTCGGTTTAACTTCGGGGGGAGGCGTTGCATTTTCTGCACTAGTCTACTTACAGGATCCATGCCGGGTGCTAGAACCATTTCCTGTTCTACATACATATGAGTCCATGCGAGGGTTAAACCGCGCCCAAGAATCGCTTTGCTTTTGATCGGTTAGTCATATGCAGCCCTCTCCTTGGACCATCGAGACGTGTACCGTGTGTGTGTGTGTGTGTGTGTGTGTGTGTGTGTGTGTGTGTGTGTGTGTGTGTGTGTGTGTGTGTGTGTGTGTGTGTGTGTGTGTGTGTGTGTGTGTGTGTGTGTGTGTGTGTGTGTGTGGTCCAATACAATACCTGCTAACCGGTAGCGAAATTATGGGATAGTATAATTTGTATCAGACTTTGCATATGCTGAATGCTGATATCTCAGTCCTGGGTATTAGGTGGTGATAGCCCTCGCGCTGGCCAGGAAGGGCACCGTGGCGCGGTGGTTAGCAGCTTCGGCTGCCGATCCCTAAATTGCTATGGGGCGCGGGTTCGATTCCCGCCTTATCCTCCTGGCCTTCCATCGGATGGGGAAGTAAAACGTCGGTCCATTTGCGTGAAAGAGGTTTTGGGTGACTCACTACACATAACCTTCGGACGCCTAGAAATGAGCAGAAACTTGCAACAGAGACCACAAAAGACCCGGGGGTCGTTAAAGTGGATTGCTTTGCTTTTTTAGCCCTCGCGCTGCTTCCAGCGACCCATTTCAGAATGGCAGAGATCCTAGCGGCCCAATTCCGAGGTCGTTGGGCATTGTCCGGCCCCGCCTTAACATAGAAGCAAACACCAGACGGATCCTTGATCTATCTTAAGACTCCCAATCCCTTCAGGCAAATCAGGGATCAGAGCGTATTTAATATGAGAAGAATACAACATGTTTTATAACCTTCAGATGGCCGACTGGTTAGAGTCCCAGACCATCAATCCAGAGGTGTGAGTTCGAATCCCACCTGATTCAGTTTCGTTTTTGTTCCAATTCCTGATTCCAAATTTCAAAGGTACCGACCGGGATTTGATCCCTGAACCTTCTGCTTGTGAGGCAGAAGCCGTAACCATTAAGCCACGGAGCCGGTTGATAGCGGCATGACCCTAGAGCAGGCCTGTCCAACGTCCGGCCCGCGACAGCTTTTCAAAATAGTTCTATGACCGGCCCTTGAGGCTGTTCATTATGGTGCCCAGAATATGGAACTTTTTTTTTCAAAATCTCGCTCCACAACCTAAATATTGTTCCTTGACCAATTTTAGGACTCTGGGCCAAATATGAGCAAAATCGGTCATCATTTACCCATTGATACTCGGAGGTGAAGTTTGTATGGGAAAAATCGAAAAAATGTATGGAAACCCCAAGTTACTTACGGCTTGATCTGCACGGTGTGCTATTTCCATCCAAATATTCCCAAAAGTGAGATTCTTATTGAAAATTTAATGCTCTACAACTTTGTATAATATACCAAAGCTGTAAAACTCGATCCTGAAAAGTTATTAGCGATTTAAAAAAATCATTTTTGCATGAAACACATTTTTTTCGCCAGCTTTAGGCTCGGGTATCAATAGGTTAATCTCATCCAATTTCGCTCAAAATTTACACATATGCTTAAAATAACCCAAAAAACCGTTTTCCGCTTGTGGAGCAGGGGGTCACTTTTTCTGGGCTCCCTACTGTTCATGAAATATTAAGTTAATAAATTGATTGCTTGAATTTTAAAAAATAGATTGAGATCAAATTTTAACATATTATAACAACATTCTTCATGTTTGAATTTAATTCTTATAATTTCTAACTTGATCTTTTAAACTTTTGAGTTGAAAAATATCAATAAATTCAAATGTGAAGAATGTTGTTATATTATAAACCTGCTGATTTTATTCAATGGTGCAAGAAAACAAAATTATTGATCTAAGTATAAATTTCTTTGGTTGTTCAACTGTGTACTTCACGTTGAAGTTTTTTTTCTATTTTTTTTTAAATAAATAAGTAAGCAAAAACTAATTTTTCCAGAACAAATTTTTAGTGACAAAGTCTTTTTTTTTTAAATAAAAAAAGCGAAAAAAAGCAAATTATTAACACTGATCGCTGCAAATATATTAAAAATATCAAAAAATGTCTCAAAATTAGTCAAGAAATTAGAAATTAGGGTGCAAAAAATATTTATTTTCAGAAACTTTGAATTTCGAAAAATAACGAAATGAAAATGATTTAATATGTATTTTTAAAAATTGAAATTATGTGTGTGTGTTTTAAATCATTTTAAAGTATTTTTCTAAAATGTTTAAATATAGGTGCACAACAATGCAAAAAGTTATTTTTTTTTTTGTAAAAGATATTCGAATCCAAATTTCGTTTGAATAAATTTTATCATGTCTTATTTTTTTTTTGCAACGACCATTGAAATTTGAATTTTAATTGTAATCGTCAAATACAATAACTTGACAATAACTATACAATTTCAAACAAACGAAATTAAAATAAGTCAAATAAACACATTTTGAAAGATATCTTTGTTTTTAATTCCTAAAATCAAGAAATATTATAACTTTTTTTTCGTAAAATCGCGATAACTCGTGATGTTTATTAGCAAACCCCTTATGTCTGTAGATCAAATTTTTTGTAATTGTCTGCTCTACAACTTTGTAGAACATTGTTACACTCTAAAAAATAACCCTGCAAAGTTAGAAAAAACACGAAATCTTAAAATGAAAAAAAAAATTTTAATGAAAAAATGAGCCAATGTAGATTCGAAAAGTACATTAAATTTCCCATAAAATGACATGTTCTAAAAATTTTTACAGTCGAGTAACGGAAAATGGGAGAATTTTTAAAACTTGTTTAGTGTTTTTTTCGATGAAAAATACGTTTTTTTTCGGAATTCTGAGTACGCCATCAAATCGGGCGTCTAATTTTACATAAAAGTCCTTTTGACACCAAATTTTTATCTCATCACCGTTTCAAGCTGCAAATTATTGAAAAACACCTCTTTTTTCGCATGTTCAAAAATGGAAGGGGTCGTACCGCCCCTCCGTCACGAGATATCAAAAAACGGATCTCGGATTCGTGATCAGGGACAAAAGTTACCCCTTAGGACAAAGTTTCACGCAAATCGAAGAGGGGTCGGGGCAACTTTTCCCGATTTCGTGTGAGTTGGTAGAGAATTACCCAATATTATTTCTTTTATTTATTTACTTTAAAAGAACCCAATAATAAAAAAATACTGTTACTTTTTCAACTTTTATCAAATATTAGATCCTGCCCGCCACTGTTTTAGAAAAATCAGAACTGGCCCGCAGGGCCAAAAGGTTGGGCACCCCTGCTAGAGGGTCATAATATTCAATTTCATGAAGTATGATACGTCGCATGGTAGGATTCTTTGCATACTCCGGAAGTGTCCCCCCGTGGCCACCGGTAACCGGTTCCGGAGTGACCAGGTTGGGTCAGAGGATATTGGCATGACCTTAGATGGTCATAATTTGCTATTTCATGAAGTTTGATATGTCGCATGATATGCTTCCATGCATACTCCGGAATTGTCCCCCAGTGGCCACCAGTAACCGGTTCCGGTGTGACCAGGTTGGGTCAGACGATATCGGCATGACCTTATATGGTCATAATTTTCAATTACATGAAGTTTGATATGCAACATGAAGGGTTTCTAGCGATACCATTATTGGAACCGTTTTGGTGGTACCCTGGAACCGGTTCCGGATTGGCCACAGTTGGCCGGAATGATCCCAAACAGTCAGGGGTAGTATGTAGTGTAGGTATGTATTGATTTACAAAAAATCGGTTGAAAAATTGACTAATGTGATGATTTTATAACAAAAGCTATAAAAATCATGTTTTTCGGATGTTCCGGGTTAACGGAACCGGTGTCCACTTTTGTTAAATCATCTCTACGGGAGCTTAAAGTTGAGGTTGTTATCCGTCAAATGCAACTGGAAGCAACCCGCTATGTGTTATCGTTCCGGAGATACAGGTCCTCAAAGTCGGGGCCTCAAAAAGGACTTTTTTCGGTTGTAGCAGGTTCCCGGTGGCCACAGTGCCCAAAACCGATTCTGCCAATCGGAATCGCAAAGTAGACATTCTATCCATTCATTTGCGGCCAAGACATCCAAATCGGTCAAGATTCCCAATTTTGGCAGCCAAAAACATTTCTGGGTCATATAGACCCGAGTACCATAAGTGTGACTTTTTTCTGGGGGGCATTCCGGTGGTCCGGTGTTACGTTCAAAAATCCAAAATTTTTGCGTTACGTATCAGAACACGCCCTGAAGCATATAATTTCCGTTATGTTTTCATTACTTACATCAGGACACGAGCGTAAAATTTTTTCAACTATAGCAATTCCTAAAAATCCAGTGCCTCCAGTTATGAAAATATTTTTATTGCTGTAGAACTTTTGCACGTATGAAATTGATTCATTCATATCTGAAAAGAGAAGATTTATTGACAAAGTGTGCTGTGTGCATCTTATGAAATGTTCTCTGCTGGAGCATAAAAATATCGTTGGCGTCAAACTTTCAAAAATTGATCGCGGTGGATACTTTTCTACCACAGTTTTTTGTGTGATCAATGTGGCATTTAGCTTTGGTGAATTTTTGACAGTTCGAATATTTCAAGAAAATTTACCGCTGTTAACAAAAAGGAAATTAACAATGCAACTACGGAGACGGGCGATTGATACATTTGGCTCCCTACGTGGGCCAACTTTGATCAGTATTACAGCTGCGAGTGCTAAGTGTTTCGATTATTCTCGGATCAAATTGAGTGTAAGTTCAGGAAGTACTTCATAAGTCGAGTGGTTAACCTACCGGCAGTCGCATACGTGTACTTTGTACACACTTTATACGCGGAGAGACTGTGTCCAGAATTTTTAACAATTAAAATGGTTTATTAAACTTTCGTAAAATTTAACAAAACGTTCTTGTTACTGCCCTTCCATGTTCCTTCCATCGGATGGGGAAGAAAAACGTCGGTCCCGGCCTTGGTTGTTGTTAGTCCGTTAAGTCATTCCAGGTATGGGAGTCGTCTCTCTACACAGAAAAAAATATGTGAATTTACTCGACACGGAAAAAATGAATCACATGTAAACTATGTTGATGTAAACTTGAGATTCGACGTAAACTGTTGAATCACACGTAAAATCATGTTTTTACGTATAATTTGTTGCAAATTTACATCAAATTACATTTAAATTTACGAGGGGGGCGTCACTTCCGCGCTAACCGAGCGATAGAGCTTCCTTTTCAAACCTTTGCAGCGTTCACTTTCACCATTCCGCTTTATTTTGCTTTAACTCGCGTTAACCGCGATAACTCGCTTTTGGTTTACCTTTGTTGCGTTCACGCATCAAACTGCTCGATTTTTTGACAGCGAGAACTGTCAAAAGCAAGTGACAGTTCTCGTTGTCAAATGATTCGAGCAGTTTGTTTTGCTTTATTTTTAAGAAAAATCTGAGGGGGAGATCATCCGTCGGAACCGTTCTGTACGTTCCTGTGCCTGCTTGGGTCCCGTTCCTGTGGTTTGAGACTTGTTTGAGACGGTTCCACCACTGGTTCTTGAGCCTTTCGTCAGTCTCCCGGTGGAGAAAAGCTGAATTGAAGGCGCGAACCGACCCCCGAAGGCTACGCTTCCAAAGTGCCGATTTCCTGACCTGAAGCCATCGGAACGCTAAGCAACACTACACAGAGGTTAACGAGCAGGATGATTCCGCGTAAAGGAGGTTCCCGTGAATCCAGATACTATTGCGGCTGCGACTGAACAACTATGCGCCATTGTGGAGGCGATGAAGAAAGCCGCGGACATTCCGCCAACAAGGGCAACACGCCGTCGTGCAAGAAGAAACATCGATTGTGGTCGATGCAATATCGCAAGATTCAACTCAAGAGTGACTCAAGCAAAACCCATGTCTACAACTTTACGCCGGGCGACCATCCTAACCAGCACGACGCAAGCGCTAGCAGCAACTACCAGAACCGCTTCCCGGACAGCATGAAGTGCCCCTCCTATCCCGCGAAGGTGAATGCAACTTAAGTCTGTGCCAGGTTGGAACATCTTCATAAAGCATGCAGACGAACGAGTTCATCCGGAATATAGCGACAGGATCGTCTCGCAGGTTGGGCTTTCCTCCGCGACAAGGTGGTCATTAATTGAGCAACTCAAGGTTGTCGGCAAAAAGTTGAGGTTCTCAAACAAACAAATCTGTAATCATTTTTTTAACAAATTTTGATAAATTGTAGTGTGATGCGTTTGCTTTTAGAAATAAATCTTCCGTTAAAGAAATCCAAACTGTTAAAAAAATCTTTTTCATAATTTTATTAAATTTTTGTACATCTGAGGAGACAGCCGGCCAGATTGTGGTCGAGGCGGTTCAGGTGCAGCTAGATCGGGAGAGCTCGTCCCCGCAAGTCGATATTCTGCGGCAGCTAGATTTTTTCCGTGGAAGCTTCATTACACAAGCTGTACATGTCACGGGGTGAACCACCTTCTTGCGCATCAGGTTGATGGTCTCTTCGATGGGTCAAACGTGGTCTCGGGACTCGGGAACGTCCAGTCTGGAGTGTCCACCCTTGTTGAACACAGCCAGTACCACATTCAGCACTTCGCCGTTGATCTTTAAAAAGAGACTGCCCAGCTAGTTGAAAGCGTCTAGCGTCGCATGGACGCTCTGCGAGCAGGAGGATGTTTCAAAGTTGTCCTTGGTCGGGATGCAGCTTGACGCAGCCGCGTTTGAAGACCAGGCTGCGGATCTACTTGAACAAGACGTAGCCGTGAGTGATGTACGGGTCGGCAATGCGCAGTAGGTTGTTGGTATCCTTGTACAGGTTGGGGTTGTTAATTTGGTTCAGATGAAACAGCAGCAGCACTTGATAAAGAAACCTTCCGAGCGACCTAAGAATACGCATGACGAATACCACCTGGCTCGTTCGGAATGTAGATGTTTTCGGCCTTTTGGCCTCGCACTTTAACAGACTTCCCGCACGGGATTTCTTTAGCTTAGGTTCCGGAACCACTAGCAGTTTTTCCTTTCGGACCCCTTGTCATCCGGCGCTTTAGCGGCCTGAGCAGTCTGCTGAAGCGGGCATCTCTCTGGTGTTCTGTGTTGAGCAGTGTTCAACAACAACAAGTAACGTCCAAGTTTGCTGCCAATAAATAGTCAAAAATTTTGCCTAAAAATACAAATAAAAAATTTACGCATTCGGCGGGAATGGCCAACTTCACCCAAGTCCACCTTGATCTTGACCTTGATGGTCGATCCAAACACCTTGATCTTGTCCATTTCTATCGGCGTGCTTGCGATCAAGATCTTTGCGCTCTCGATGCGCTTCGGCTAGTGCTTTTGTCCAGCAGGAAACCCTCGTCCAGGAACGAATCCATTAATCGATCGCCGGTCTTCTTTATGCACTGAATCGCGGTCAATTCTCCAAATCACTTCAACCTCAACCGCTTCACGGCATCGACGACCAGCTTGGCAAATCCTCCCGGAACTTTTCCGCATCCTTCAAGTTTTCCTGAGCCACGGCAATCAGCACCGGCCTGCGTGGCCGCTTTTCATCCGGCGATGATTGTCTGCGGGTGCAACTTTTGCTCGGGCAGCTTTTCCGCCTTGCGCAGCAACTCTGACGCCTACACCGTCACGGAAGTCGTACCATCGCCAACCTCATCGTCCTGGACGCGACTTATGTCCACGAGGATTTTCGCCACCGGATTTTCTACGCCGACCGCCTTAAAAATCGTCACCTCGTAGTTGGTTACCTCATCCTGGCCGGCGATGCGGCCTTGCGCTACCAGAATCTTGTCCATTCTCTTCGGACCGGGTGTGCTCCTGACCAGGTGGCCGATGCGATGGCCTCCACAAATGAGGACAGCCGGCCGATTTTGCCTTTTCCTTCTCGGCAATCGTTTCGGCGATTCGCTGGGGGCAGGGCAAAAGCTGGTGATAAATAGCAGTTATTTTCTTTCTGTCAAAACTGCTTGAAAAAAACCAAAACAAATACAGAGTTGCCAAACATGTCCAAAAACTGCTCGACGGCAAGGTTGCTAGATAGATTTCCCTGGTCCAAAAGTCGAGCAGACGCTGGTCGCTTTAACCCGCTTTAACGCACGTTAACTTGCGATAACTTGCTTTAGGGTGGCGTTATGTGAAATCTCGGCACGATGAGTAGCGTTGAAGCTTTTCGAGCTCGTTTTTGTGCGTTTTAGTGTGTTATCGCGGAGTGACGTCCCCTCGTAAATTTATATGTTTAATGACGTAAAAGTGTTACATCATAAATGATGTAACATTCGGAAATATTTTTTGTGTGTACTATAAGTACAAACAACACACCAAACCGGTGGCATCGCTGGCGGCAGTTCAAAGGTCGTCAGTCCAAAGGTCAGCGGCAATCCAAAGGTCGTCAGTTCGAACCCTGGAGTGGAAGGTTCCTTGGAGTACAAAGAGGTTTGGGTGCCCGCCCCATTCAAGGCTTCGGACTCCTACACAGAAAAAAATATTCCTGTAAATTTACATTATTCATCATATACCAAAAGGTATCATGATAAATGATGTATATTTACATTAGGTTCATTGGAAATTTACATTAGATTCATTGGCAATTTACATTAGTTTTGAAAATTTCAATAGTTTTGGAATTTACATTACTTTTGGAATTTACATTAGTTCAAATCAACTAATTCTGATTGGCCAATGGGAATGAGAAGTTCGACTTGGATTGCAGTAGGAAAAGGGTGTGGCCTATGTTCTATTTTAAAATGATTGAAGCGGGCAGCAAAAGGAAATTCTGATTTCAAAAAGTTGCTTCACAGGTAGGGGACGCTTTCTCGCCGACGGCCAAGTGGAATGACGCTAGACTGGAATCGAACGGACGACGGGTAGGATGTTCAGTGTTACTGCTGCTACCCGCTGCCGACTGAGCCATCTTCGCATTTTATAAACGAGCGGCTAAAACACCAACTTGCTCAGGTCGAGGCACAGGCAGTGGACCAGCGAAATAAGAGAGCGATAGAAAGAGACCGGGACCGTGGTGTAGGGGTAAGCGTGGTTGCCTCTCACCCAATCGACCTGGGTTTGATCCCAGACGGTCCCGGTGGCAAATTTTGAGACGAGATTTGTCTGATCACGCCTTCCGTCGGACAGGGAAGTAAATGTTGGTCCCGGTCTAACCTAGATGTTAGGTCGTTAGCTCAGTCCAGGTGTAGGAGTCGTCTCCCTGGGTCCTGCCTCGGTGGAGTCGCTGGTAGGCAGTTGGACTCACAATCCAAAGGTCGTCAGTTCGAATCCCGGGGTGGATGGAAGCTAAGGTGTAAAAAGAGGTTTGCAATTGCCTCAAAAATCAAGCCTTCGAACACCTAGTTTCGAGTAGGAATCTCGCAATCGAGAACGCCAAGGCAATGCTGTAGAGCGAATAATTTGATTTTTTTTTGAAAGAGAACCAAATATTTTTTTTTTTTAGTTCGGGTAGTTTTGAAGTCAACGTTTGGCAGAAATACATTGGATATATGATTTACATTTAGTAGGAATTTACAGGAAGCCGAATACGGGTAGAAATTCATCAGATTTGAGTTTCCATGCTCAACGTTTCCATTAGATTCATGTTTTACATTAGATTTAGATTTACATTGGAGTAATTTTCATGACTTTTTACTCTTTACATCATATTTCAACATGACATTGAGTGAGTTTACATAAGAAACAGTAATTACGTGCTGTGTAAATTTACATTTTTTTTCTGTGTAGGTTCGAGCAGAAACTTGCATTAGAGACCGCAAAAGACCTGGGGGTCGTGAATGTGGATGGTTTGACATTTTTTTTTGACTTGTTACTGCCAATTTTCAGTTTATTTTTGAAAGTCTTCCAGAAGCTCTATTAATAGATCTTGTTCGGGCCACATACTGGCCCCACGAAAAAATGGTGGAATTGGGTTTCCGAAAAGATGGTGGACTTGGACTGGCAGTGGGCGTTGGAAAGAAATTTACACACGCGGTTCTAATACTAATCACTAACTTTATTCTAATGTAATAAAAGCGATTTAGAACTGCTTCCAACGACTGGTGGCGCGAGACTGATCACGAACAAAGTTGCTGCTTCTCCGACTCTCGTTTTCGCGCGTTTCTCTCCTTCCTCTTCCGTCGCCGATCGCAGCAACGGTTGCGTTTTCTTCGCAGGGTGACTCGTCGATTGAAGCAAACTGGCTGCGGTGACAGCAAGTGTTGCCAATTTTCCTTCGACCGTTGAGGACTCAACATCCTCCCCCCGGGCTGGGGGCAGACCCAGCAGGAGCAGGTTCGTTGGATCGGGAGGATGGCCAGCTTGGTGATTGGCCGCCGGACCGTAGTGCTGCCGACTCTCATGTCAGCCGTTCGGACGAGGCCATCGGGCCCCGGGTAGATGTTCGTTACAACTCTCAGCTTCAACTGCAGCGGCGCTGCTTCCTTGTCCTCCAGTAGAACCACCATTCCCGGACGGACGTTGGGTTTCTCCTTCAGGTTCTTTCCCTTGGCTGCAAACTGGTGAGGTATTCGTTCTTCCAGAACTTCCAGAAGTGCTCTCGGAGGCGTTGAAGATGCTGCCACTTAGACAGCCGGTTCGTCGGGATTCCGTCGTAGGTTGGCTCAGGGATGGCCGTGAGCGGCCGCGCGATCAGGAAATGTTCCGGCGTTAAGACCTCTGGATATGAGGGGTCGGAAGAGATCGCGAACAGCGGCCGGGAATTGAGCACGGCTTCAACCTCGGCCAGCACGGTGGCGTACTGCTCAAAGGTGAGTTGAGCATTTTTCAAAATCTGTTTGAGGTGTTATTTGGTTCTTTTTACAGCCGCCTCTCAAAGCCCCTCGAAGTTCGGTGCACCAGGAGGGACGAACGCAGTACGTTTCGATCTGGTCGTTGAAGGCACGCTGCTTGAACAGGAGGAACAGCTCGTGGAGCTCGGTCTTGGCCCCTTGCAATTTGTGCCGTTATCAGAGTGGATCTGTCGAGGCACGCCGCGTCGGCTGACGAAACGTTAGAAAGCGGCCAAGAAAACTTCTGTCGTCAGATCGGACACGAGCTCCAGGTGTACCGCCTTTGTCGTCATACACACGAAGACCGCAATGTACGCCTTGACCATCTGCGGCTTCCGGAGTCCAACCTTCACGAAGACGGGTCCAGCGTAGTCCACACCGACCTCCTCGAATCGAAACGCTTGCGACACCCGGCTGGACGGCAGCATCCCCATCAGCTGACTCGAGTTGCGCGGCTTCACGTGAAAGCAGTTCACACAACTTCTCCGGACGTTCCGGACTGTCGACCGTCCGTCGAGCAGCCAGAATTGCCTTCTCAAGATGGCAAGCAAGGCCGACGGCCCGCGTGCAGGTGCTCCTCGTGGTAAGCTCGTGTTTTATTTGGTAATCGATTGACAACAACTTGTTCAACTTAACAAACTGAGCTTTATTAATCGGTCTTTCTTGCTCGACACTCGGATAAAGAATGAATGGAAAAGAGAGAGAATGAGAGAGCCTATGGATGAATGAATGACGTTTAGAATGGAGTGTGCACAAAATACGTAACTATGGCGTGGTAGCAAACTACGTAATATAACATCCTCCCTGTTGTATAAAAGAAAAGTAATCAAAACTGAAACTAAATGCAAAAGGAATAAAAAAATACATCGCAAACTAAAAACTAATCCTCTCGACGTCTCTGATGTCTGTCGTTCCAAAACCAGTTATGCCTCCTCGGAATTCTTTTCGTGCAAAAGTCGCTCTGGGATTGCTCCACTTCAAACGGATCGATGATTGGAGTCGAGATTTGGTGTGGTATCTTGGGCGTGTTTGGTTCTTTACGTGGTTCATGATTCACCAAGTCTCGACAAATCTGTTCGGTGTCCTGGACTACAGCATGAATTACTCGAGCCTTACCGCACGTGAACTAGAACGTTTGCCTTTGGCTGCCGTGAAACACCTACGTCACTATTACAGCCACATCTCACCGGTTGCGTGCTTGTTAACTCGTAAACCTTCAGAACGCCAGGTGATGTCGTGTGTTGAGCTTCAATGCGGTAGATGTTTCGTTGAGTATCAGCAGGTTTCGGCAGTTTGAACTGAGTCTTGTTGCTGAACTTCAAGTAGCCCAGAGTACGACAAACATTTGCCGACAGTAGCGGACCATGGTCAACATCGACAACTTGCAGAACCAGGTAGTACTTACGGCCGTATTGTCGACATCGGATTTCCGTCTGACCGATCACAGGAATTTCCGCACCTCCAAAACCACGAAGCCGATACTTAGATGGTTGCAGCTCGTTCATGTCTTGTCCGGTCATCCGCTGTAACCAACTGCGTCCCACGAGGCTAGTGCTCGCTCCAGTATCCAACTCACACTGCACTGACTGCCACTTTCCCGCGATACACATGTCCAGATTCGCTGCAATGCTGCCACTTCCGGCGGACACCTTTCCAACTGTACCGCTTTCGCTGCTTGTTGATTCCGTCTCCGTTTCTTCATCGGTACTGCTTCCGTTGTACGCCATCTGCCTTCGGGATCGTCGTTTTTGCTTCTTTCGCCGTTCTGCTCTGCACACAACCTCGAAGTGATTCTTGCCACCACATCGATAGCATTTCTTGCCGAGAGCTGGGCAGACTCCCTTGGTGAAGTCATGCTGTTCACCACAAAATTTGCACCTCCTCGCCTTCCGCTTCAACCTGTTGACCGTGACGTATTGCTGTTCTTCGGTGAGGGTGACGTTCGGCTATCTCCTCCGCGTGACAGAAATCAACAGCTTGTGCTTCCGTTAGATCGGGCATAGTGACCAATCTCGAACGCAGGTTCACCCACTTGATAGAGGTTACCAGCTTGTATCTGATCATATCAGCTTCCAAGGCGTTGAACTTACAGATCTTCGCGAGAGACTTCACCCGGCACACATAGTCGTCGACACTCTCTTCGGGATTTTGCGAAACTGAGAAAAAGTCGAACCAGTCCAGATACTTGTTCCGCACTCGCACAACTTTCCTTTTAATCGCCGCTAACGCCAGCCCTGGATTTTTCTTCTCTGCGTCCGTCAATTCGAAGTTGGCGTACTTCTTCAGCGCGTCCCTTCCGATCACTGAAAGCAAGATGCTGGTCTTCTGCTCATTTCGATCCTCCGGCCACGTGTCCATGCCAACTGCACTGACATAGAACTTCCAGCTTTCTTCGAAGAACTCAAAATTCCTCTCCATATCTCCCTCCAGTTCAAGCGAGGTGGAAGGGCACAGCCGTTGGACCCGCACTTGCAGCCACTTGTACCGCTGGCTTCGTTTCCTGTGCCTTCTGAATCGAACCAATCAATTCCTGCACCTTCCCATAAATTGGGTAAACTGCTTCGCGTTCATTTCTTCTGGGAAAACACACAGCTCCGGCACGACGACAGGAAAATATGGCGCTGGACAGGATCAAACAAGTTCGTTCGATCACCTCCGCAAATGATTTTCTTCGCCGCTCGGACCGGGTTTCTCCTCACTAGACACTTCCGCGATATCAAATGACGCCGGAAATCACTTTTAATCCACGAGTGCTTCTGACACCATGTTTTATTTGGTAATCGATTGACAACAACTTGTTCAACTTAACAAACTGAGCTTTATTAATCGGTCTTTCTTGCTCGACACTCGGATAAAGAATGAATGGAAAAGAGAGAGAATGAGAGAGCCTATGGATGAATGAATGACGTTTAGAATGGAGTGTGCACAAAATACGTAACTATGGCGTGGTAGCAAACTACGTAATATAACAGCTCGGATGATCAAGTCCGTGACCCGATGCTTCGGTAGAATCAGCTGGTGTTACGTCCCGAACGGCAGCTCCGATTGCTGCAGTCTACCTCCCACACTGGACACTGGATCTTTCCGGCACCACTTCACTATCAAGTTAAGCGCCGTCCGCAGTTCCGGAAAGACGACGGGTGGCGTCGGTGAACTCGGTCCGCCGGGTTCTTTTGCTTGCAGTTGTTTACAAAGCGCACGACGTACGCCATCATGCGCTGCAGCTTCCGGAAAGAACTGCACGTCTCGAAGATTGGCAGCTCAGTTCTCCTGCTGTGCTCTTGTGTGACGGACGTGTGGCAGCCGCGCGCTCGCGGCCTTGTTTACGTTTGGAGATGTTTTGCGGGTCAAAAGTGCCGATAGTGGCCGTCGTGGTGCTTTCGGTGAACTTTCCGCCCCAACATTCCGAGGAATAGAGGCGAACGAGCGCAAAAGGAAGAAAGAGGACGATAGCAATGTGGAGCAGAGTCTGCTCAACAACAACAAGTTCAGCCCGCTAGCGGAAAACAACAACAATGCCAGCCCAGCAGGAGGAGGGGAAGTCCCGGCGGTTCCAGCACCCGACCAGTCGGCAAGTAAACAAAAGCAACCACCTTTGGTGGTGAAGAACACCACGGATTTTTACAAGCTCGTGGCGATAGTGAAAAGTTGTTAATTTGGTTTCGACCCGATTTACAAACTAACCCGATTTGAAACCAAAGTGACCTGCTTCTCTGTCAATGATTTTGACAAGTTGCAAGAGCTCCTCAAGAAGAAGAAAGTGGAATTCTACACCCACGGCCGAAGAAGCGAACAATTTCACCGGGTCGTTCGTCGTGGTTTACCTGATGAACTGAAACCGGATGAGGTCAAGTACCTGCTGAAGAGGGATCTCAAGCTGGAGGTGCATGTCATCAAGCGGAAGGAAAAGTCCACCGTGGACGAAACTCCGTACATCCGTACAAGAAGCTCTCTACAATGAAAGTTGTGGCAAGCACTATCAGGCCTACCGAAACAAGCAGCCGAAAGTGACCCAGTGCAGGAACTGCCTGCAGCTGGGTCATAGAACCAGGAACTGCCACCTCAAGGGGGAGGTGCAGCAACTGCGGGGGTCCCCACAAGACGGACGGGTGCAAAGTCCAGGAAACCGATCCGAAGCGGTGTGAAAACTGCTCTGGAGCCCACGAAGCCACGTACCCACTATGGTACATTGGGTGGCCAAGTTTCAAAAAAGTTACCTTCTCCAAATATTTTTTGGTATTTTTTTCTCGAATGTAAACATTCTAACTAAGAAAAATCCAAATTTTCAAAGCTCTAAGTTTGTTCATTACGGAGATACGCAAGCTGAAATTCAAAAAATGGAGTAAAAAACTAGCGTTTTTCGTAAAAAGGCTGATTGTTTAATTTTAACATAGCTCAGCCATTTTAAATATTTCATTAGGACAATTATACATCGTTGGAAAGGTAATGAGATAAGCTTTAAAACTATGAATAGATAAAATGTTGTTTCCAAACCAAAAACTGAAGTTTTCATCGAATAACTGAAGCATTTTTTTGACAGAACTTATTTTCTTGTGTTTGTTAATCGAGTACTTTTTTTGCTAACCGATGCTAAACATGAAACTAAGATCACTTGAAAGATTGGATCATAATCTAACATTGCTGAAATTTCCAGCCTGCGATTTTTTGCGTTTTCGGAGATATGCCATTTTGAACATTTACGTTTTATAAAAATTTGCTGCAATCTACATATGCGCCCGTTTATTTCACTTGCTTTGCACCTACTTCGTGGGCATCGTCGTTTCAAAAATCAATACCTGGTTTCAAGCAGTTCGAAATGACTTTATTGGAATTTTCTGTTGCCTACATTTGAAATTGAGTACCTTAGTCAAAATAAGGTATTCGTACCGAAGTTTCTCAAGCGAAACAGGAGAATCTCAGTTTGATACCGAAAAAAGTATTCAGCAAAATATTGACTTAGCATGATGAATTTCTGCGATCAATCCATGAAACTGATCCACATTTAAGTTCTATGTTGGTTAGTACAAAACATCATAAAAAGTACCTTTAACATATCCTGAAGCCGTCAGAAACTCTATAATCAAATGAATTTTCATGAACAAGAACATTAGGATTAGTAAGAATATGTTTTGTATTTTATCGTTTTACTTCATAATCAATATTTTGAATAAAATTAATTTTTCTGTTATTTGATTTAACAATTAAAATTTTCGCAATTTATGCCCATAAGGGTGGAGGAAGGGGGGAGGAGAGGGGTCTCAAGTTATATGACATGGACTCACAAAAAGAAACACACAGCAGTAAATAATAAATATTTGACTTAAAATGAATTTATTACGCTTAACAAAATGTTGTTAGAGGGGAGGAGGGGAGGGGGGGAGGGGGTGGTGAAAGAAAGAGGAGGGAGGGGTTGTGTCCTTTAAGTGGGGATGTATTAGCTTATCCATAATTTAATATTATAAACTTGCAATACAATATATACGCAATTCTGTTGAAAAGTCATTAAAATGGACGTATATCATTTCAATACCATACAATTACCCAAATTTGTATGAAAAAACATTTAAAAAGCAAAAAAATAATTTAGCCGCCTGTTTGTATGGAGATGGCCCATAGTGGTACTGCAGCTGTCCCAAGCGTGAGGATTTCCTCCAGAGGCGCCAGCAGGCGGCGAAACCGAAACCGCCGGCAAGGAAGGCGGAGAAGCAGAGTCCAGCAGTTCCGGCGTTCACGCCGGCGGAGTTCCCTCCGCTGCCGGGCGCAGTTCCGGACGTGAAGCCAAAGGATCGCCCCCAACCCGCAGGAAGCATTCAAGTAAATACCGGCGCCGGCGCCAGTGCCACCCCCACGGCGGAAGGAGAGGAGGTGCTCTATAGTTCGACTGAGCTGTGGTACATTTTTAACGAGTACAGCGCCAGGTTCCAGACCTGCAAGACCCGCGTGGACCAAATAAGACTCGTCAGTTACATGCGCGGCAAATACGGAGGAAAATGGCCATTTTTTTATGTATTCTAAATTATTATGAACCGTCCCTCGGTCCTAAGGGCATCTCCACCGCAGAGATCTAATTGCGTGGCAAACCTATCGGTTGGATCCCCAGTTTTAGCTTTGCTCCGTAGCTAATACACGTTTTCGCACCGCTGGGAGCTAATTTGGCTACCGAATCAAGCCCACCGCGGGGATCTAATTTATTCATTTTTAAATTCTAGCCGTTTTGTTGATCGAAATCAATAAAACTACATTCTAGCATGATAGAACATGCTTCCAATTGCATTATATGTCCAAATTGTTTGCTTACATCAATAAAATATCATTTTCAAAATTTTGAAAGAGTTCACCCGATTTGCTCCCGACATGTTTGAACCCCAACTTTCGCACTGCGGGTAGCAAAGCTAAAGCTAAATTAGCCTTCGAGTTCATTCAGCGAAGAAAAAGTTCATCGGGGATTCGTCGAGTAGCCAAGATAGGTGCTCGAGAAGTCCCCGAGCTGCCGGTGGCTAATTTTTTCAGCGATTTTTTGAATTATTTGTATTTGTTTTGGTTGAAGATGCATTTATTTTGAATATCAAATTTGAATGAATATTAAAGAAATCAGTAATTTAGTTCAAAACGATTTTATTAAATTGAAAAGTTGTGGAATTTATATATTTTTTGTATTTTTTAAATAAAAAATAATCAACCACATATATTAATATAAAAAAAAATATCACCGAAAATTTAAACATGAATGCCCAAAATTTAAAAATAACTAAACTGATTTGAACATTTTAAATTATGTCAAAAAAAAATCAAACCATCCACATTAACGACCCCCGGGTCTTTTGTGGTCTCTATTGCAAGTTTCTGCTAGAACCTAGGAGTCCGAAGGCTTGAATGGGGAGAGCACCCAAACCTCTTTTTACTCCAAGGAACCTTCCACCCCAGTGTTTGAACTGACGACCTTTGGGTTGCGAGTCCAACCGCCGCCAGCGATTCCACCGGAGTAGGCTTGGTTTGGTGTGTTGTTTGTACTTATGGCATGGAGACGACTCCTACACCTGGAATGACTTAACGGCGTAACAACCAAGGCCGGGACCGACATTTTACTTCCTCATCCGATGGAAGGTTGCAGCAGATGGGAATCGAACCCAGAATCATCCGCTTACAAAGCGAACAGCGTAACCATTCGGCCACGCACGCATTGCCAACTGCCAACAACAATTATGTATAAAATATATATCAAGCGAAACAATGTAATTGGTCCAATGTGAGTTTGTAAACAAAGGGTGTATCTTGCTCACGTCAGTGAGGAGTAAGAAAAATTACGAATACGTTTATTTTTATTATTTATTTTTCATTTCATTTAAAAATATTTTGAATGGTTGTACCGTAAAGGCTGATACGCAGATCCGAAGGAACGCAAAACTCCATATAAAAACGCCCAAGAAACGGTCAGGAAAGGGTCACGAAAAGATTTTCTTAAGTGGTACGCATAAACGAAAAGTGGCGTTTGACGTTTCTTCACGCGGTGCTTGTTTGCAATATGTTCTCATGAAAAAATCGAAGAATTGGAATTTTCCTTTTTAATAATCTTGTATTCGATATAATAATATTTAAAATCCTCGCCAAACCTCAAAATACAGAATTTTGAAATTAAAAGGACAGATATAGATTTTTGGTCGAAATGGAGTAAAAAAGAAGTTGTCTTTAGAGTTGTCGGCCACTATTGCTAGTACCAATCAGCAACCTCTGGATTGTGAGTCCACTGCGCTGTCCAATTAGGTTTTACAGCGTGACGTCACGAGCGCACACACACACACGTTTTTACTTAGACTCACGTGCAAAAATGTAAACAGTGCAGCCGAGATGTCAAATTTCTAACCTAAAATTCGAGTCGGCGTAAAACCTAATTGATCCACACGGACGGGATCGAAATTATGTAAAATTTACAAATTTACGAAAAACCCGAAATTCTTACATTCAAAAACACCATTTTTATCAAAATTAAAAAAATAATTCAAAATCAGAATTTGAAAATTGAAGAATTTAAGAATTGAAGAATTGAATAATTGAAGAATTGAAGAATTGAAGAATTGAAGAATTGAAGAATTGAAGAATTGAAGAATTGAAGAATTGAAGAATTGAAGAATTGAAGAATTGAAGAATTGAAGAATTGAAGAATTGAAGAATTGAAGAATTGAAGAATTGAAGAATTGAAGAATTGAAGAATTGAAGAATTGAAGAATTGAAGAATTGAAGAATTGAAGAATTGAAGAATTGAAGAATTGAAGAATTGAAGAATTGAAGAATTGAAGAATTGAAGAATTGAAGAATTGAAGAATTGAAGAATTGAAGAATTGAAGAATTGAAGAATTGAAGAATTGAAGAATTGAAGAATTGAAGAATTGAAGAATTGAAGAATTGAAGAATTGAAGAATTGAAGAATTGAAGAATTGAAGAATTGAAGAATTGAAGAATTGAAGAATTGAAGAATTGAAGAATTGAAGAATTGAAGAATTGAAGAATTGAAGAATTGAAGAATTGAAGAATTGAAGAATTGAAGAATTGAAGAATTGAAGAATTGAAGAATTGAAGAATTGAAGAATTGAAGAATTGAATAATTGAAGAATTGAAGAATTGAAGAATTGAAGAATTGAAGAATTGAAGAATTTATGAATTTAAGAATTTAAGAATTTACGAATTTAAGAATTTAAGAATTTAAGATCAGAATTGGGTACTTAAGCCCTATGTAAATTTTTATATACAACGGTAAAAAACACGATTAAAAACCATTTCTGATCACTGTTTTTCATTTTAATGCAATTTTTTTTTGACAAGACAACATTTTTTCGATGGATCAATTATGGTCCCCTTGGAACGAGCTGTCAAGTAGGAGCTTTTCTGTCAAGAAGGACCGCGAAGTTAATTTTTCAAAATTGATTTAAAAATCCATTTTAAAAATCTAATCTAATCTAAAAACATGCGCAGCCAGTCCGAAAAATTGGAAGAATTGAGGAGAATTGTCAATATTAATGATTACAGTACAGAGTTAGAAAATGTAGAAAAATTAAAACGAATGCGTGATTAGAAGGATTGAAAGAATTGAATGTGAAGAATTGAAGAAATTAAGTTTGCATGAAAGGAAATTGGATAGGAGAAAAGGAAGGTGAATGGGATAATATTGAAATTAGAATAGTATATAAAATAAGAATTCTATCAAATAATGATAGATAAATGGATAGATCTCACTAAGTCATTCAACAGCTCCAGGCAGCTGCAACCGTTTCGTATTTTATATTCTCCGTCACAGATGAGCGAAAAACTTCCACGATGACGATGGTTCAAAATCATGTGCGCCACGAAACCAACCTTGGCTTGTTCCTTGTTCAGCTGGTCAATCCACCGTCTTTTGACAAGTTTGCAACACTTCAATTCTTGGTTTGAGTTCGGACAATTAATGGTGGCCCTTGGCGTTCAACGAGCTGCTTCCAGGATCTAAAATCGAGCTTCTTATAAATCAGGAAGAAACTGCGAAACCACGTTATAATTCGCGTTGATTTCACTTTGAAAACTTGATTTAAGAAAATCTGCGATTTTTCTTAAATTCTCTGTGGTCCTACTCAGAAAAATAAGCTTTATCGCTGTAATCAATAATATCAGCAATCTAAGCTTCATTTTAGGACCCAACTGCAAGGATTGCTTGTTTTCAAATCCGTATTGGCTTATTTAAAATGTTTTGCTTGAATTTTGCTTTTTACTCAATACAAATGACTTGTCTCTTGCATGTCTGGCAGTAGATCGACAATGCGTTGTCCAAAATTAATCAAACACAGCCCCAATCTAACCTAAAAACAAAACTGCATCACCCCAGATTACCAAAAGTAATTTTTCATGCGTGAACTTGCAGCACGGGAGGAAAATATCTCCAAACTCGAAGAATTGAAATCGAAAAATCAATCATCACTCTAATGTAAACATTTACTGACGTGAGCAGGATAAACTCTTTGTTTACAAACTCAAATTGACCCAATTACATTGTTTTGCTTGAAAAAACCATCCGTCAGACGATTTGCTCCCGGTAGATCCCGGAGCTAACCTGAGTTTTGTTTAGATTCGGATGAACACGAATGAACTCGAACCTAAATTAGCTCTCGCACAAGTACCGCGGTGGGCTTGACGCGGGTGCCAAATTAGCTTTGCAACGCAATTAGGTCCCTGCGGTGGAGATGCCCTAACCTGGTCACAGCGCCTAAACGGACCTAATAAAAATAAGTTAAGAATAAAAAATAAAAAGATTGGCAGCTCGTTGGAGTTGAAGGCAAGCATCGCGACCATTTTGGCCTTCCTCAATTCAGGCAGTTCTTCATCTGGCACTTCTCTTGCAGTTTCGATGGGGTACACGACGGGTGTGCCATGTACGACGGTCCATCCCACCACTTCTTGCACTTCATCAACGGAGTCGGGAACATTCCGCGCGAGATCAGGTCGGCCGGGTTGTCCTTGGTGCGGACGTAGTTCCAGATGGCCTTCGTTCCACACCTTCTGCATCAACATCTTGGCCATGATGATGACTGGCGACAGGAGTCCCAGGAGGTCGAAGAACTTCCCAATCTCGGAAAGTACACGCCACTTGGTGGCCTCGGCGTCGGATTGAGTTGCGGTGAACCGGAAGTCATCATCTCCAGGACACCAGTACAGTCCCAGAGCCTTGACCACGCCACCGGATAGCCCGTCTAGGTCGATCAGCTTCTCCCGGTCACTTTCTGGAATCTGGTTCTTCACTGCCGACGTGTTCGAGCTCCACTTGTGGATGGGGAATCCACCACGACCCAGCAAGCCATGAAGTTGTCGCAAACACTCGATCGCCTCCTCGGGTGTGTCAACACCTGTCAATATGTCATCTACGTAGCAGGCGTTGCGAACGATGCTGGCTGCCAACGGGAAATTTTCACCCTCGTCTTCACACAGTTGAACCAGACACCTCGTCGCTAGAAAAGGAGCCGCCGCTGTCCCGTAAGTCACGGTTGTGAGTTCAAGAACCTGGACGAAGTCGGACGGATCGTTCCTCCAGAAGATCCGCTGGTAGCTGGTGTCAGCTGAAGCGAATCGGATTTGGCGGTACATCTTTGAGATGTCCGCGGTAAAGACGACAGGCCAACAGAATCGAGAAGAGATCGTTTTGAACGTTTCCCGATCTGCAGCGCGTCGTTCAGAGAGGTGGCAGAGGGAGACATCTTGGCCGAGGCATCGAAAACAACCCTCACTTTGGCACCCCACCCTTGGCAAATTGGGACGGTTGTAGCCAGTCTCTGTATGTTGATGCGTTTTGCCATGGACTCCGAAATAAAGTTGACCTGCGAACCGTTGCCCAGCAGGACTCGGCACGGCACAGCACTATGGGCCATCCCCATACAAACAGGCGGCCAAATTATTTTTTTGCTTTTTAAATGTTTTTTTCATACAAATTTGAGTAATTGTATGGTATTGAAATGGTATACGTCTATTTTTATGACTTTTCAAGTTTTTCAATAGTTGATTGTTTATAATAAATAGTCTACTTTTCATACATTTGCAAGTAAAACAGAATTGCGTATATATTAGGGTAAAAAAATAAAGTTGCTCAAATCAAAAATTATATGAGATTGCCCGAAAGAGTACACAAAATGGAGGCTCAGGCCAAAATTTCAGCTCATTTGGTTGAAAACTGCAGTTGTGTTAGGTGTGCACAACTACTTAAAAGTGTTTTAAATTGGATATTTGAGTTAGGGTAAGTGTGAGATTGGTTAGTGGCTGATTTTGTTACGTAGTTTTTGGATTGGACGACCCTGCAGCTATGCTAAATGTTCACAACTTCTTGAAGGGTGTTTGAGTTCGATATTTGGGTTAGGTTAAGTGTGCCATTGTTAGTGGATGTTGTTGTTACGTAGTTTTTTTAATTGGACGACCCTGCAATTGTGCTAAGTGTGCACAACAAGAGTTCCCAAATGAACCGGTTAGGCGAGGTTCACCTATTGGTTCGGCTTAAACCTCCCTTTGTGGTTCAATCCTGGTTCAGTGACCTGACATTCGTTACACCGTGACATTCGTTACACCGTGACATTCGTTACACCGTGACATCCGTTATACCGCAACATACGTTTCACCGTAAAATTCGTTACACCACAACATTCGTTACACCGCAACATTCGTTACACCGCAACATTCGTTACACCGCAACATTCGTTACACCGCAACATTCGTTACACCGCATCATTCGTTACACCGTAACATTCTTCACACCGTAACATTCGTTACACCGTAACATTCTTTACACCGTAACATTCTTTACACCGTAACATTCGTTACACGGTAACATTCGTTACACCGTAACATTCGTTACACCGTAACATTCGTTATACCGCAGTATGGTTACACCGTAGTATGGTTACACCGTAACATTGTTATACCGTAACATTCTTTACACCGTAACATTCGTTACACCGTAACATTCGTTACACCGTAACATTCGTTACACCGCAACATTCGTTACACCGCAACATTCGTTACGACGCAACATTCGTTACACCGCAACATTCGTTACACCGCAACATTCGTTACACCGCAACATTCGTTACACCGCAACATTCGTTACACCGCAACATTCGTTACACCGCAACATTCGTTACACCGTAACATTCGTTACACCGTAACATTCTTTACATCGTAACATTCGTTACACGGTAACATTCGTTACACCGTAACATTCGTTACACCGTAACATTAGTTATACCGCAGTATGGTTACACCGTAGTATGGTTACACCGTAACATTGTTATACCGTAACATTCGTTACACCGTAACATTCGTTACACCGTAACATTCGTTACACCGTAACATTCGTTACACCGTAACATTCGTTACACCGTAACATTCGTTACACCGCAACATTCGTTACACCGCAACATTCGTTACACCGCAACATTCGTTACACCGCAACATTCGTTACACCGTAACATTCTTCACACCGTAACATTCGTTACACCGTAACATTCTTTACACCGTAACATTCGTTACACGGTAACATTCGTTACACCGTAACATTCGTTACACCGTAACATTCGTTATACCGCAGTATGGTTACACCGCAGTATGGTTACACCGTAACATTCGTTACACCGTAGTATGGATACACCGTAACATTCGTTACACCGTAACATTCGTTACACCGTAACATTCGTTACACCGTAACATTCGTTACACCGTAACATTCGTTACACCGTAACATTCGTTACAACGTAACATTCGTTACACCGTAACATTCGTTACACGGTAACATTCGTTACACCGTAACATTCGTTACACCGTAACATTCGTTATACTGCAGTATGGTTACACCGCAGTATGGTTACACCGTAGTATGGTTACACCGTAACATTCGTTACACCGTAACATTCGTTACACCACAACATTCGTTACACCGCAACATTCGTTACACCGCAACATTCGTTACACCGCAACATTCGTTACACCGCAACATTCGTTACACCGCAACATTCGTTACACCGCAACATTCGTTACACCGTAACATTCTTCACACCGTAACATTCGTTACACCGTAACATTCTTTACACCGTAACATTCGATACACGGTAACATTCGATACACGGTAACATTCGTTACACCGTAACATTCGTTACACCGTAACATTCGTTATACCGTAGTATGGTTACACCGTAACATTCGTTACACTGTAACATTCGTTACACGTAACATTCGTTACACCGTAACATTCGTTACACCGTAACATTCGTTACACCGTAACATTCGTTACACCGTAACATTCGTTACACCGTAACATTCGTTACACCGTAACATTCGTTACACCGTAACATTCGTTACACCGTAGCATTCGTTACACCGTAACATTCGTTACACCGTAACATTCGTTACACCGTAACATTCGTTACACCGTAACATTCGTTACACCGTAACATTCGTTACACCGTAACATTCGTTACACCGTAACATTCGTTACACCGTAACATTCGTTGCACCGCAGTATGGTTACACCGTAGTATGGTTACACCGTAACATTCGTTACACCGTAACATTCGTTACACCGTAACATTCGTTACACCGTAACATTCTTTACACCGTAACATTCGTTTCACCGTAACATTCGTTACACCGCAGTATGGTTACACCGTAACATTCGTTGCATCGTAGCATTCTTTACACCGTGACATTCGTTACACCGTAATACACCGCAATTATAACATTTTTTAAGTCTTTGTGCACACTTAGCACAACTGCAGGGGTCGTCCAATAAAAAAAAACTTAACAACATCATCCATTCACCAAAATCACACTTAGCCTAACTCAAATATCCAATTCAAAACCCCTCAAGTAGTTATGCACACTTAGCACAACTGCAAGGGTCATCCATTAAAAAAACTACGTAACAATAACATCTACTAATTAATCTCACACTTAGCCTAACCCAAAAATCCAATTTAAAACATTTTTAAGTCGTTGTGCACACTTAGAACAACTGCAGGGGTCGTCCAATCCAAAACTACGTAACAATTACATCCACCTACCAATGTCACATTTAGCTTAACTTAGGGGTCATCCAATTAAAAAAAAACTCTGCCACTAAATAATTATTTGACACACTTCTTCTAACTTACAACTTCTTCACGTATCCAAATGTGCACACTTGTGCTGATTGCCTTCCAAAAAAGTGCTCCATAATATTGCTCAAACTAGTAAGGACACCTGGCAATTTACCATAATATTATAGTGTAATCGTATTTTTATGGATTTGCGTGTTTTCAAAAGGTCAAGCCATGATGAAAATAAGAGAGCACATCCATGATGCGTTCGAAAATGTCAGTTAGTACAAATGGTTGCAGGGCGATATCTCCGCGTAGGAAACGAATTTTTCAGATCTCTTAGAAGCGTTTTGTAGGGAATTTAATTAGCTAAAAGATGGCATCATTAACTCATTTTGGCCCACATCAGAGCACAGAGGCATCGAAATACTGCCTCTTAAAATGCTTTCAAAACTGGAAATATTTTTTATTTATTTTTTAATAACGTATAAAGCTTGTAACCTACATTTTTTTTCCGTTTTGTGATTCGAATTTACGTTTATAAAAAAATATACATAATCCTATTTATAAATGTTTTCAAAATAATAGTCAACTTACTTTTGAAATATTTAAAAATATGTGGAGTCAGAGTCGGAGTCGGAGCCAACAACTTGTTGAAAGCTGGAGTCGGAGTCGGCTAGAGTTGGTAGGCCGGAGTTGGAGTCGGAGTCGGTTGGAGCTGAAAGCCGGAGCCGGAGTCGGAGTCGGCTAAACTCAGGAAGCCGGAGTCGGAGTCGCTTGAAATATGACCCGACTTAACAGCCCTGGTTTTTAGAGTACTTAAACCTTTTAAATTTGAAAATGGATGTACACATTTTGTTGGCCTGAGTCTGTAACCGATACCATCATGAAAAATCAAAATATTGTGCTCCAACATGGTTAAAACTGCTGTCCCAATTCGCCCCATGTGTCCCGATTAACTCCAGTTTACGGTACAATACAATCTGCAGTGTTAATTATATATTTCATCGACCAAATACATTTTTGACAGTATAATTTAGCGGAGAGAAATAATAAATAAAATGAAAATACAATGGAACATACTGTAGTTATTATTCATTTCAATGTACGAATATAGTTTAAACAGTACTATTTAGTATGTAAAAAACTATAAAGAGCTATAAATTGACTGTGCAATCCATTGTAATGCTTGCTGTTATTATAAATGTATGATGTTTTCTATAGTCAGGGCGAGTTTTTGAATAAAAAATGCAACATTAGATTAACAGTAAAATGCGTCGCATTTTGAAAAAAAAAAAGTTCAAGATGGTATGTCAGAGACATAATCGAAAGACATAGGACCAAACAATTTGAATGAGTTTTTGGATTGCTAGTGAAATCTGGAATAAGATTATTGTATTTTGTTTCATAGATTTGTCGGCAAAATTGTCATAAATGTTCCCCCAAGGTGAACCTTCCATGAGGGCACCGGCAACTACAGGTTGTGGCCACTACTGTCGAAATGGCCATTTGCAGGTGCAATATCAAAACAATGAATTTTGATACCCATATTGCAACCAAGGGTCCTGATTTTCGATTCAATTAACAGAAACCACTCACTCATCGCCTATCCAGTCGTCGCCTATTTTAACCCGCTAGCATTCATGAGCGAATGATACTCGCAAGCAGCCAGCGAGTGGCCCGAACTGTTCACTCAGCGAACAAATACATCGTGAAAATTTTTGCCTACTCCGTCGCTCGACGACACTCACACACTACCATGCTCAGCGAAGAGCCATTCTCACAAAATGCCAGCGTGGCAGTCTTTTTGTCTTCACGCCCTCAGTTTGCCATCAATTTGATTTTTTCTTGGTGGAAGTTTCTTTGAATGGTGTCTATAATGTTATGAAATCAAAATAAATGCACAATTTAATTGATAACATTGAATTTAGGCAACCCAAATCAATGAGTATAGCTCAGCGCATCAGAAAAAAATGTGTTCAGTTCAGAGTGATCGGTGACGTTCGGCCTGCCTGAGCCGTTCGGAGACTGAGCCGATCAGAGAGAGAAGGAGAGTAGAAGCGAGAGTGTTCGGGAGCGAATGGTGAGAAAGTGACAAACAGTAGGAATTCATCAGGGCAGTATCGCGTCGCCTGCTATTTGTGCTCGCGAATGGAGTGGTTGATTTTGAACAATCAGGACCCTTGATTGCAACAACTCGTATGTTTCGGTTAATGTTACCCTGGGCCCAAGAGGAACCTGCTTTGAGGGCACCGGCCACTCCAGGTAGTGGCCACTACTGTCGAAATGTCAATTTTCATGTTCAGTATAAAAAAACCATGAATTTTGCTACCCATATTGCCACAACTCGTATGGTTCTGTAAATGTCCCCCCAGACCCCAGGAAAACCTTCTTTAAGGGCACGGGCCATTCAGGTTGTGGCCACTACTGTCGAAATGTCAATTTTCATTTTCAGTATCAAAAACCATGAATTTTAATACCGATATTGCCACAACTCGTATGGTTCTGTAAATGTCCCCCAGGCCCCGGGGAACCTTCTTTGAGGGCACCGGCCACTCCAGGTTGTGGCCAATACTGTCGAAATGGCCGTTATCATGTTCAGTATCAAAAACCATGAATTTTGATACCCATATTGCCACAACTCGTATGGTTCTGTAAATGTCCCCCAGGCCCCAGGGGAACCTTCTTTGAGGGCACCGGCCACTCCAGGTTTTGGCCACCACTGTCAAAATGGCCATTATCATGTTCAGTATCAAAAACCATGAATTTTGATACCCATATTGCCACAACTCGTATGGTTTAGTAAAGGGCCCTCCGGGCCAGAAAACCTTCTTTAAGGGCACGGGCCATTCCAGGTTGTGGCCACTACTGTCGAAATGTAAATTTTCATTTTCAGTATCAAAAACCATGAATTTTAATACCCATATTGCCACAACTCGTATGGTTCTGTAAATGTCCCCCAGGCCCCGGGGGAACCTTCTTTGAGGGCACCGGCCACTCTAGGTTGTGGCCAATACTGTCGAAATGGCCATTATCATGTTCAGTATCAAAAACCATGAATTTTGATACCCATATTGCCACAACTCGTATGATTCTGTAAAAGGCCCTCCGGGCCCCGGGAGAACCTACTTTGAGATCACCGGCCACTCCAGGTTGTGGCCACTACTGTCGAAATGTCAATTTTCATGTTCAGTATCAAAAACCATGAATTTTGATACCCATATTGCAACAACTCGTATGGTTCTGTAAATGTCCCCCCAGGCCCCGGGGGAACCTTCTTTGAGGGCACCGGCCACTACAGGTTTTGGCCACCACTGGCATAAACGAAATCTTCGAACGAATTGGGGGAAGCTTCCTGACTGACCCGGCTGTGCATCCCGGGGCCGTGACCAATTACACGAGCTCGTAGTAGATTCGTTGTACTAACCCATACAACAGGGCTACAACAATTTTCACACAGTCTACTAGGTTAAACGATTTTACTCCACTGCCTAAAAGTTGCCTCCGCTGGCGGTTTTGCTCGTCCCCGGGTGTATCTGTAGTTGGTCGCAGTCTCTGATGGCCTTTTCAGGTGACGAATTTAGATACATCAATCGAACATCCGTGTAAGGGAAACTCGACGCATCGAACCCAATCAGCGTGTACCATGAATTCTACGGCATTCGCACACAATTTGCCCTCTTCGGTGCTGCTCTCCGATTCTCTCTCTCTCTCTAGATTTTTCTAGAGTCTAGAAAATAAAGGTAATTTTGCAGAAGAAATCCTTCTCCGGAAGAGAGAATTTGCGTTGCTAGGGCTCTCTCTCCCTGCTGCTGCTGCTTCACCCATCTGCGGCTCAGATATTATGAGCCGACCCGACTTGTTCAGCATCTCGGTGGCAACTAAGTGGAGTGGAAAGGGTAGAACGCATTTTTATACTTCTACTTCGCTATTACTTCCCCTCTTTTCACGATCGTTGACGACCAGTTTTGCAGCGGTGGTTTTCCCCTCAAAAGCGTTCGTTTTGTTAGCTATTGCTAAGCATTTTAAAATATTGAATTGTTTGGATAGTTATACTATTCTGCCAATACTGAGAATTTTATAGAAAATTGCTGAAGGTTTTCCGAATCGAATGGTCCAAAAATTATGTAATTTCAATGTGTCTGGATGAAGATATTACCGTTTGAAATAACGTTCGCCAAATGTGACGCTTGGGATCGAAATTTTGAACTGGCCCCCCAGTATAGTAAGTAAAGACATAGTCCTATGTCAAAAATGTATGGAAAAAAGTCGAAATTTTTATTGGACAGACGCATAACAACCCCCCTTTTTATGGTAAAGTCCCAAAATACGACCCAAATTATCTTAAAAAACGATGCTGTCTACTGTTAAAACACTGTCAAAATGACAATATATTTTATCGTTTTGTAACGTTAAAATTTACTGTAAGTTCATCAGAAATCTTTATGCGGGGTACGGAAAAAGTCGAAATTTGTATGGTACAGATGCATAACAACCCCCTTTTATGTTAAAGTCCCAAAATACGACGCAAATTATGAGCATGAGCATGAGAGACCACCCATGGTTGTCCTTCTCCGTTGCTGAACAGGACCGTAATATCCCATCAGCACAACCGGTCACACGCTTCAACGATCAAATGATGTTTCCCTTATCAACAGCATGCATGAATGCGCTGAAAAGATAAAACATCACGATCATCAAAACTAGAGTCGGTGCGAACAGGAAACAGTCGTTGGCCACCAACGGCGCCCGCCATGTCAGTTTGTAGATCTCGAGGGATGGGACGGGAATGTTAGTTAGCACAGGCTGCTACCAAGGGTGGGTTCTATACGATATCCACACCACGCGTGTGCCGGAAAACTACTTCTACTTGGGATTTTGTTAGTGGGGAAGGGTAATGGCCAGGATTCATCATAGAGGATGATGATGTGGCCCAATAATCAATGAATTTCGTTAAATAAGGTGTTGTATTATGTATTCTCAAGGCAAACAATGCGGATGAGACCATTCCCGGTTATTTGGTGTTGAGTTTAGCATAAATGATTCAATCTTAGACAGCCGACTGTGGAAAGATAGAATCAAAATTATGTGTGTTTAAAAGGTGAAATATTAAACTCAGCGTTACATATTTACGTAGAGTTGACCTGAGACTATTTATACTTTTAAATTATTATAATATGAGCGACCAATAAATGACTGATAAGTTATAATGTTATCTGAAGGACTTGAACAATCGCGTTGAAACAATATTTGTCGCCGCGATTCGCGGGAAACGAATAGTCGAATTGAATGATAATTTATATTTGGCTAACGCAATTTAAAACGAATCTTCCCGTGAAACAATTACAAATCATAGAACATAGAAACCCGTCTGTGATGTGTATCAAATACATGACTAACGAGAAAAACACTGACAACGATCGACGAAAACGGAACGCGAAAAAAATGCGTTTCGACGGACAGGCACCGCGAAACGGACTGGCTCAGCTCTGCTGTCATCGTGACAACCAGAGCTAGCTAGCTAGTCCCAAAATACGACGCAAATTATCTTGAAAAACGATACTGTCTACTATGAAAACACTGTCAAAAAGACAAAATATTGTGGTTTGGTTGAGCGTTTTAGCAGAATGCATTACTATTGTTTTGTAACGTTAAGATTCACTGTAAGTTTATCAGAAATCTTTATGCGGGGCGTTGTCTAAACAATCCGAACTGTTTAGTGTAAGGTTATTGTACCCCAAATAGTTCAAAATCAGTATTAGATTTACTTAATAAAAACGTCATCAGTTGACGATCAGTTTCGTTATGGTTTTGTATAGTGCCGTAACTATATGATAATGGTTAATTAACCTTAATACTTAAGTATGTGGTAACTACATCTTTTTAGTAGTGTTATAGTTTGAACTATTCCCCGATGGTTTTGATTATGCGGGATGCCGTACCGCTCCTTTCAAATGTTGCTTAAGAATTTCTTTTGTTTTGTTTCGTTCCCTTCCCTTCCCTTCCCAGTCAAATCAATCCGAATTCTGAAACGGAATCTAATTAGAATCGTAAACAAATTCCGTTTCAAACGCAACAACCGGTTCGAACACGGAACCGGTTGTTGCGTTAACGGAATTTGTATGCGATTCTAATTAGATTCCGTTTCAGAATTCAGATTTGACAAACAGTACACTGTAACTGAAAATCACACTGAGTTCATTTTCGTACTTTTTCATACGATTTTTTCAGTTCGACTGCGATTACACAAAAAGTGTAATCGTAGTTGAACTGAAAAATCGTATACGTATATGGGGAGGTGCGAAAACGAACTCAGCAAAGTGCGATTTTCAGTTACAGTGTAATATCAAGGGAGTTTAATGACCAAGGAGAAACCAACCCTTTATCTCGAAACATTCAATTTTGTATTTGAGGATTTTTTTTCTATATTATTTTCATATTGAACATGATTTTAATAATTATCATCATTCTATTGTCGATTACACTGACCAACAAAAATTGACAAAAATTACTGCGCAGGCTAAACTCGAGGGGAAGCATGAAGTTTGAGGTCCCCAGAAGCACGTGCGCTTTGAATTTTTCAAAGTATTTGGACAGGGCCGAATGGTTTTCTCCAAAGCTTGTATGGAGAATCAGGGCGGTTCGTTGCTGTGGCATACAAGCAAAAAATGCATGCAATATGAGGGAGTAGCGAACAGAACTAATTCTCCATTCAAATTTTGGAGAAAAACCATTCGGCTCTGTCTAAATATTTTTGAAAAAATCAAAGTGCACGTGTTTCTGGGGACCTTAAACTCAATGCTTCTCCTCGAGTTGAGCCTGTTCAGAAATTTTGTTGGTCGGTGTTTCGAATAATTCACTTTAAACAGCAATATCAAGAGAGTTTAATGACCAAGGAGAATACCAGCCCTTTATCTCGAAACATTAATTTGTGTATTTGTGGATTTTTTTCCATATTATTTTCATATTGAACATGATTTCAATAATTATAAGCACGGATTTGTTTACTTACTTGAATAGTTTTTTTCTAATCAGAACACAAACAAGTTTCACTTGTACCTTTCAACAATAAACTAAAGTACTCAAAATATGTTTCTCTGCTCCAAAAGACAAAACGAACTGTCAACACAAAGCAACAGTATGGGAATCATCAAATTGAGAAATGCCAAGCTGGCAGGTTGTACCCAGTCATTTCAATTCGAATCCTGAAACGGAATCAATCAGATTCTAATTAGATTCCGTTCCAAACGCAAGAACCGGTTCCGTGTTCGAACCAGCCCAGTCAAATCAATTCGAATTCTGAAACGGAATCTAATTAGAATCGTATACAAATTCCGTTTCAAACGCAACAACCGGTTCCGTGATCGAACCGGTTGTTGCGTTTGAAACGGAATTGTATCGATTCTAATTAGATTCCGTTCCAGAATTCGGATTGATTTGACAGGGAGGTGTTGCATTTGAAACGCAATCTAACTAGAATTTAACTAGAATCTAATTAGAATCCGTTTCAGAATTTGAATTGAACTGATTGGGTTGTACCTTGGTTAACCCCGGTGAGAAATGTAGAAGGGCCCGTTTAACTCAATCCAAATTCTGAATCGGAATCTAATTAGAATCGTGTACAAATTCCGTTTCAATCGCAACAACCGGTTCCGTGTTCGAACGGTTTGAACCGGATTGATTTGACTGGGGGGTAAGGACATACCCCAGAGAAAAGCGTGGTTAACTCAATGGCACTTTTTACAAATTTGAAACAAAAAAATATTCACCCAGAACTGGGCATCGGCATACGAGAGGATAATGAGCACGATTCGGTAGTAAAATGGTACTGTGTGCGGACGGAGAGGATAAATCTCGAAATTGCCGTGAGTACTTTACTCATGGGTTCATTTTCCAAAAAGTTCATCTATCAAAAAAGTGCCGGTACCGAGATTCGAACCCAAGACCTTCGGCTTATTGAACCGTGCCTTTGCCGTATAGGCCACCATGGTTCGGTGACTAAGTGGCGGTCATTTGTCCATATAAGCCACTCAATAGGATGAACTCGTCAATGAACGAATGAACACGTGAGGTCTTTACTCACGCAAAATAGTACTTTCCTCACGTTTCTTTTCGGGACGACTTTCCCCTCGTTCTTTAACTTTGGGTGTTCAATTCAATTCGATTTTATTTGTAAATAATCAAGTTACAATGAGTTCATTTAGGTAGATTCAGAGTTTTGACGTTTTGGTGTTCCTTTCAGCAGTGTGTTACATCGTAATTTAATCTTCAATATTGTACGATCAGTACCTAGCTGGACTCGGTCACTGGAAACGACCGGCGGCTCAGTGACCGACGAAATAGGCGGCGGGCCAGATGCGGGCATAAAATTGACAAAATCTCTTCCCCCCTCACTTCGTCTCACCATCCAGCTGCAGCTTTGTTGACAAACAAACGGAGCACGCGGTCGCATGATGGCGGCATCGAGCCAGAATTAGGGGTGATCATGTGATTAAAAATGAAAGTTTTTCAAGAAAAATAATATTTTTCCGACCGAATAAAAAAATTGCGAGCATGTTCAAACAATTATTCCTGATGTCGGAGAAGTGATAAAAAAGCTAAATGTTAATCCATAATTTTTCTATAAATTGAATTTTTTCACTCCAACTGGGAACCCCTAGGTCTATCCACGACCGTTTCCAATGACCGTGAGAAGATGCCAGAAAATCCAGCTACGAGCTAAATCCACAATATATGTTTTCAGAATATGTTCCTGGGCTGGGTCATACAATGTCCATAACGTTTTATTCTCTAGTGCTATAAATAAAAGTTTCGTTGAAAATTAATAATTTCAAATATGCGGTGACTTTGATCACTTTCACTACAATATCATTCTTAAAGCGAGCAAATTAAATTTATTCAAATTGATTATTGGATTCTTTTATTAGTTACAGCCACGGGGATGCTACGGCTGCAGATTCTGCAGCCAGCATAAGTCACTTTTTTGCAGCACGTTCCCGTACTTTCAGCATCTTTATAAATTTCAAATACTCAAACACAATATCAAAATTAAAAACTATGCATAAAAATTAACATTAAAGATACCAAAATAAAAAATGTTTAAAAACATTCAAATATTAAAATATTAAGACTTTTAAAAGTGAACGGAATATTTTTGGGAGGTTTGGAATGGGGTTAGGGGAATTTCATCGGGCTGATGAAAATGGTTGAATGCGTAATGTATTAAATGATTTGAATGTTTGTAGGTGTAAATGTGAGTCTGTAGTGTATTATCTAAGAAGCATATAGTTTTGTAATAATGATAAATATTAAATATAATAAATATAGTAAATAGAATAAATATAATAAATACAATCAAGATAATTCCAGAAAGCTGTGAAAAAACAGTAATTTAATATATAAATGCTCCAGATGGTTCCCATGCTGTTTTAGAAAGTTTTTGTTTAAACATTTAAACATTTAAACATTTAAACATTTAAACATTTAAACATTTAAACATTTAAACATTTAAACATTTAAACATTTAAACATTTAAACATTTAAACATTTAAACATTTAAACATTTAAACATTTAAACATTTAAACATTTAAACATTTAAACATTTAAACATTTAAACATTTAAACATTTAAACATTTAAACATTTAAACATTTAAACATTTAAACATTTAAACATTTAAACATTTAAACATTTAAACATTTAAACATTTAAACATTTAAACATTTAAACATTTAAACATTTAAACATTTAAACATTTAAACATTTAAACATTTAAACATTTAAACATTTAAACATTTAAACATTTAAACATTTAAACATTTAAACATTTAAACATTTAAACATTTAAACATTTAAACATTTAAACATTTAAACATTTAAACATTTAAACATTTAAACATTTAAACATTTAAACATTTAAACATTTAAACATTTAAACATTTAAACATTTAAACATTTAAACATTTAAACATTTAAACATTTAAACATTTAAACATTTAAACATTTAAACATTTAAACATTTAAACATTTAAACATTTAAACATTTAAACATTTAAACATTTAAACATTTAAACATTTAAACATTTAAACATTTAAACATTTAAACATTTAAACATTTAAACATTTAAACATTTAAACATTTAAACATTTAAACATTTAAACATTTAAACATTTAAACATTTAAACATTTAAACATTTAAACATTTAAACATTTAAACATTTAAACATTTAAACATTTAAACATTTAAACATTTAAACATTTAAACATTTAAACATTTAAACATTTAAACATTTAAACATTTAAACATTTAAACATTTAAACATTTAAACATTTAAACATTTAAACATTTAAACATTTAAACATTTAAACATTTAAACATTTAAACATTTAAACATTTAAACATTTAAACATTTAAACATTTAAACATTTAAACATTTAAACATTTAAACATTTAAACATTTAAACATTTAAACATTTAAACATTTAAACATTTAAACATTTAAACATTTAAACATTTAAACATTTAAACATTTAAACATTTAAACATTTAAACATTTAAACATTTAAACATTTAAACATTTAAACATTTAAACATTTAAACATTTAAACATTTAAACATTTAAACATTTAAACATTTAAACATTTAAACATTTAAACATTTAAACATTTAAACATTTAAACATTTAAACATTTAAACATTTAAACATTTAAACATTTAAACATTTAAACATTTAAACATTTAAACATTTAAACATTTAAACATTTAAACATTTAAACATTTAAACATTTAAACATTTAAACATTTAAACATTTAAACATTTAAACATTTAAACATTTAAACATTTAAACATTTAAACATTTAAACATTTAAACATTTAAACATTTAAACATTTAAACATTTAAACATTTAAACATTTAAACATTTAAACATTTAAACATTTAAACATTTAAACATTTAAACATTTAAACATTTAAACATTTAAACATTTAAACATTTAAACATTTAAACATTTAAACATTTAAACATTTAAACATTTAAACATTTAAACATTTAAACATTTAAACATTTAAACATTTAAACATTTAAACATTTAAACATTTAAACATTTAAACATTTAAACATTTAAACATTTAAACATTTAAACATTTAAACATTTAAACATTTAAACATTTAAACATTTAAACATTTAAACATTTAAACATTTAAACATTTAAACATTTAAACATTTAAACATTTAAACATTTAAACATTTAAACATTTAAACATTTAAACATTTAAACATTTAAACATTTAAACATTTAAACATTTAAACATTTAAACATTTAAACATTTAAACATTTAAACATTTAAACATTTAAACATTTAAACATTTAAACATTTAAACATTTAAAAATTTAAACATTTAAACATTTAAACATTTAAACATTTAAACATTTAAACATTTAAACATTTAAACATTTAAACATTTAAACATTTAAACATTTAAACATTTAAACATTTAAACATTTAAACATTTAAACATTTAAACATTTAAACATTTAAACATTTAAACATTTAAACATTTAAACATTTAAACATTTAAACATTTAAACATTTAAACATTTAAAATTTAAAATTTAAATATTTAAAATTTAAGAATTTAAAATTTAAGAATTTAAATTTAATTAAAAAATTTAAAATTTAAAATTTAAAATTTAAAATTTAAAATTTAAGAATTTAAATTTATTTAAGAATTTAAATTTAAATTTAGAATTTAAATTTAAGAATTTAAATTTAAATTTAAATTTAAAATTTAAAATTTAAATTTAAAATTTAAGAATTTAAGAATTTAAGAATTTAAATTTAAATTTAAATTTAAATTTAAATTTAAATTTAAAATTTAAGAATTTAAAATTTAAATTTAAAATTTAAAATTTAAATTTAAGAATTTAAGAATTTAAAATTTAAAATTTAAAATTTAAATTTAAATTTAAAATTTAAGAATTTAAAATTTAAATTTAAATTTAAATTTAAGAATTTAAAATTTAAAATTTAAAATTTAAGAATTTAAAATTAAGAATTTAAAATTTAAAATTTAAGAATTTAAATTTAAATTTAAATTTAAAATTTAAAATTTAAGAATTTAAAATTTAAATTTAAGAATTTAGAATTTAAGAATTTAAATTTAAAATTTAAAATTTAAAATTTAAAATTTAAAATTTAAAATTTAAATTTAAGAATTTAAATTTAAATTTAAAATTTAAATTTAAAAATTTAAAATTTAAATTTAAATTTAAGAATTTAAATTTAAGAATTTAAAAATTTAAAATTTAAAATTTAAATTTAAATTTAAGAATTTAAATTTAAATTTAAAATTTAAATTTAAGAATTTAAATTTAAGAATTTAAGAATTTAAGAATTTAAAAATTTAAAGGAATTTAAAGAATTTAAAATTTAAATTTAAGAGAATTTAAAATTTAAGAATTTAAATTTAAATTTAAAATTTAAGAATTTAAATTTAAGAATTTAAAAATTTAAGAATTTAAATTTAAATTTAAAATTTAAGAATTTAAATTTAAGAATTTAAAATTTAAGAATTTAAATTTAAAATTTAAAATTTAAATTTAAATTTAAATTTAAGAAGAATTTAAATTTAAATTTAAGAATTTAAGAATTTAAGAATTTAAATTTAAAATTTAAATTTAAGATTTAGAATTTAGAATTTAAGAATTTAAGAATTTAAGAGATTTAGAATTTAAAATTTAAGAAAATTTAAGAATTTAAAATTTAAAATTTAAATTTAAGAAATTTAAGAATTTAAATTTAAAATTTAAGAATTTAAGAATTTAAATTTAAGAATTTAAGAATTTAAATTTAAGAATTTAAATTTAAAATTTAAATTTTAAGAATTTAAATTTAAATTTAAGAATTTAAAATTTAAATTTAGAATTTAAATTTAAAATTTAAATTTAAGAATTTAAATTTAAATTTAAGAATTTAAAATTTAAAATTTAAGAATTTAAAATTTAAATTTAAATTTAAAATTTAAAATTTAAATTTAAATTTAAAATTTAGAATTTAAGAATTTAAGAATTTAAATTTAAATTTAAGAATTTAAATTTAAGAATTTAGAATTTAAATTTAAGAATTTAAATTTAAATTTAAATTTTAAGAATTTAAAAATTTAAATTTAAGAATTTAAGAATTTAAAATTTAAGAATTTGGAATTTAAGAATTTAAATTTAAGAATTTAAGAATTTAAATTTAAATTTAAGAATTTAAATTTAAATTTAAATTTAAAATTTAAAAATTTAAAATTTAAATTTAAGAATTTAAGAATTTAAGAATTTAAATTTAAGAATTTAAGAATTTAAATTTAAAATTTAAGAATTTAAATTTAAGAATTTAAAAAAATTTAAATTTAAGAATTTAAATTTAAAAATTTAAGAATTTAAATTTAAATTTAAATTTAAATTTAAAATTTAAATTTAAATTTAAATTTAAGAATTTAAGAATTTAAATTTAAATTTAAGAATTTAAATTTAAATTTAAGAATTTAAATTTAAATTTAAATTTAAAATTTAAAATTTAAGAATTTAAATTTAAAATTTAAGAATTTAATTTAAGAATTTAAAATTTAAAATTTAAATTTAAATTTAAGAATTTAAATTTAAAGAATTTAAATTTAAATTTAAGAAATTTAAAATTTAAATTTAAGATTTAAGAATTTAAAATTTAAGAATTTAAAGAATTAAGAATTTAAATTTAAGAAATTTAAAATTTAAATTTAAAATTTAGAATTTAAAATTTAAAATTTAAGAATTTAAATTTAAATTTAAGAATTTAAATTTAGATTTAAATTTAAATTTAGAATTTAAAATTTAAAATTTAAGAATTTAAGAATTTAGAATTTAAAATTTAAAATTTAAATTTAAGAATTTAAATTTAAATTTAAATTTAAATTTAAATTTAAGAATTTAAATTTAAATTTAAAATTTAAAATTTAAATTTAAATTTAAATTTAAGAATTTAAAATTTAAGAATTTAAATTTAAGAATTTAAATTTAAAATTTAAATTTAAAATTTAAATTTAAGAATTTGAAATTTAAGAATTTAAATTTAA